>NC_081195.1:52790977-53390977 GCF_902713425.1 Acipenser ruthenus
TCATCAAGTCTACTAAATTGCTCTCTCACTGGCACCTCTAGCTCCTGCTGAATTTGACCTCTTAATAGTTCTAGCTTCTGTGGTGTGATGACCTGTAAAAGAGAAAGGCTGCCATTTCAAAACAAACACCTTTGCTTGATGTGCCATCTTATATGTTAGAAAAAAATTGTGTGGTTATTTGGTTAACTGAATGTAACTGTGCAATGTTTTACTGCAGTTTGTGCATCAGACTTATTTTTACATCTTGCAGGTCTGCTTTACCTAAATCTTCAGCTCCTCTAGTTCTCTGGTTTTATCCAACATCTCCCCACGCAGCTCAGCAAGCAGTAACTGAAATTGATGTTGGACGCTCTGTTTCTCAGCCAACATGCTTTTCAGATCATGTTGCACCTTTGTGTACTCCTCCTGTAGCCTATTAAAACAATTACAAGATATTTTAATTGGGTCCTTAATGCACACAAATTTTTTGCAACCACTTGCATTATTTCTCTTTCTTGCACGTTGACTTCCAAAATTAGCGACTTCCATAGCAATGTGCAGTACAGAAACAGAACTACAACCCTGGCAGAAAACAGAACAATTTAGCAATGCTTAACTTAACAGTATTTCACCACCATCATGTGGACAGCATTGCAAAATAAAATGCAAGACTGAAATTAAAAAGACACACTAATATATATATATATATATATATATATATATATATATATATATATATATATATATATATATATATAGAGAGAGAGAGAGAGAGAGAGAGAGAGAGAGAGAGAGAGAGAGAGAGAGAGAGAGAGAGAGAGAGAGAGAGAGAGAGAGAGAGAGAGAGAGAAACACACACAACTATTTTTGTATCAATAGGAGTAATTTTAGGAAAACAATTGCTTTTTTTCTTGAAAAGCCTACAGTTAAGTAAATTAAACTAGTATATTAGTCATTATGAGTGCATTGGAAAAATTGACTCTCCAGACATCCTTGAAAAAAACATTGTACAAAAGTGTACATATAAACTTATGATTGGTAAAAGAATGAATAACAATGAAACAAATGGCACGGTGCATTATCAATGCCTTACCTTGTGTGTTCAGCTTTAAGTGTTTGATAATTAGTTTTGTGGTGCTTGCATCTCATTCTTTCAGCAATCAGTATTTTTTGAAGCTCCGTGTCAGACACTCCCAAAACTACAGGGTTAGTACTTAAATATTCCATCTTTGGAAGTAAAGGGGCAGAAAGTGCCTGAACAGGATTCAACAAGCTGGGTTGTCTGTAATGGGCCCCGCCTCCCTGATCAATCGTAGGGATACCATTTTGGACTGATCCCAAACCAAAATCAAGAAAAAACAACAACATAGTGTTTAACAAACAGTTTACATTACAACTTAATGCACTGCCGTGAACGGCATGTCAAAAGAGCTCCCGTGAAAATAAAAACACAGCCGCCTAGGAATAGGTTGGCCCAAAGATGCACCTGGCAATTCTGCCTCTACAGTCGGCTAAGGTGCGGTAGCTTGTGAATTTGTTGTCTTGGCAACAGCCCAGCGCGATCATACTTTACATTTACGCACCTAATACATTTCCTAATATTAAGAAAGGTGTAACGTTCCTTTTTAATTCGTTTCAATAAATGTAAGGAGGGCCTTGTAACCGTGATTAACTGATATACTGACGATAAGACTGCTGAAAACGAAAGGCATCAATATAATAACCAACGACGCCTGAATATTTTTGACAGTCTCTTTGTTGGTAGTTTACAGTTGCAAAGTAAATTGGGCTACTTCATTTGCCAAATACGTTGATTTACACGAAAAGACCAGAAAGACCTGTAACTTTTATATGAAAATAACGATAAAAAAGATATATTCTAAGAAGATAAGGAACAGTAACTGTACGACAAGTTACCTTTAGATGTACGTGCTTTATCTTAGCAGATATTAAGTTAGACGCAGAAACATATTTATAAACCCTTCATATATGCGTTTAATTGTGTTATTTGTTGTGGTAGTGCAGTAAGTAAGGTTGTGTCAGCTTCACAAAGTTCAGATATTTAAATATGGCGCTTTTCCTCCCGCCGTTGCACATAACCCAGAAACCCCAGGGCGTAAACTAAAAAATATGACGTAATATTTTATCACATTTCTAATGTAATGCGTAATCGGACAATAATAACGACATATTTATTCACATTTCCCCTACCTGAATAAGCTTCAGTTCCAGATATCTAACTTATTAGAACCAACAACAGCTGTTCCTGTCTTACAGGAACTCCAAAACCGAACAGCATCACGGGACCACCTAATGTCATCTTCAGCAAGCTCACAGAGCAACCAAGAGAAAAAAGGACCAGAAAACAATATCAGCACCATCTAGCGGACGTATTTTACCAACATACAGATTTGCCTTTTTATTCACACACACAAAAAAAATGTTGGTACATACAACAATTATTATTATTATTATTATTATTATTATTATTATTAGTAGTAGTAGTAGTAGTAGTAGTAGTAGTAGTAGTAGTAGTAGTAGTAGTAGTAGTAGTATAAATAGATGAGAACGAAAAGCTAAAGCAGGAAACATTTAACATTATAAACACATCTAATATTAGGCGTATAGTGGCAGAAAATGTTTATTTAAGAACGGCAACAGATACATGTATCTTTTTCATTTTAGCCAGGGCCTCGGCCAATTGCCGCACCTGTATTCTGTGAACATTTTCTGCCTGTGCTCCTGAGTTGTCTCTCTCAGCCTGTAACTCAGCGACCTCTGCTTCCAGGCTCCTTAACTTTTGTAGCAGCCTTTTCTCGGAGGAGCAATTCAACTCTTGTTGTCTCTAGAAATTGTTCCCTATTTTTTTCACGATGTTAATGTTGTAATTTACAGAATGAAGTGAACAGTTGTATATCCTGCAATACCAAGATATCTGTTAGGCCTGAGTGGAGTAAAATGGGCAACAAATACTGTACCACAGCACCACAAAACAATACCAGTGTAAACATTTTTGGTACACTGATTCATGTTTTAAGGTTATGGACAATATCTTGTATACTGTCCAAATGTCATAACCATTGTACAATAGTATCCCATATTTATTTGAATTTACCAAATACAGTCTATGAATAGATGATGATGGTGCATGTTTATAAATAAAAATATATACTTTTATTTCCTTAATATTTGCTCTTTAGTTATAGTAAATATCAAGAACCCTTTGAGGTAAGAACCATATAAAATTATCCTATACAATTTTCTAAACAAGTAGGTTTACTGCAACACAATGACTTTTACACACTTTTGTGTAAATGGCTCTCTCATGACTGATACATTTGTAATGCAATTAGCATCTCAGATATATATTCTGTAATAAATAGAGGCTGCATCTCCCTGTTACAATATGACTGGCTGATAGTGTGCTTTTAGCAGGCACTAGGTTGTCAGGTACTTTTGTATCTAAAATACTGCACAAATTCCTCATGTTTTACTTTGCAGATTTCCACTGTATTGTAATGAAATGCATTTGTTAAAGTTTAGCTTTCATGTTATCCAATATGCAGTTTGTTAGAACACTGTAAATAAGGTGGTGTGCCTTTTGTTTTTAGTGTTTAACAGCATACCAGTTTTTATTTTCAATTCATAAATTCTAGGAGGCTGTGTGGTCCAGTGGTTAAAAAAAAAACAGGCTTGTAACCAGGAGGTCCCCAGTTCAAATCCCACTGACTCATTGTGTGACCCTGAGCAAATCACTTGTGCTCTGTCTTTCAGGTGAGATGTAGTTGTAAGTGACTCTGCAGCTGATGCATAGTTCACACACCCTAGTCTCTGTAAGGTGGCTGCTAAATAAACAAATAATACATTTTTTAAGTATATTTCTATGGACGGGAAAGGCCTCTCAACAACTGACCTGGTGAATTTAGGAAAGAAAGGAAAGATTAAGGTGAGAAACATAGTATAGTATTTTTTTTTTGTCAGAAAGTAGTTTTTCAGATGTTTTATAGAAAAGGTGCCTGTGGTTTATTTTTTTTTTGTTTGTTTGTTTTTTTTGGGGGGGGGGGGGGGGGGTTAAGCTTACTGCAGATGCAGAAAGTAAAGTCCAAACAGTCAAGGGAACTTGTTGACAGCATTGTTAAGGACCACAAAGGTAAAGTGATATGACATTCACTAACGTTGTCTATCTGCTGTATCGTAAATAAAGGTTTGCGTTACAAAATATCTGTACCATTGATTGGCAATTCATGTTCACTACTTTACCAGCAGAGGGCAAACCAAGTACAGAAATCAAGGTTTGATTATTTTATTTGGTCTTTTGGAGAAAAATAATAATAATAATAATAATTATTATTATTATTTACAATCATGTTAAAAACCTGCATGGGTTATTTTGCAAGTAAGACAAGTATAGTATACCATGTAGCTTTATACATATTATGGAACACATACAGTACAATAACACAAGCCCTTGATGTCTCATTTGTCCCATGGGTTAAAGTCATTATTTTTCTAAATAAAAAAAAAATGTACCGAGAGCTGTGTGGCACTGAAAGGCACTCAGTCAAAAGCACAGAGTAATACAATTAAATCCGAGCGCCGCATGAATCTGGGTTACTTATATAACGACTTTATATAATATTTCAACATATTCAAGCTAAATGTATTGTAGTCTTTAAGTAAAGGTATGCTGCATTTTGTTAAGAATTAATCTAAAATCTAGTAAGATGAAAACAAAAACACATGGTTTTGCTATGCTTTGGGATTTTATCGTTCATGACAGATCTATTTTAAAGCATACAACATAGTAAATACTTTGACGACAAACATGAAGAGTGCTGCAAAACTATGAAATCTTGCAATTATCAAGCAATTATTCGTTTTGAAATGTGTCCTACTAATAAAAAGAAGTTTTATGTTTTTTTTGTTTGTTTGTTTTTTGTTCAGAATGAATCAACTCTGATTAGATATTAGGCAGAGTAGCCTATCACTGAGCATTAAGACAGCAATGATTTCTGCCTTCTTCGCTTCATTGAAAATAATGGTCTGGTCTTGGCTCTGCAATGAAAAACAATCAGGTGTTAACAATCCCAACCCTGATGCATGAATAACCACCTCAGTGCTACAGCTCCATTCTATTTGTTAATACAATACTTTGGCCTACCTCACTCTCAATTCATTTTTTCTCCAAATACATCTGGTATGTTATTTTTTATTAAAAAGTAACACTTGCATATGAAACACCAAATAACAAAATAACTATAGGGTCTCACAGAATCTGCTGTTATAAGGATACTTTTTTTTTTACATACAATATGTTTCTTATTTAAAGCATTTATTTAAATAATGTATTTACAACATTTCATTAAGAACAATTATACAATTTATACCCTCCCCTCCTCGACACACACAAACTGTACATGTAGATAGAGAAAACAGTGAAAACATTTATTCTCAATTATAAAATTTGTAATTTTACAAAATACAATCCAAAACAAATTCCTATCCTTTAAAATGTGCTCAAACAATGAGGCAACATCCATATTTGTTTTACATATCTCCTACAGTCAGTTCATTGGTCCACATCTTTGGTTATGTCACTATATATTTAATATAGGGTCATAGTATAGATTACTATAAGAGATGTACATAAACCATAAACATGTACAGATCAGGATTTGAAATTAGACTCCCAATTGCATAGCAGTTTGAACCCTTCCAGGTGTTAATGGGAGCTTAATTAGCCACTAGGGCTCGTAGTTTTCAGTTTTGTTTTGTTTTTTCTGCAACCACTTGGAAAACATTATCAATGAAACAGAATCAAAGTTTCATTCAAGTTACGGGACAAAAACAAATGTGATCTTGTTTTGCAATCAACGCTCTTCCAAGAGTTTAATGAAGAAACAGAGTCGGTTCAATATAACTTTAAAAGGGACATCACGTGACCAAAAGTAAAACCTGAAACCGAAGAGTCCTATATATAGGTAACCACCCCGGGTGTGTCCAATTAAGATCATAGTAAAATATTTTGTAAGATTTATTTACTGTAGTTTATCAAAAGTGTTGTAAAGCACAGCAAAATATATTAAGGTACATTTTGTAAAGCATGCTAAACAACCACACAGACTTACCACAGTAATCTTATCATAAGAGAGGGAATACTGCAGTTACATTTTTAGGAATGAAAACCTGACCATTTTTATCTTCATGGTAAAACATGAACAAGCACATTTCTAACATGGTCTTTGTGCAAGAGAAACATGTTTATCCCCAGTAAAAAACATTCTCGACTTAGAAAGCATATTTAACTGTGACAAACAAATATGGTTGGTTTTAACAGACCCTCATTACAGATTACTTTACCTACATTAGACAGACCAAGATTAGTGGTTGGAGGTCCATTGGAATAAAAAATATTTCTCAACAAGTTTGACAATTTAAAAGTAATTCTAGGACAGAAAAAAAAACATAACACAACACTATAAACATAAACTAATGGCTGACCAAGCACATTTGATCTTTTTCATTTAAAATATTTATACAGGACAATATGTCCACAGTGGCCTGTGGGGTTTATTCCCTATAAAACTAGCTTTGACATAAAAACTGAGTGTAGTTGGTTGATTCATAGCACTCACAAGTGATTCTGAAGTAGATTTAGAAAGTACAAAAATAACAGGTATGTATGACACTTTACTAATAATTACAAACTCTCAGTATTTATTAAATTACACTTTTTTCACATTAATACTTTTCTTTGAAGATTTAGACATTTAATACAAATGTTTGAACGTACAAGACAGGCACAGCATGAAACCATCAAACATGGAGGACTTCAGTACCATTCAAGCAAATCAACCATAAAGTGGGTTTTGGTCCAATGGCCCACCATGATTATTATATTTACTTTGAGGACATTTAAAATGGAAGGTTCCAATATATTCCATTCGGTAAGAGCTTGATGGGGCGAACACATTGTATTAAGATACCCATTTAAATAATAAAAAAAACAAGGCTGGGAATTAAAACATCCACTGGTGTTTTCTTTGTTAATAGTGGAGGTATGAAAGCTGTTCTTGAGTGCATGCAGGATACAGTAGCTTTAAATTTGGTATTAAGAAATATAAAATTAAGACCAATTAAGAAATCTGAAATTCAGTTGTTTTAATTTGTTTATTAATCAATTAAATTCATATATATATATATATATATATATATATATATATATATAAACTTTTTAATGGGAATGTGATCTGTATCTACATATGCAAAAACAATTAAAAGTTTGGGTTTCCTGTGTGGGTGCAAAACAAAAATACAGTAATTGTTTGGGGAAAAAATAGCATCTTGAATTGAAATACCATAGTTCAACTATTTTTTTCCCCATAGGAACCAATTCAGTTACCAATCTTCATTAGGACTTCATTTGCTGTCCTACACTGAACCTAAGCCACTCAAGCACCCAACTTGCTTATTTAGCAAGAAAAACACTAACATGTTAGTTAAAGACAAACAAACAGTTTATCATAATCAGGTGGAATAACAGGTTTTACAAGCAACTGCCATCCAGCACACAAGATATTTGAATGCATGTATACTGCGCAGTGTAGATTGCTGGCTTGGGTTGGATTTCAGTGGGTTTCAGATAGCATAATAAAAAGCAATCCAAAATCCCACATCTATATTGCACTTTACAAGCCAGCCATTGTAATAGTATAATGCAAAACGAACAGAACTTTTGGTTTTTTGTTTTTTTTTGTTACTAAAACCTCAAACACTCAATCAATCAAACTAAATACAACTAAAATAAACTTCAGTCCAGTCGACAAAAGTTTTGAAAAGGTCACCTAACAAGGCACCATGTCATTATATTTTGCCTACTTGTTTAAAATGTCAAGTTTTATTCTTTTTTTTTTTTTTTACCAAGTTTTGTACTGAGTTGTTTTAGGCGAGGTATTACAGATAAAGTCAAGTTTGTGTTACGATATGGTGCCACATGTCAGGAAGAGATTCCAAACCAAAAAGCCATTGACAGTTCATTGTCACCAGAGGCATTTGTATAAAAAGAAACAACCACCTTTTGAACATGCACGTTTGGCTAGCTGTTCCGTTGAATCCCTCCCAGAACTGTGGAAACCAACAGTAATGCTACCTGTCATTTTCACTGTCACCAGTCACAGAGAATTATACCACAGTATGCACAGTACTTTTAATAAAACTAGATAAAAGAAAACAAAAACAGCATCAGATCACTAAAGTATTTTCCTTCAGTTCGGTAGTAATAATCGCTCAATAGCAATCTGAAAGTGTTCCCAGTTCTTCCAGAAAACGGCAAGGAGGGCGACAGCAAAGAAAGTGCAGATGACGTGCAGTCGGCTCTTCATGAGGGGGGCAGTGAACTTGGCGATGGTGGAGACGCAGACCAGAATCACTGTGACAATGGCCAGCATGATGTTGATGGACTTCCCCAGCAGCACCTTGGCGTTGGTGTTTTCAAACTGCACCACTTGCTGCTGTTGTTGCTGGAGCTCCAGCTTAGAGATCTTGGTCTGGCATGACTCCAGCACTTCCTGATGAGATAAATAAAAAAAAGGAGATAAATGACACTCAGTTCCATCACTGGTTTGTAAACCTTGGCTTGGGCTTTGTTTCTGATTGCATAACACAGTATAAAGCAATACAAAATCACCTACAGTATATTGCACTTTACAAGATTACCACTGGCTGTTCAGAATGACTTTTGGCACTCAGAAAGCAATATTCTTTTTTTTGAAGAATCATCACCTTTACTGAGGCAGAAATACACTTCCTTATCTCCTGTAACCCCGTCGCCAATCTTGTGTTAAGAAATGCTTAATGCACAACTTTAGAACAAACTATGCAAGCGCCAATGAAACTCAGTATGAAAAACAAAAGCCAACTAGGGAAAGGGCAAAGAGCTACATCAGTGCTTCCCCATGACTGTCAGCCAGCTGTATATTCTTAGGAGTTTTGTAACCAATTGTACACACACTGTACAGTATATGAAAACCACTGAAATCTTAGCAGCAAGACAAACTCTCTGTGTCATAAGCCTTAGTTTACAGTCCTTAAGAGCACAGCATTGAATCCCACAGCTGAAGTATTTTAATACAAAAGTTACTCCTCGTATTATAATTATAACCTCTCTTTGAAAATGAAATTGATTTGGAGTTAAGAATCATCTATCTTTTACCAGACATAATTAGTTATAATTCATAGAACAGTGAGCCTATTGATGTTGATGATCACATTGTTGAGTGAGAAAAGGAAACCGTACAAACACATATTAATAGAACGCAGTTCAATAATTAAACTTAAATGGAATTATTAATGATAGCCTATTGGCACTACTTTAAAAAATACATTATTCTGTGCTATGAGATAATCTTAAATGAAAACATTTAACAATAACTACATTTAAACTAATTTCTTTGGAGATACAATTTTTTCACACACGTTAATCGCACTCCCCTGCCTTGACCCTCTTAGCATACCCTAAATAATTTCCTGCGGCACCATTTTAATACACTCAAGTGCATGCCAGGATTGAATGAGTGTAGTCATTTTTGAATATAAAATTAGTCACGGAATCGCATTACGCAGCAAAGCACTCAAACTGAAGGACTTGTGAATGGAAAGCTTATTTAAAAAAAAAAAAAAAAAAAAAAACCTTTCTGACAGTGCATTGGATAGAAATAGGGTTACTTGTGAAAGTGAGTTCTAGTATCACAGATGTGCATCTAGTCAGCTGTACCACCTGTGTGCCAAACATGCTTTCACTTCTCAAAATACACTTTCTAGTAGTTCTTCTGCTACAGACAACAACAACCCATGAATCAAGCTAATTACGATACTATAACCAGGGCTGTTGCAAACTGGATAGCTACCGACTGCAGACCTGTTAACAAAATTATAGCTTTGTTTTATTTCAATAACCAAATTTAATTTAAATGATATGATTTACAATTATGGCACATATAATCGTTACTCAGTAATGTTTTGTCTTATTCAGGCAATTTCATTACTAATAAAAATAATTTAAAATTATTATTATTATTATTATTATTATTATTATTATTATTATTATTATTATTATTATTATTATTATTATTATTATAATTAATAATAATAATAATAATAATAATAATAATAATAATAATAATAGCATCAATAATAAAACAAATGTAAATGAGATGGATGCAGTAATTGTATCAAATATGTGATTGAAACCAAAATTGACTGAGATTAAAATTTTTAATCTCAAAATTAAATTGTGATTAATGTTTTGAATCACTTGACAGCCCTAATTTAAACATCCTCAGAAACAAAAAAAGCAGAGATGACAAGTAGAACGCTCCAGTTACATCTGCTGTAAACCTGGATGATTAGGTAATAACCTGTGATTAGGTAAGTAAAACTGAAACATTTCTGTAACATCATTCTATAATCGTACAGTCATTATAAACACCCATCTAATGCAATTAGCATTTAATTGGCATGTTTGTAATGATGAGCGGCATAGCACAATATTAACATCGACCCTCCTTAATTACCATAAAATGACACCCACAGCACATAGAGGTTTGTTGTAAACCTGTATCAAAAATAATAACACTACTGTTCTAGCATGCTACCTCCCTTTTTGTTGTAAACATTGTGATTTATAATATAATGTAAAGTATCTTGGAGAGTTCTTCATGTTCACTCGGAGATTGATGCAGCTGACATACTTTATGTTATTCACTTCTCTTTACATGTACATTCTTTAGTGTAATTCTTTGCAAAAAACAGAATCTTGTATTTAAATACCAAACTTCAACAAATTTGTTACATATTAATCAATTCAGATACATCTTGAATTTGAGGCACCAAAATGAACTAATCCACTTAAGCAACTAACCTATTGTGGACAACAATAAACAATTAGTGGTGTTAGTAAAATACAATTTTTATGTAAGAAGTATTGCAACGTTACTAAAGCATCGTTCCAATACATTTTTCATGTTTCCAAGTGACACCATCTGTGTCTTCAATTGACAAAAAAAACAGTGCTCGTCTCTGTGTTCCTACTCTGTCTGATAGATTACAAAATATTTCACATTTCATTTCCTATTTTGAAGTACCTTAATGTCTCTGGACCGTTCATAGGCCTGGTAAGCCACTTTTTCTTCAATACTGGACAATTCTTGTTTGAGGTTTGTGGTCTCGTGTTGATGCAGTTCTGTCAGGTCATTTAACTGATCTTCCAAACGCTCATACCTGTGGAAAGATAATGAAATGCTCACCATGCCTGGAACACAGTATGCTGTGCTTTTCAAAACAGTTGAATTTCTAACCTGTTTTTACCCCTAATGGCATTCTGTTTTATTACATCGCCATGTATACCATGGAGGGGTTTGACAAAAAAAAAATAATAATAATAAAAAAAAAGAAAATAGAAAGAACTTTCCATTACACTATCAATAGGGCTTGGCTGCCAGGGTGGCACTGGTCAATTGTGAACAGTCTGCAAGGTGTCTGAATGCTCCAGAGGAATGCGTGACCATTCCTCAATGATCCTTCAGAGAAGTTTGAGGGAGAAGGAAAGCCTTTTCTTCAGAACAGCCCATACAGTTATCATTTTTACATATAATAGCACTTGCAACTATCAGCCCCATATCTGACAGATTGTCTGTCAGATCTGCTGTATTGCCCATCAAGACCGAAACTGACTAGCAATAAGCATACGCAGCTCCTATATATTATTAGAATAAGTGTTAGGCTAACATCTGTATAACAAATATTTCATTCATGAGAGGGCTTCCTTACACAAAAGGTTTTACCAATTGCTGTTCAATACATTGTCTATATCAAAGCTGGCTGACTGACATACTAGCTCAGGTATAATGAGTTTAAGAAAGAGAAAACCTATAGGGGGCTCCCGAGTGGCGCATCCAGTAAAGGCGCTCCTCGCAGGATGTGCCCTATAGCCTGGAGATCGCTGGTTCGAATCCAGGCTATGTCACAGCTGACCGTGACCGAGAGTTCCTAGGGGGCGGCGCACAATTGGCTGAGCGCTGCCCGGGTAGGGAGGGCTTAGGTCGGCAGGGGAATCCACGGCTCACCGCGCATCAGCGACCCCTGTGGCCGATAGGGCGCCTGTGGCTCTGCAGCGGAGCCGCCAGATCTGTGTTGTCCTCCGGCACTATAGGTCTGGTAGCATTGCTGTGGATCTGCAGTGCGAAAAATGACGGCTTGGAAGGAGCACGTTTCGGAGGACGCGTGTTTCAGCCTCCGTTTCCTGAGTCGGCGGGGGGGTTGCGAGCGGTGAGCCGGGGATACAGATAATAATTGGGCATGCTAAATTGGGGTGAAAACCGGGGTAAAAATAATTGGCGACGACTAAATTTATAAAAGAAAAAAATATATATATATATATATATAAAAAAAAATTAAAAAAAAGAAAGAGAAAACCTGTTTCCAACCATTTTGCACAACTGTTTACCTTCCAGCAACTCTCAGTCTCACTCCTTTAATTAGCACGCAAATGCAAACACACAGGTTCACGTGCTACTAATCTTATTTTTGTCAGCTGCAGGATTAATTTAAATTGTTTTCTGGCATGTGATAATCTAAAGTACAATAAATTAAAATAATTATTACTGTTCATTTACAAATGCCCTATACTGCCTATAATAATAATAATAATAATTAAAAAAAAAAACATTTGCTATACATAGGTTTACAAACTACTTTAATAATTTTAACTGTGGTCATTATTTATATGTGCTGTGGTTTGGATATTTATTTATTTATTTTTACATATTATGTAGCTTGAAAAAACAATAGTAGAAATGGTTTACATACATTTTTATTTATGAAAAACTAAAATCACATTTGAAGATAAGTAATGATATGTACGCAATTAAAAAGGAAAATGCCATTGCCATCATCTACTATCTGAGTTTGCAGCACTAGACAAATGATGGCTGTGCGCCTCGGATTGTATATCTTCGAAAGTCAGAATGGCAGCGCAGCAGTAATAAAATAACAATGCCTCCATACGATAAATATCCTGCCTTTTTAAAGGTTAATGTGTGCTTACATTTAAAGGGCAATTTATTAAAATGTATTCCAAAATAATTTGCTGTGACAAGGCCAAGAGAACAATACATTGACAAAAACAATATGTTTAATAATATATTATAGAAATTTAACTGCTAAAATAAACATGTTGTTTAAAAAAAAAATCACCTGTATCTTTCCTCCTGCAGGGTTTGTGTAATGAATCCATATTCCCTCTTAAATTGAATTTTAAAATTTTCAATTTCTTCTGCTAACTGCGTTTGCATCTCCTGCATCTCCTGCAAGTCTTCAAAGATCTTGGTAAACTTGGTCTGGCTCTCCAGCGTGTTGGAGCCTCCAGGGCCAAAGGAGTGGTTGCCGTTGCTGTCTGCAGAGGCAGAGGTCCCACTGGAGCACTCATCGTCGCTGGGATACTTGGGCTTGGCAACAATAGTGGCACTGCCACTTAGGGTCCTATTCCCTCCTTCAGGGTGGAATGTATCTAGTGAGTTTTTAAGTTGTGCTATGTTGTCTGCACTGCCAAACCTATTACGGATCAGGTTGGCAAATTCCCTAGGTTTGTTGAAAAAAAAGGGAGGTGTCAAGGACACACCTGGTCCTATTGTTTTGCTCTTCTCTGTGCTGGCCTGCCCAGAGTTGCCAGTTCGTTGGGTGCTACCTGTATCCTTTGGGGTATGCTGTATGTCCTTCAGGTTGTCTTTGGAGGCATCCTTAGAGTTCTTGGATGGCACATTTTGCTCAATTTCCTTCAATTTCTTGTGGTACTGCTCTAGCTTCTTCTGCAGCTGAGAGATGGCATGGGCAGACTTTTGGTTCTTCTTCTCAAACACCTGCTTGATACGGGCCACCTGCTGCTTGTCTGCACTGTCGACCAGTTTCAGGTACTCAGCTACATTTTCATCACGAGCAGTCTGCTCGATCTTCATCGACTCTGTGATCTTCAGGATCTTTTGCTGGAGGTTGTCGTTGGTGATTTTACTCTTGTGGAAATCCAGGATGCCGTCGGTCACGTCCACGTTGAGGTTGGTGTCCGAGCCTCCACGTCGGATGGTTGCAGGTACAGTGAGGGCGGTGACATCATTCCGATCCGCCTGGATAACAAGAAAAGGAACAGAAATGAGTAAATAATCAGTTCAGTTATTTACAGCATATTACAAAAACCTGGCTAATCAAATAACAGCCCGCACTTTGCCTTTCGTAACACCAGGGCACAAATATTTCAAGTGTTGTGCTACCAATTCAAAGCAAAACTATAGCATTTTTTACTGTTGTAGACTTTTTTTGTCCATATTGGGGAATACCCAACCGTTCATAATGAGATTTTATACTGATGTTTACTGCAAGTAAGTTAATAAAACAAGAATATTGATCCTCATTATAGATTTAACCTTTGAAGATCTTGATAAGGTAACATTGTGACCCTTCTTGCAGTCAGAGCATTTTATTGTACAGTTATTTGTATTGTAAAGGTAGGAGATTTCCAGCAACTGGAAGCACAAACACAATATTCCAGTCTGGTACAGGGGTGTGCAATTCATATCGCCCGACACCTGGGGCAACAATACTTGTGTGAGGGACAAGTTTTGCCGCTATACTTTGCCTGTTGGACAAATAGTTTTTATTTATTTATTTTTCCTATATTCATTCTGTTGCTAGAAAAACACTCCTGGTATATTTTAGAGAGCCACGCAAGTTTCTGAAAACTAAATTGCGGAAGTCTAGCACCTACACACAAACATTTTAAAAAGTGTTTACATCCCACCGCTAATCACTGATTGGCTAGCTGTGGAAAAAGCTGATCTTCTGTTGGTTACAAAGAAACCCAGAAATGGCTGCCAAGAGAGCCTCTGGCAAGGCACAGACTAATCTTATAAACTTATTTATGTTTTGTGTAAATTAACAAATAAGTGATACTGCTTTCTTAATACATGAACCTGATTTAAATGCAGCAATCAAGTAAAGTTACAAAAAACACACACACACCAGTCGCTAAGGTATTGGCAGATTATAAAAAATCATGTTGTGTAAATTATTAAAATATTTACCATATTGACATTTTTTAGATTTAAACACTATTACTAAAAAAAAATAATAATAATCGATTTGTGAAACTATTAAAACATGAAGATTGACAAATGTTTATAATGATACAAATTAAATGCTTATATATGAGAGTCTATACAATATTGTATTATTGTTTAAAATAAAATAGAGACTGTAAATCTCACGGCAATGGGTTGATGTATTAATTCATGTATGTATTTCTTTTTACGTGAGAGTAGTGCAGGGAAATAATATTGCCCTCCCAAAAAACCTGGGGTTCAGCAGTTACAAAACTGAAAGAATGTCAAGAAAAATCAGAATTCCACAAAGCAGCAGTAATACTTGGCAATGTTTTTGTATCTGTGATGCAATAAACTAAAACACATGTGCGTCAGGAGTTGAATTCAGCTTACAGAGAAAGAGTGGAAAAAAAACCAGACCGAACCATTTACGTATCTTAATGAACCTGTCAAGCTACAAGGCTAGATCCGCCCCTGTTAAATCACTAATTGATTGATTGTGTTCACTGTTAAATAAAACCAAAACCCTACAAGTTATATTTAACTTTTTTGCGTGTGCTTTGTGCAACGAGGGGGCAAGTAGATTTTTAAGGACAAGTAGATTTTTCCAGCATTTTGTCCCTTGGACAAGAAGTTTTTTTCAAAAATTGCACACTCCTGTGGTATTTCCATGAGCATTTTGACACAGAGTGTTACAAATTGTTCAAGTTGATTAGGCAGAACATTTATAGCGTGTGAGTGCAGTACTATGGGCTGTACTTGTAAAGCATTAGCACAATGGTATTTGCCTGGGGATTCAATACATTTACTGGCATGAAAACTACTTTATGATTTTTTTAATTTTGTATTATAATGTCTGTTTACTTTTAAAATCACTAGGAACTGAGGTGCATGTGTCTTTAATTGTTTTTTGTCAGATATCTGACTATATCAACAACTGTTCTGTTACTATATATATATATATATATATATATTTGCATTTGCATTTGTAGCTTTTGAACCGCATTAGAAATGTATACAGATTTAATTAATAATGGCTTTTTAGCCATGACTCAGGTCATGTCACATCTTTGACTTGAAACAAACAAAATGTTTGTTTTTTTAGGACCTGGTTTTAAATAATTACACACACACACACAAAAAAAAAAAAGATTAATAAAAATTCCATGATCAGCAACTTGTCAGCCTGGTCTATATGTGTTAGCAGTATTTACATGAAGTCTGCAGTGTACTCTAAGTAGCACCTCTCTATTGTGCTAGAACTTTGATACTGAGCAGAAAACTCTGATCCCCATTGAAAATCTTTCTAATAATCATTGAACTTTCTGGACATGTCCACGAGTGCTCATTTAAAAACCTATATACCGTAGTATGTCAGCCTGAGCTGGGAATTATCACAGTAATAATGCCAGTGGATGACCACCACGGTAGCACTCAACCCCCAAAAATATGTATTGCACACCCACTCGCCCTGAGTTTTGTCACTGTACACACTGTTTTCCCACTGAGATTCAAATTGAAATGCATGACTCACCCAAGTTTGAAAACTTGTTTTGAACAAGAAGACAGACAGAGGGCTGAAGTGACTCGAAACTAAGCAATGTTGTTCACTTGAAATATGAGATAGTTTAAAGGACACTATAAAACAAGTTCATCTGCACAGCTGTACAGTACTGCCATTGTTTAAGGGATGTGCTGCTTTTAAATGAGTGAGTTGGTATTCATTATTAGTTTTCAGCAAGAAACACGCAGACTGAAAGAGCTCAAGAAACATAAAACTAAGCAATGCTATACAGCTGAAATATCAAAAAGAGGCAAGGATAAACACCTAGTACTGCCATAAAAGATCTAACTGGTCTAGCGTCCCCAGTTTTAAACAGTTTTCTACAGATCCATCTGATTTCAAATACATTCTTGAATTATACTACGATAACCACATTGCATAAATAGCACTGAACAATGTGAAATGCTAGTTATTTAGAATCCTCACATAGTCTCGCAGTCTTTTGTTTGCTGGTTAATGATACTGTTGAATGTATTTGTATTTGCTTGCGATTGTAAGTCGCCCTGGATAAGGGCGTCTGCTAAGAAATAAATAATAATAATAATACTGTAAATAGCTGACTACAGTCATGTGTTACTGTAACAGTATGACCTCTATGCAGACTTTGAAGTGTGGAGATTTGTCAAATACAATAATATATAAAAATAAAATCTTTTGAAAACTTTTCATTAGTAATTAGTATTTTTTTACTAGGGGTACACATGAAAAATCTGTCAGTGGCAGTTAACTTTGACAGCTTACATTGACAGTGAACAAATCAAATAGCAGATACTTTATAAATGTGACCTCACTGCAACCTACCACCCACATTATCGGTACTTTCAGTGTTTTCTCACCAGTTATCCAGTACTTCCCCAACTAATATATTGGATCTCTGCTGTTTCTGCTCTGTCTTGATTTGGCAACCCTTTGTCACATACTATCCCAGGCAATGTTCCTCCACCACTGCCTTGAAGGAAATTGGTTCAAACATAATAAGAGTAGTTTTCAAAAGGACTTGCATTGATTTCACAAATACACACCTCGGTTTAAGCATACAAGGATAGTTTGCAACGTAGCTTCTTTGTTTGTTGTTCCACCTCCATTCCCCTATCCCACTGCTGCAGGAAAAAACAGGTTTCCCTCGCAAATAACTGACACTTAACAGAAAAAACTAAAGCAGCCTTGGAAGATGTCTTTGCAAAAGTCATAACTAGGGATTTACCTTGCATGGGCACTTTATTTTATGATGAAGAAATCTCAAAAATACAAATAGGCCATGTCCATTAAAAGTTTGTTCCCTACCCCGTTTCATTTTACTAAATACAGTTGCTCCTAAACTCAAAGCTCTTAGTTTTAGAATTTCAATAAAAGGGTACAGCAGCAGAGAATCTAGAAAAATTGACTAAATCCACATTTAATATGCATTACTAGGATCTAAACATTATTAAGACAAACATAGGCACAACCGGCAGCACCAGATGTTGCTCTCTAAATGTATGATAAAATGCTAGATAACAGATATTTGAAATAAAGTCTACTTCCTTGGATTACAAATAGACCACCATGAGCTACAGTAGATATAAATAAATAGAGAGGAGAACATTTTGTTTTCAGAGGGAAAACAAAAACCTAGACACCTTAAATGTTCAAATTGAAAACAATGTTTTTATTTATTACTCGAAACAGTGCTGCTTGTGTTGTTGTCTTGCATGTTGCTGCTCATCAGAATGTGCATCTCACTGTGAAAACACATCAATAATTTCTTCTTAAACTGAAGTTTTTAGTATCAGAGAGAGACAAGTTTGTAATTGCTACAAATCTCCTGGGGATCCACAATGAATTAAGTTGTATCACAGAAGAATGAAATATAAAAATACTTGAACTGATAAAACATATGTTAGCATTTTAAACATCCTGACTGACTTAATCCAAGAAATCCAAACCTTTCCTCTGCAAAGTGAAACAAGTTGTACTTCCTAAACTGTTCTACTGATTCAGACATGCACCTCTCATTATCTTTTATCGGAAATCATTTTTTTTCTAATAATTGAGCTTTACCTTTTTTCTGCTCCAGGTTTCAAGAAAGAGCTTTTCTTTCCCCATGCTCTGAAAACAGAGGATTACACATAACAGGGCTGTCTTTCACAGTCTCCAATGAAACAGAGCCCTCCAGTCTTTAAAAGATAAGGTCCTTCAGCTGACTGCAGAGGCTCAGCTGCTTCGTTCCCCTTCAGCTCCGGCAAGTTTATGCCAAGTTTCTGATGAAACCAAGAATGATGTCACCAAAACTAAAGGTACTGCAGGCCCTTTTCATCACTGTCATAATGAGAAATAAGGGAGTGGCAAACCACACCACCTGGCCTGATGACTTCTTATCTAGGCTCGTTAATTATAGCCTTTTATATAAGTGTCAAAATCAAATTTTCAAAGCACACAGGAGTTATATTGTTACCATAGTGTACAATGCCAAATGCTAATACAAATAACATTTTGAAAACTTTACTTACTAATAGTTGTGAAGCGGAAAAGAGTAATGCAGGCTACAGTGATCAGAGCTTATGAAGTACATTTTGCTAAGGTACAAATTTAGGTCAAAATGTAGGACTTGAAACGATGCATAAACAACTAACTACTGCTGTGAAAATTAAGACATTAGTGAGACTTGCCACTAAATTGCAGTTTTTTGAGTTGCTTGAGGGGGGGACCAATAAACAGCAGATATTGTTTGTAGTTTGTGGAAAATATGAATCGTACCATTGTACCCCATTTAATTAACACTAAATGAGTACTATCCAGTTTACAATTATGTTCAAATGACCAGACGCCATAAAAATTTGTGTCAATGGAATCAATGTTGACTGATGGGACAGCAGCATGGCAATGCAGGAAATGATAGATTTGTATATGTTAATCCATGTTCTGATTAACACAATAAGTTATGTTGTGTCTTGTCCAGCTTGCAATTATTATTATTATTTATTTTTGAACAGTCATACATGTAACTACAGTAATGCTGTCTGATGGCATCCTGTAACTCAAGTTGTTTAGGCTTATACTGCAGCTATTAAAACTGGCTGTGTGCAAAGGAAATCCCCTAATCACACGTTTTTCACTGGAGATTATTCTTTCATTCTTTTACAGGGAAGGTAAAAAAAAAAAATCACCCAGAGTGAGAACAAATACAGAATTGAAAATCTGAAAGCAATTCAAACTGTGCAAACTTATACAGTGTATGTTTACCCCAAATCTAGTTATCTTTGATAGGATTTCCAATCTTCTCACTCCAGGGAAATTCTCACTCCAGGACGCACATATTATTTGTGTGCTTGTGTGTGTGTGTATGCGTGTGCGTGTGCATGCCATTATATAAGCTACACTCTGATACAAGCCACAGACAGGAGTAAAATTTCACATCAATATTCAATTTACATTTATTACTCAGGGTTTACAGCACTGCACTTCAAGTTTATTAGTCAGATTATATTTAGATCTGCCAAAGCCCATGGGTACATAAATGACACATGAACTGCAGCCTTCATCTGGTTCAGCAATGTGGTATAAACAGTGTAGGATACCTGTAACTCAGGGTCCACTATTCCCCTCATGGTTGGACAGTTACAACCAAGTATTGTACAAAATAAGGTCTTTTGCTTTCTGTGTTTATTTTTTAAGAGGGCAAATAATACAGTAACATGCAGAGGCATCCAGAACAGTTAATAGGTTTTAATTATGTTTTATTGAATCCTGAAAAATAAATATGATAAGCATTTTAGTGTTAATAGTACAAAAAAATTAGGTAAAAAACAGAGCCCCCCCTCTCTCCCAACAGAAAATAGACATTTGTAGTTTGTGGGTGAAACTTGTAGTCTTTTAATCCAACGTGTAGCCTACTGTAACATCTGGTATTTTTGACCATTTTAGTATTTGTAATGTACTTTTAATAATCATTTAATTGAACTATTTCTTACTGATAACTGAATTAGTTCAATACATGTAATGGTTGCTAGGAATGGGCGAAAGTGCTATGCAATAGGAGTCTTATTTCCATGCTTGTGTGCGTCTCTGTCTCTCTCTCTCAGTCTCTCTCTGGGGGAGGAGACATATGTTCTTTGTTAAGCGAGGAGTTGCTGATAAGGAGGGGCTGCTTGTCAAGGAATGTGTGGGCTGTGGGTGAAGGGTAGAGACTTTATGTATTGTTACAATGCTACAGTCAGCATAGTTGGAAAAACAGTAGAGAGGCTGACATGCCTCAACTGTCCACAGCTAATTTTATCTTTATCTGTATCAGGGCTAATTCATAAACTCCAGAAGTAGTGAATTTCTCTGTATAATTTTACCTGTACGTTGATAATAAAACTGGATCACTGCGATTTGAAATTGTTAGTTGTATCTGGTTATGTTTACTCTCATGTTTCAATAGATATCGAAAATATTAGGCCTTGCTTTCTTACACTACCACCAGAAATGCATTTGGTTTCAACGTAACACAAAACAGAAATACAATCCAAAGAGGATTTCATTAGGATTACTAGAAGAAAACTATGTGTGCGCCTCCCTTTATTTGATTTATTTCTTTTATAAATCAGATCATCAGAAAGGCATCTATTGAGGTCATTCAGATTTTCAGGGTATTAGTATACAGATGGTCAGACACAGGCGTTTTTATTATATATTCTCTGTAAACCACTTTCTCAATCAAATAACACTGCAATGCTTGGATTAAATATGAGCCACCATGCATGATCATTTTTTTTCCCCCCAAATGACAGAATTATCTTATCTTGAGGAACAGTGTCCTTAAAGGCCCCTATACGTTAACAATAAACGATATGTTTGATGGTGCCCGGCATGCACTGTGTGCAAGGCTTCTTAAAATGTCAGGTTCCACTGTTAATAATGAATCAGATTCACAGTTAAGTAGCAAACAAGAATTACTGGTCTGAAATCAGCTACTGTATGTCACCCTGGTTTATCACATGGCAACGCAATTCAACAGCAGACTTTGTTTGTTTTATTTCTGACTATGTACAGTAGCAAATACTGTACAGAATTCACTGCTGAATTCTTAAGATGCTAAGAATGTGTACGTTTACCTAAATAATCTCTGGAGCCGTGTCATTTAACATTTTGACCAAGCAGTAGTTAACTCCTTAATGACATCAAATTGGAAATATTCTATATCACCCTTGACTGCTCTTCCATGGAGTCTAGTGTTTTATGTGCTCTGACTACAGGAACTATGCTGCTATCTTTAGTCTCCACATTTAGTTATTTAAAGTGTTGGTTTATTCTTACCAGGAAACACAATGATAATAAAACATCTTTTTTAGAAGAATGCCCTGCAGGAAATTGTCAACAACATACCATACACTGAGTTGTCAAAAAGCAATCCTACTGTATTAGAGTAGCAGAAACCATACATTCCTAAAAGTCCAAACTTGAAACCCTCTTTAGATATTTAACATGAATACTGAGCAGCAAAAGCAAAAGCTGAAAGACTTACCACTTAATATTCACTGGTAAAAACAAATGGCAGCAACCACACAGATATTTGTTATCACAATACATTGCCATTCAAAAGGGAAATTGTTTGCACAATTAAATGTCCAATTTAAATACCAGCAACAGCTGGGTGATTGGAACAGACTGTCCAATCAAAGTTTGGGGAACCACCGTTCTATTCACTACAGCATGCAAACGTTAAAAGTTTGAAACCGATTGCTACTGTACCAAAATGGTTTTGAAAATGGTAAGAAATTGGCCTATTTAAAATCAAGCCTGAGAATTTGAAAATAATAAGAACATAAGAAAGTTTACAAATGAGAGGAGGTCATTCAGCCCATCTTGCTTGTTTGGTTGTTAGTAGCTTATTGATCCCAGAATCTCATCAAGCAGCTTCTTGAAGGATCCCAGGGTGTCAGCTTCTGCTAATCTACTCAAGTAGTATAAAAGAAAGGGGTTGATAAAGATAAAACTAAAGCGATGTCAAAATCTGTATTCCCAAGGAGACAGATCAAGATCCAGTAAGGATTTACAGAAGGCAATGGTCAAAATGGGTTTTCTACCACCTTGTTCTAGAGTCTAAACGGTTGAATAGTGCTGCTGACAATATAGTACAGTAACAACAGAAAACTATGAATTTCTTGAGAACAACGAACACAGTGACACTCACTTAGATTTTTAACAACAGACAGGGCATTTGTATGACAAACAAGGCACCACAGTCTCAGGGATGTTACTGTGGAGTGGTTGATCAGTGAAGAGGCTGCGACTCTCACAATGGACTGAGTAATTAGGCAATGACAGCTATCCAGACAGACCAAAGATTGATCCCTTTTAAATGTGTAAAGTTCTGCTGGAGTTCACCAGGGTGTATACAACAGTTTATATGGTAAAACACTGCTTAGAGTCAGAACACTATTTAGTTAAACATAGGATTAATATGATTTAATGTAACAGATTAAATTAAAGCTTCACTATAAACCAAGTCCTCAACTTTCCTGATTAAGTAGAATGTCATATTCATTTCTGTGAGCAATGGAGAGATGACATTTAGCTGTGAATGCAGCAAATCCCTGTGCACAGATAAGCTGAATCCCACAGAGGCATTATACTGTAAAGAAGTTACAGGATGTTGTGTGTGTGATAGACAGTGCCAACGGTATCTGCAAAAATGCTATGACATTAATAGTACAGTAGTAATTTTTTGACAGATTACCCAGTCTAGTCTGAAACTTTTTGCCATATGGTTTTAGTTTGGAAGTTAACAAAAAATAAGTCCCTGGATTCCACAGCTTTTAATGGCGTGCCTAAGGAGGATGGGGAGGCGGGGTATATATGAGGGTTACATACAGTAGCTAGTCAAGAAAGTTGTAACAATTTCGATTATTGTAGCTCTATAGTAAGTAATGTCAACCTTTAGGCAATGGGATGGATCCAATAGTAATTAGTGTCATTATACAGTAAATTCATTAAGGAAGCTGTCCTGAATGGAAAGAAAACATTTTTTTTCTGTAAAAATGACATGCCTAATATTTGTTCAGGACTGTATATTACTCAAAACAACATTCCTTCATACATTACCGCAATAAATGGCATCTCCACAACACTTTTCATAACAAATAGATTATAATTACTCCTACTTTTACATTTTTCAACATGTCTTTGTAGTTGAACAAGAGTGCTCTGTTACGGTATTAATATTATGATCAATGAACAAGGTATGAACAAGCATCTCCAGGCACTGTACAATACTAATCCCAAGACAAAAAATTGAAATACACTTGATAAGAGTATTTCTCTTGCTCACAGCTCGATATCTATTACGGTAAATGAAGGAATGCCATTTGATGTGACAGCTTCCTGGAGAAGTGTATTTATTTTCTGTTTACTTATGTGTAAATCGCTTTCATCAGTTACTCAGCAGCCTTTATGAGAAAAAAAATCTATATGACTGGTTACCTTTATTTTAGGAAATCACATAAACGGAATGCTCAAAAAAATATTGAGGTAGACTTCTTTGTGTGGAGGGGCTTTCTATAGATTTTTGTTGTGTTTTTCTTCCGGAATACATCTAACAAACCAGCAAAACCGGTTCAGAGATCACCTCTCGCGTCGAGGCATGTCATCAGTATACAACGTTGAGAATTACTATTGCAGTTCCATTATCAAGTGCAATAAGCTGTTAGTGGTCTCCTCAGTGCTGTACTGTAGCAGTACCTGAATGCCAGGAAAAGAAAAACAATCTTGACTGGTTCTGATGTCGCTTATTAACATGAAAACCGCCACGAAGCATGATTTGGTAAATTAAATATCCTACATGTCATTATAAAGACAGAAACAAAACTACAGGGAGCAGACAGTGGGGTCTACTTTAATGATGTAAACACTGGCAGATCTTAATACAGCTGCACTAACATTTTTATTGCAATAAGTGAGTCTATAAATCCTGACCGAAATCCCCACTTGCATTAATATAGACTTAAACTGCAGTAGTGTTTAGATCTACTAATGTTTAGATCCTTAAAATAGACCACAGTATGCCTTCAGGAAAGAGCTCACATTAGAGGTAAATGCTGCAGTTTATGCTCCAAACACTGTTAATATTATATAAAAGCAATCAAATGCCAGTACTAAGTGCAGTGCCAATGTCACAGCTTTCCTTATACTAAAGAATGAATCAGGATTTCAAGGGATAATTCCAAGGCAACAACATTCTTTAGAATCTGAATTACATAACTTTTAAACCTTATCAAGGTTACAAAAAAAATAAAGAAAGAATAATAATTACCTGTCATCTATAAAACAGCTATGGAAAGCACAATACAGTAATTCGCGATGTCTAAAATGACACATAATAAATCTATTGTGAGACTTTATAATTGGACTAAGTGATGATGAAAAGAAAATTTTGATACAAAGGGAAAATGAAGGAACATGTAGGGTGACATCTACCCAAAGCCTGATTAAATCATTTCTTAGTCCACCTACCCATATGATTTTGTTAACCAGTATATTGCCTTACAGCTGAGACACTCCATAAAGTAGTGGTTTATATCCTCTTCTGACTCCATGTCCTTGTGATTTTTTTTTTGTAGTCAGTAAGAGGGGGTCACATGAGAATATAAAATTCAGGTTTGTCTTGTAGTTCCTGAACATGTGCTTTGTGTGTATGTGCTGTAACACCTCCAGAACAATAAATTACTATAATCCTCATATAAACACTACTCCTATAAAATCACTTATCTTAAAGGATTGATGGATTACAAATGGATCGCAATGTAACAGAATGTTTCACACAAGAGCCAAGGAAAATACTAAAACCAATGGTGGATGTGATCTGGAGTTGCTGATATACAAACACCCAAGGTATAACAGAGCCTACATTGTGCAGAAGAACGAGTGCACAGTTCTTGTCCTGACCTGTCAGCAACACTACTGGGCAACATGCTTTCAAAACACGGATATATACATACTTTCGAGATTACATTATCAAGCAAGGACTTAATAACCTCCTTGAACAATAAAATTGTTGGATTATTGATGTACAGTACTTGCTAGTACGGAGCGAGTCACAAATACTTTGATAATGATCCTCTTGGTCATCTGAAAGGTTGTAAGTTCAACCCAGGTCACTGGGCACAATCTTCGAATGCATTTTACAGCGCCTTGAAAAGTTCACTGTGGATTGATTGTTAGACCAATAATGAATTTCAGGTTGCTATATGAAAGGCATAAGGGAAGCAATGTGGAGTAGTGGTTAGGGCTCTGGACTCTTGACCGGAGGGTTGTGGGTTCAATCCCAGGTGGGGGACACTGCTGCTGTACCCTTGAGCAAGGTACTTTACTTAGATTGCTCCAGTAAAAACCCAGGCAATATTTATTCATTTTTCTTAATCCTTTATTTAACAGACGTGAACCAGTCGTGAGAGACCATCTGGATAGAGAAATGTTGGCTTAAAAAGCACATCAGATTTTCACTGCACGGTGCACAAGTCATTCTACTTGACAGGGTCAGGACCCTCAGATCTGACTGTCCTTCTAACACCTAGGACTCTGCTCAAACCTTCTCTACTCCTCTACATGCAATGCACAGCACACCGGCTTCAACATTAGGACACTCAAGTCTGGGAATTATATTTATTCTAAAAACAAATATTTCATTGTTTCCTTCAATAATACCCTCCAGTTAACCATAACTTATTATTATCAATGCATGTGTTTTTTTTATTATTATTTTTTAATATGAACAGAAAGGATTGTTCATGCAAGTACTTTTTCTCTGAAGGACCGTGTATTAAAAGGACTGGCTCCTAAACTCCTTTTCTTTTTTATTCAGACTAATGAGAACTTGAAGCAAGCAGATTATAAGAGATGATTACATCAAACTGCATTAAAGCAGCACCATAATCTGACATCTCATTCACAATCTAATGACACAGATCAGCCTGTTCAACAATCCACTGGAGTCACGTTTTACACTGTACGTCCATCACAGTCATAACAGATCTATATGAATTACTGTGTATTTATTATTATTTGTTTATTTAGCAGACACCTTTATCCAAGGCGACTTACAGAGACTAGGGTGTGTGAACTATGCATCAGCTGCAGAGTCACTTACAATTACGTCTGACCCGAAAGACGGAGCACAAGGAGGTTAAGTGACTTGCTCAGGGTCACACAATGAGTCAGTGGCTGAGGTGGGATTTCAACCAGGGATCTCCTGGTAACAAGCCCTTTTCTTTAACCACTGGACCACAGCCTCCTTTATCTGGGTTTTTAATTTGGTACCATATCTGCAGTGGGTTACATTGCTCTGCGAGAAGTAACATACAGTATCTGTCCTACATGCTACTGTGCAGTGCAAATAGTAAATCGAAACCAAGGTGAAGAAAGCACAGGGGCACAGTGAGCTCATATATTGACATCTATTGACAACGTCTGTATAAAATGGAGTTGGTTGTGGTGCTGGGGGGTCCGGGGGTCTTCATCTATTCACTATTATAAGTCATCACAAAACCACCCTCACATTTGGCACGTCATGCAGTAAGCTTTCAATATATTGCTGATGCTGCAAATCGTGTGCTCTCAAAGGACACGAGAGCCATTCGCTTTAGTATTAATGACTTGCTCTCCAGTACTGGTTTAAAGTTGTTTATTTAAAATGTCACTACATTATATAAAAATCACCTCACCTGACGTGAGCGAGAGCTCAGAATCATCAACATTTACCGTGTTACAGAAAATGTAACATTTCCTAAAACATTTCCATTTATACATTCCGCCCAACAATGGAAAGGAGAAGAAAAAAACACTCTTCTCATACAAATGCATAATTCTGGTTCGTAATTGGTAGCCAGTCACATCTTACTGAATCGACTTTTTTGTTTTGTAATTAACTGCTGCTGCTGGGGTAAGATAGAGTCTAGAAGAAAGACGTCCACAGTGTCTTCAAAGCCTGATGTCACAGGGGGATTGTCCAAAGATAATATTGTACCGCTTCAGTGGCTTCGGTGTAATAAGGCATTATCAGCCTTTTTCAAATTAAATCTGTACTGTATATATATACACTGTATATATATATATATATATATATATATATATATATATATATATATATATATATATATATATATAATCCAGGGCTGGCAATGGAATGTGAAACAAGCAATGTGATTGGTCAAGCAAGGTTCCAGCTGTCCCTATATTGCATGGATACGGACAGCTGGAGCCTTGTCACATATTCTAATTCACTGCGCTGCCTCACAGAATTTAAAGTATCGGATGGTAGCCATCTTGCTTTTACAGTTACAGATGTACAGCTGTAACTATGAAGCTGTGTGACCAATTACCTGCAAAAAATCCCAAAGTAGTAATAGACATGCCAATTTCGATGAAGTACAATTAAATGAGCTAGAAAATAGCAAAAAAAAAAAATCTTTATACTCAGGTCACTGCATCTGACTTTGTCACTTAAATATACTTTTAGCAGTTTGTAAACGCTACAAAAAAAAACACAAAGACACTTCTGCACATTATCAACCCCTCTCAGACACATACCTTGAAAAATTACTGAAATCCTAGACATTGTATTTATTTTTATTTCTGCACTGTGGCAGGGGAAAAAAAGAACTCGGTGCCGTCTCAACTCCGCCCCCTGGTGTATCTTTCAATGGCAATGTCCACAATAACAAAAATACAGATGTACTTTCTTTTGCATGTTCCAATAAAATTAATTTACTCATCTTAACTTAGTGTGTAGTTCAAAGTTATAAATGGGCAAAGCATGCAACATCCCCCAGCAGTTGCTGCCGACATTCTCTGTCTGGTGTGGACTTGCCCATACATTGAGACTGCATGTTCTGCATCCACTGAATTGTTAGAAGTGTACGGCAAAGCTTTGCCAAGTTATACAGATGTGGAAATCAATTAGAAACAGTTCCAAAACTCAGTTACCCAAGGGGATCTGGCATTCTTTAATAAAAGGCAATATATGCTGCACATTCGTTGTCATGTTATTTGTCCCATCCAATATATTATTTTATTCGTACAGAGTCAAAACAAAGAAAACATGCCTATTCGGGTCTAAAATTCTAACTGCATTTGAAAAATAAGCAGCAGGTTGTTTGAAGCGAGGTGGCTGTACTAGATCGTACCTGTAGTACTGATTTAACTTGGCTACAAATAACAGGAATACTTTTTGTCTGGGCTGACTTTACAGTTTGGTTTCTGAAAGCTGTTTATTTTACATTCTGTTCAGCAGCCTCTGTAGTAGCCTTTTGTTTAATGTGTGATTACAAGATGTGCAAAACAATTACCTTCAACTGTATGTACAGTTTCTTTGGGAAATATCTTGACACGAACATCAGCCGAAATATACTTTTCTTTTTTTGCTTTGTCGTCCATTTCTGGTATTTTACCTCCAATGCAACCTAAATCAAAACAACACAGCACTGACTTTGTCCCACCCCCTACTGTACAGTACAGGTCACAGAAAAGCCAGTACAGACTCACTGATAGGCTGATTAAAACATCATTGTCATTTGAACAATAAACAAGAACGTCAACCGCTTTGGAGTATTTTTTTGTAAATGGCATTTGTCCAAGGACATTTTTTTTTTTTGCCTAAGTGCAAGGCACGTAGGACGGTGAAGGAATAAAAAAAAGCTTATCTACAGAAGGAAGATACGTAGTTTGCGTCGTTTGCGTTGTGCAGTAGTTCATTTAAACAAGTTCTCTTTTTTTTCTTTCCCTACTTGTCCGGTATGCATAAAACTATAAAGCTGTAAATCTCTGAAGAGATTACGTTACAAGTAATTAAAAGAAGAAAAAAACACAATACAAAGTCAAACACAATCAGGAGAAACTTGATCAAATGAGAGAACACCTCAACCATCTGATCTTTAACCCCGTTGTGATAGGGGCAGTGTTGACTTTATCATTATAAAGATTTACTTGTAACTGAGTTCCTGTGAGAAAAACAAAGCATCCACTGTGACACAGCAAAGAGCATTAACTCACCAGTAACTGTCTACTATTATCCTATTTAGTTTAGCTGGTCTGCATTAGGCTGTGTATTGATTTACTCTTTTGTATTAATTGGCCTTGACCTAGTACAAAGTATTTGATGACTGTAGTACAATAAATACTACCAATAATTACACAGCCCACACTAGTGGTAAAAATAGATAATGGAGCAAATCTCTCTAAATGCCTGTACAGTATTTTATACTAATGTGTATACAATCATTGTGGACACTAATGTTTCTGTAACAAATCATTACTAACTAAACACTATTAAAGAGAAGCATTTTAACTCGAGCTCAAATCATTGGCAAGACACGAACTGCACAAGTGCACTACTGTAAAGAGCATTCCTCAGACTGAGTCAACCCTGCCGGCACTACAGTACAGGTCTTTCACCTCACCCCTGGGACTAACAGTATGCAACCTGAGTTTACAGGCATGGAAAAACAAATTCAGCAGAAAATAAGGAGGCGAAGGGACAGAGCTCGAGGCTGTACATGTTGACATGAGTAGATGGTATCTGTATCTGGAGGGAAGACTTTGAATTGCCAGCACTGTCAATATCGTTATTAAGGATAGTATATGTACTGTACAGTATTTAGAAAAGTAAAAATGAAGGATTCAGTTGAGACATTTGTATCTGGTAATGATCAGATCAATGTCGCGGACAATCCACCATGGGTTTACACAGTGATCACTAATTAAAATAGGAGTGCAATGAAGAAGACAGAATGCTTTAATTTAAGAAAGCATAAAACTCCAGTATGTTTCCGCTTTGCTTATTATGGCCGGAGGACATTTTGAATTATTGGAACTGGCATAAAAATTCAAGCTGGCTTGGATTGAAGCCAAAATGTAAGAGCCACAGAAAGTCTTTGCAAGTTCCATATAACTAGGTCATATAATCTTAACTGGAGCCTACTACAATAAAGCAGCTATTTCTACATACTGTTAAGTTTTATGCGGTCAGAGTCTGTAATTTATAATACTCTTAAAACGTCATGTGTGGATGCGTGAGCTTGCCCGTAATGATAAGGGTGCTAGACTGCTGTACTTTTCTATGAAGTAAACAGCAATCTGCAATGTTTGTCTACTGGACTAAGTCTGTAGTCATTTTCAGTTTAATGGATATTCAATACATATACTGTCTTATAAAATATTCTGCCACTTGACCGTTTCATTGTGGTCTCTTTAAAACACAGCCTCTATCTGGCCATGTGAAATCTCAGGAGCAAACAAGCTTTAATAGAGCAGCGTTTAAAAGACAGATAACTGCAACGACTCATTTGAGGATTATTTGCAACTAATCTACGAATGAAAATCCCTATATATGTGTAAGCGATGAGGATCTGACAGCGCTTTCTGAAACCTACAACACATGTAGATGTGTGTTTATAAAACTATTTGACAAAGATTACAAAGGAGCAATGTTAAAGTGCCATTTTCACACTTGCACAGCAGGATGGCAAACATTTTATTTGTGTGGCAGTCTAAAGGTTAAAGGAATTAAAAAATCTGTAATTAGATAAGACTTTTAAAATGTTTCCATGTGTCCCTGAACAGTACCCTGGAGAGCTGTCGTACCAGGCTGTGATATCTGGGATATGAAATCCCCCCATGAGATTTTGAAGAGATTATTTCGATTCCCAGGGGTTTGCTAATAGGATTCCTATTATATCTTCCATGATAAAATGTTTAAAAAGCATTCATTATTTACAGCAGTCAACCAATCAAAAGCAATTATCACTTGTACTTTGCTATCGGCATGCTTTTTTTTATCAAACATGTTCAATCTTGCTTCAGAACGTAAAATTCAGACCGTGTTGCTTTGAAATGCAGCACACCAAAGCATTTTATCAAGAAAAGTATCAACACAATTAGCTTTAAACTGCAGAACAAAGCATGATTAAATGGTCAAATAAGAAATAGCCCTGTTGTGACAAACATGCTATAATAGGCCATCCCTTGTGTGCCAGGTTCCATTCGGCTGTGTCCCAAAAATACATAGAACTATTTCTGGGGAAGTGGGGTGTGCAACACAGATGCACTCACCAGCTACAGATTCCAAATAACCTTTTGCTTTATAGGATTTTATCCTAGCACTTTAGAATATTCTGTTGCTATAGGCAACACCACTTTTTCTCCATAGGCTGGTGGGGCTTGCTGAACCATGATCCTCAATTCAATTGATTAGGCAAACACAACAGAGAAAGAAAAAAAAAAGAAACTACACTTACATGTTCCTCAAACATACAGAGTTTATCTTGAACAGAATGTCTTGCATTAGGCTTAGAACAAACCAGGAAATGGTTAAAGGAAAAACAAAACATAACAAAAACCTGCACCCATATGTCTAACAATAGTAATAAACAAAATCCCAAGTCATGCTTCCATATAGCATGTGGGCTCTCCCTGAGTAATTTCCTTAGATTCTAAACAGTTTCCTGGTTGTGAAAGTACTGCGGATTAAATAAGGAATAACTGGGTTACTCTGACTGTACATGAAATACTCCCCTAGTAGACAGGATGTTCCTGGCCAACTCCAGGAAACTGGCATGTATAAAAAAAACCTATGCCTATCTTTCATAGTGAAACAAAGCTTATCTCAGAGTGGATCGAAACAATAGTACTTTAGAGTTGCTGAAGGAACCACACCACACACATAGATGACCCAAACAAACATGTTGGTGCAGAGTCAAAAGTAAGGGTGTGTCCTGTTTTGAAACTTTTAGTACCTTATAGTACCTTGTAGTCTACCATATGTTGTACATACCAAATGTGTACACACAGGTACTAATGCATCCCAATATGAGCCTTTATAGAACTTTAATTACTCTGAAGTAATTATGAGACACAAACCTCAGCACATTTTACAAGAAAAACATTTTAATAAAATCTCTTATGTCAGTACTGTAGAGAGCTTAATTTACTGTATTAATCTGTTTCAAAACTGTCTGGTGGTTAGAACATTTTTCCTACTGTTCTTTTATTGTTAAGCTGTGTGGCCAGCTATGGGCTCATAAAGCGATTGCAGTCACAGCATATTTACAGTTGTGGCTCGTAAAAGACTACCAGGCAACTTCAAACTATGAAACCAAACCGTGAATGTTAAATAATTAAAAAAAAAAAAACATTGTTACCTTCCACACTGCAACCTAGTTCATATATGTTTTTAAGACAAATACAGATGCTTGGAGCGAAAAGCTATTAGAATGACATGTTCCCAACACCGATTTGATTTGGAGCAATGTAATGTTAAGAAAGACAAGCAATTATCTCAAACAGTGTCACCAATAATAAAATCACACTTCGACAGCAGGTGTCATTTGCAAGGCCTTGGTAGGGCACCATAACTAAAGTGTAAGATTTATGAGACCGGGTGGTAAAAGGTCACAGTAAATTTCACATTCAGAGAATACAGTGACAGGGCAGAGTTAAAGTCATTTTCTAGGGTTACTCAGCTACTCCATCATATTTCCTAAGATAAATACTGTACAGAACATACCTGTGTCAAAAGCTGCAACTGGTAATGCATTCAGAATATATATATATATATATATATATATATATATATATATATATATATATATACTGTGAAACATGCATCAGCATTTTATTTCTATACAGTTCATTTAGAGTACAACAATATGTGGAATTGAAAGTTTTTGTGCTTGTTTTTATAATTCTTTCCCTTTTTATTTTTTAGAAGCAAGCCCAGCTCCTCTTAGTACCTCTATCTATATTGAACTAGTTGTACAATTTAATGGAAAGGGAAACCAGTAATGATTGAAATAAATCATTATTTAATAGTCTTACTTTGTCCATTGTTATTTCCTGAAGCTTGGCTCCGGTCTTCCTCCTTCAGCTCAGATAAGCTGGTCTGATGACTGTGAAGTACCTCGTCTCCGAATAAAACCGAAAGGAGCTTGGACTTAGACCCCGTTCACACTACTGTGCTGGCCCAGGGCCGCCTCAGATTTTGGTCTGCAACCCTGTTCACATTTGCGGTTTAAGGCACCTATGCGCGTTCGCATATGTGACTGAAAAGCAGGCCTAAAATGTGGTGAATTGCTTTATTTTATTTTTTTATGGAACGATAGCCTGCACTCAGAATGGAAGAGATACCGGGATATACAGTAATTTTTGATTTGTAGCTGATGTTTTTTATTGCTATATTTTGTTTTCACTGCAGCACAGTAGCAATGTTATAGTATATATTAATAAAAAAACATATTTATTATTGACTATTTTGACTTAATGTTATGGTGTGTAACGTGGTGATGGTCCGAGCTTATCTCCACCCACAATCACATTATTTTCGTAAGAACACCAAGGTATTTACAACGCAGGAAACAGCAACTTGCTAGTGTTCACAGGTATAAATATTTATTTTCGTAATGGATACTTCACTCAGATTGCAAATGACTAGCAGGTTGTACATAAAAGGACTGACATTCACAAGACAAGCTCACGACTGACCAACTAATACTACTGCTCCCTCCTAAGGAAAGACACAATTAATTAATTATTCAATAACCGGTTACACCTGGAATAACATACAAAAATCATATTCCTATGATCCGTGCTACTGAGCTACATAATCAGATTGGTAATGCGATACGAAAAGGCGGCACCAAGTTTGCTCTGCGTTCATATATATGTATAGGCCGGCCCTGGTCCCGGATTGCAGGCCCTGGGACACATCGAAACGGTGGCATAAATCTAGGCCGGCCCTGGCCTGCCTTTTCTTTTTTGGAGCATTCACATACGAGAAAAGGTGGCCCTGGGTCACCTTAAATCACAAGTGTGAACAGGGTCTATAGACCAAACTACTAAGCCTGTTTGCATGTCACCACTGACATGCAATATCTATTTTGGAAAACAGAAATGGTCTTTGCACAGTTTTGCTTCTTACATGCAGGACAACATAAATGGCCTGCTCTGAGTTTTAATGGGAATCTTACAGTTAATTCAATTTCTGTCTCTCCATGCCCTCATAAAAGTTTACCACAGTAAATCTGCAGGTTTCCATTTCTTGTGGTATCCATCTATATTGCAATTTGCAGCAAAATCCAAGGAGATCACGTAGAAAAATGTGTGTTGATTTAAGATAGATTGGCTTCCACATATATCAGGTTGATGTTTGAGACCAAAAAGGTTTTGTTTGCAAAGTGTAGCTGTGTACATTGGAGACATTAAAATAGGGGGTAATAAGATGCCATCCCAGAGGAACTAAGATGCACTGGGACACCCCCCTATATCAGCCTTTGTTAATGTTAGTCATATACATGTCAGCAAGGGATTTTAAGCTGGTTTTCTGCAGTATCACTTCAAGCATTGCAGCAACTGCCGTGGGAGATTTCACAGTGAACAAAAAAAACATTATTAAAATATAAATGGGTTTAAAAAGTGAACCAACTAAACTAGAGCTCTCACAAGCCCAGATGCCAGTTATATAAATCCACTGCCTTTGACATTATTCACCCAAATGAACTACTCCCAAGAGAAATCAGCATCCCAAACTCCACTATCAACCTATAACAATAGAGGTTTTTGTTTATCTTCTATATTTATACAGAATAAAACACCAAAGTATTTACAATATATTTACAAGAAACTAATCTGGAATGCTAATTATTTGCAATTTTAAATTTAGGTTTGACACCCATACAGGACTACCGACAGGGCTAATTCATCACACAGCTGAAAAACGAAATGCTACCCAAATCTTTATTTGTTTCATTTATATTTATGTTGCATATTTCAAAAGGGATATATTTTCTTAGTTCTGTTACTGTACATACTCTTTAATTTACATATTGTATGCTGTGCATATTTTTGTTTCCACAGATCTCGGTTATATTTATTATGTAGAAATGAGAAAGCCAGATGTTCATTTCTCTAAACATGTTTTTTTTGGTCCAGTGCTAGGTCATGCAGTGATTCAGGAAACTACACAAGAAGTCTTGTGACTTCTTTACAATAAGTTACGTTTGTATTTTTTTCAGAACCTGATTTTAATAAACGCAAGAGAAGCTTGACACAGGGCCTATGTGATTTTGAACCGACAAGGAAAGATCAATAAAAAAAAAAAAAAAACAACTGTCTGAATACAAAGTATTTCATTACATATTGATACACATGTCTGAGAATATCTGATTTGTACTGTATATTCTTAACATCCCCTTTTATATGTTCAAGGATGATTACTGAATGCGTTTCCACCAAACTACCTAATTAAAACTATACAAACAAAATCACAAAGTAAAAAAAAAAAAAAGCTGTAAGATATAGGATTCTGCCTGTAGAAACACATACAGTAACTGCACACCACAGTGTGATCTAATGTTCGAAGCTCAATTGCCAGCTCAGCACAACTCCTCTCTTGTCCCCCCAGCTGTTTCAACCTATACCAACCTCAATTGACATTCGTTAATGTTTATTTGTTTTGCAAAAACAATGATTAAAAAAAAAAAAAATCTACAGATCAGTATTGTTATGCCAATATTTTACTGATGTAAATTGACACTGTACTTTAAATTACTATCAGCTGTTCTTGTAATAAGGAGTCTGACCATACTCCAATAAATACATACTTGTTGCCACGGTCTAGTTTCAGACATTTTAAAACACACACATTCTAGTTTTAGTGATCACTTTCAAGGTAATTGATTTAGGAGACAGTGAGTGGTATTTCAGCTTCAGCTTTCACACTTAAAGTGATTATAAACAAGCAGAATGTTCATGTTATGTACACTTTATGTGCATGTATTTTTGGTCTCTTTTGTGTTCTATTCCATTTTTATAACTTCAGCTACATTGTCCTCAGTGCCTGACAACAGCAGTAATATGTTATTCCCATATAAAGCACGCTTCACTGCAAACAATGCTTTTAAAACTAACATATTCAAGTAACAGACCAAACTGAATTCTCCAGGGGGTGAATTTTTACAGATAAGTTAAATGTATACGGGTTTGAGGATTTTACTGACCTCTAAGCTCAACGTCCTCATAGTTCTTAGCATTGGAATGAACACCAAACAATGCAATATGTTACAAAGTTTGTTAATCAAACTACAAAACTGTACCTCAACAAATCCAAGCAGTGTTTAAAACCTACAGAAATAACGAAAGAAAGACTCCAGATTTGCAGTAGAATCCATTCAGCTCAGTAAGTGCTGGTCTTGTAACTCCATAGATTACCTGGAAGACTGAGACTGGCTGCGTTTTATTTTTCTCCTGTTTTAAATAGGCCAGCTTAATAAAACGCAAGACAGCGTTTGGTGCTCATAAGGATGAGGTAAAAGCCAGATGATCTTGCTTTTACTGATGCTGTTGAAATAAAATAATGTAAATCTATTTTCTGTTGTGCTTGTCTCGTGTCTGGTCTTTGGTTTTAGTACTGAACGTGTGCTTGCAGAAACAATCCTGTAAAAAGAATATGTATTCTGAAAGTTAAAAACAATTGCTGCGGAATTTTCGAAACATATTAGCTTAAAAGTCAGTTGACCAAATGGGAAAGGATTCATTTCAAGTTGCATTAAATCACTTGTGGTACACATATTTCTTCCCTGCAGCGAGTTACACAGTCCGCTGCAGATAATTAACCCTGTTACCCGAAGAGCAACGTTATCTAGCCATGTGCAGAAAAGTACGATTTCCACGAAAATAAATGGCTCTTGTTAAATTATTTGCAGAACTATATGTTATGTAAAACGCGATTATCTCCTCACACTGCAACTCACTTTCCAACAACTTCAAACTTCCAACAGTGGTACTATTTTGTACTGCGGCAAGCACGAATGTTATTAGTCTTAAACATGTAAACTTTGACAGGAGAGGTGTGACACAGAACAAGCTACAATCAACAGTCAGAACAATTGCTACAGCACTCAACAATTGCTACACCGAATGCAGCAGTTGCCGGGGGAACACGTAGTAGCCGTTTTGTGATAGAAGGCTTTATCCCGTCGCTTTTGCATAAAAAAAAAAGATTTAACACGTATACATTTTGTACAAAACCTGTGTTTTTACAACATGCACACATTCCGGAATACTTGCTGGAATAAAAATACAGAATTGTTTATTTACCATAATGCTCCTACTCTGGCTGTGCTTTTCTGGTTCTGATAAACTTTTATCCACAGCAGTTGTTGTTGTTTCTGTGCCCAACATAATCACACTGCCCAGTCCGCGATGGTATTCAGGTTGCTCTGCTCTCAGTTCAGGTACATACCTCGAGCACTGTATGTTCCCGACGTGTTACCACTAGAAACTACTATTATTACCGATTACTATTGGTGTGTCTAGAGCCGCCGAGCATAGCAATGTGTCAGTAAACCACGCCTCTTGCATTGCCTGCCAACTCCTTTTAAGTTAACTCTTTCCACACTCAGCCCTGAAAGAACTATATATATATATATATATATATATATATATATATATATATATATATATATATATATATATATATATATAGTTGCGATGTATGTGCTGTAGAAATAAACTGGGGAGAGACTTTAAGAATATTTCCACGTTTATTGTTTACATTGGCATTCAAGCAATCTGCCCTCAGTTCATTCATTATTTTGTTAGAATGTACAGCTGTTGAACATATTTTAAAATCGGCTTGATTTCAAAGTCCCCAAGGCAAATCAAGGTATTTTGGCAACATACAGTATATATTTATCTTGCAAGGATATACAGTAAATAACACAGGAGCACCATGCAGCATGTATAGCTTCTCATGAAAAATGCCCAGTTTTTTTTTTTTTTTTAATAAATCATTATTTAAATTATTTTAATACCCAAGCCTTCATTAGACCTGTGGTGTCTTGCTGTGTACTTGCAGATAATGAGACGGACGTCATGCTAGGTTGAACTGTAAACAAGTTTACTGGGAGTACGGTACAAATACAAATTATTATTATTTGTTTATTTAGCAGACGCCTTTATCCAAGGCGACTTACAGAGACTAGGGTGTGTGAACTATGCATTAGCTGCAGAGTCACTTACAATTATGTCTCACCCAAAAGACAGAGCACAAGGAGGTTAAGTGACTTGCGCAGGGTCACACAACGAGTCAGTGGCTGAAGTGGGATTTGAACCGGGGACCTCTTGGTTACAAGCCTTTTTCTTTAACCACTGGACTACATGCAGACATGTTGCTGGTTAGGAGCTCTTTTTTTGTCATAATGAAATCATGTTTTGGGATATACACAAATCAAGCATGTCTTTTAAACTTGCACATTCTTAAGAACATACTAAAAACCAGGTCACTACACCTTTAAGTCAATAAAAAAAAAACCCTCCTGGGAAGAAGCCAGGCCTCACTAGTGGCCACAATTTATAAATGCCTGATATCTGAATGAGGCGTGCTCAAGGCTATCTTATTGTGCTTGCCTTTAATCCCACATTTTACAAACAGAATTGCACCAGTTTTCTGTTTTTTTTTTCATTTTATAACCCCTCCTCTATAATATAATGTTTCACACTCAGTCCTCAACTTCTTTCTGTTTTAATATCAACATACCTGTACTTCAATATTGCACAGATTCCAGAGTTAAATTCTTGCCTACATTTTCTTATAGGCTTACATTAAATTGTGGTATCACAGCGGCCCATCATGGTTGCGCTTTAGAATATGCTTAATTAATTAAGCATGGACTGCTTGTGAAGAATTCATAAGCTGCTAATGAATTAATGAGACAGCTTATTGAATTTGACACTAAAAATATCTCCTCATAAATTCTTGATGAAGAAGCATTACACATCACAGTGGTTTCCAAGAGAATGATTGCCCTTATGAATTATTTAAACATTGTCATAGCATTGTCAAATTTGACTAAACTCTAGAACTCGTACTCTAACACATTCAGCTTGGAATACTGTCAGGGGTATATGGGGTTTACTTTGTTCATAACAAGTTCATATGCAGATGTTTTGGTGTTATTGTTTTTTTTGGTTCATATAATTCATGATCAGGATGTGACATGCATCAGGGTCCTGACACCAGACAACTGATACACTAGACACCTAGTGGAAGAGCCCCATACAGTACGGTTTACCACATTGACTCATATCAGTGTAACAGCGACTGACCACAGCACTCAACCACTTTAATTACTTTAGCAGAACCTGGATGCCCTAGTGCCCTATAAGGATCAGATGCACCAGACGATTTTTGTCAACACCTTCAATAGCCTGTAAATGATTCTTGTCATTAACCACCGCCAATCTCACTCAGGAATTATGTGATGAATATTTCTCTCCATGTTACTTAAAGCATTCCCATACTAATTATAAGGGACAGTGGAGTTCACAGTTAGCAATACAATTTAATTGTAATTTACAGTGTACATGTGTGGTACCTCCACTGTTTGCTTTCAAACATTGCTTCCACAAGTCATCCCATTTTTGTGTAAAATCTTTTGCAGAGGTCTGAACTCAGCATCTTGAACTCAGATGGCATTAATAACTAGAATGTCCATCAACTCTAACTCCATAAACTCAATTTGCTGATTTATCTCAAAATTCATTTAAACCAAGATGCAATCTAGTTTTACCAGTACCATAATATTTCTAGCTAGTAATTTAGCCAGATATGATATGATATTTTTAATTTAGGATATAAATATAATAAAGGAAAGTCCACTGAGGCAAGTCAGTTGCTGATCTAATTATATCATTGCTGGCTAATATTATACCTACCCACTGCTAATACAAACCTAGCCTTCCTCTGTCTCATTCACCATTCTTTCGTTGACCTTGTTTATGTTAACTATGTTAAAGGTTTGTGCAAAGTGTCTAGCTGAATTCACTTTAGTGTTTTGTTCTAATGGTGTCAGATATGTATTCATATTTATTGTCTGTCTTGTTATACTAAACATGGGGTTTCCTCCAAATTCTCAGGGATGTGCACGTGTTTCATGAATGTGTTTAACTTGTGTTCATTTACAGTAATAAAAAGAAAACTGTCGAGATCAAGCACTGTTGGTGATATTGTTTGTTCGATTGCAAATTTCAATAACCTAACTGCTCCTACATTATTATAATTGACAAACCATATGGGTAGAAATAAAATGCTCACCTTTAGTAATGGCAATATGTTACAAATACAATCCCAACAGTTTGGAGATCATAGTGGAAACACTACCTAATCCTAACCTTAACTCCAAATTGACAGGGTCATATTTTAATTATCCTCAATGAACCCCAAGCAAATAGATTACATTGAAAGTAACAGTCACACCCACTCACACTTTATAAGACCACTATAGCTGTTCATTGTGTGCTAGCAATTTCCTTCACTATTCAGTTAGAGAGTGATCTCCTAGGGGCCTCAGTTTGCACCTAATTAACCACTAAGCGACCTCAGTGTACCAGCAATGGCAAAACAGTAGATTTCAGTGCCCTTTTCACACTTTTCCTGATACAAGCAGCGCTACTGAACGATACATGGTACTGCTACTACAACGGATCATCATTGTGTTGGAACACAGCATTGCAGCCGTCACTGGATTGTCATCTTTTGGTAAGTGTATCCTATCAAAATCTGCATCTGACTTACAATGTATTGCCAGGCTTGTTAGTGATTTACATTAATTACGTACATTATTTCACACAATCATCTTCCCTGCACATAAAAAAAAATAATACAAAAAAATAAAAAAATGTTTTGCTTATTGTTCAAGGCCCATTATAATTGTTGGGTTTCAATGGGTCAAAAAACTAATAATACAAGTTGATTCAAGACTTTACAGTCAGTATATATTTTGTAAAACATCAGCACAATAGCATTAGTGTTTTAGCACAATGTACTGTTTGGGAAGTTAATAATTTGCATCGATTTTCAAGAAGCCTTGCTTTTGTTGTAACCAGTCCTTTTTTGTGAACATGGATTACAGTGAATGCAGGGATTCATTGGGGTCCTGCTGCTGGACGATTACAGTGAGTCGTGTGTGCTTGACTCCCTCCGGCTCCACAGAGAGTGCTGCATTGGTCTTGTATTGCGCCATATTGAGCAGGTGCCTGGTGAGTCAAGGCAGAGACATCACAGTCTGATCCCTTGCCTCCAGGGTTTTACTGCTTGGTATTAGCAATTCAAATTATGCTGAAGTGTGGTAAAATACTATTAAAAAAAATTGATTTAAAAAAAGACTTGTTTGTTCTTTTAATTATTGTTGACTTACAGTTCAAATTACATGTTGTTTATTGGTTTTAAAACATCAATTGCCTCAAAAGAAAATCTAAGGAAATAAAAAGTCATCAAAACCCGCTAAAAAAAAAAAAAAAAAAAAAAAAAAAGGTTGGTAATTATCTAATAGTGCCACAAGTCACTTTTCCAAACAGCATTTAATGAAAATTGATTTCCTTAAATCAAGCTCCGTTTCTGTTTAACAATGAGGCGTAAGTCGGAACACTGAGATTCACTCAGTCATCCTGTTACCTTGTTATATTTGAATAAATGCAAAGATGGATTCCAAAGTGGATCTGAAAAAAAAACTAGATTAAGGGTTAGGATTAAGGTTAGGGCTAGGGCTAGGGTTAGGGCTAGAATTACCGTTAGGGCTAGGGCTACACCATGAGCTTTCATGAAGTACTGCAGTTGTTTCATGAATTATGGCAGCTGAATAACCAATGACCATGCTGATGAGTGAAATAAACACAGCACTCTGTGTATGTAATCTTTTTATAGAACAAGTCCAAAGTATTCCAAATAACCTGAATTAAACAATTGAAATGTGTTTCCATAAAGGAATTATATTGTTTTTACTCTGCTGTTCATTGGTCTAAATAATTATGATTTGTAAATCCAATTTATGTTGCCTAAGAGGTATACTGTATGTGTTTTAATTTGCTGTTTGGTATTCAATCAAATCATGAATTTGTTTTAAGGGGCTTTGACTACAAAGAGACTTGAAAGGTTTTTTTTTAATCCCTCATTATTTTGGATGGCAGTAGAGAAAGTAAGTCATTTTTAAGGCACAAATTACAATTGTACTGCTTCATTTGCAGGATCTAGTGTACGATAGATATAAAAATCTACACAAGCGATTCGCTTACATCCTGAGGAAAGAAGCCCAGATCAAGCTGTATTAAATTTGCTAAAACCACTAAATAACTGTGAGCATCTGTCTCCCATTTGTCAGCCAAGATAAGAAACACAACACATGTTTGTGCCTCCAGACTTTTTACTCAATGAACACATTCATTGCATTACATATATTTAAAATATGCAAACATTCATAACTGTTAATGAGCCAATATCATGCAAGATGTTACATGCAGCAGTGAGATTAATGACTTTTCAGCGTATGCGTGTTTTACAGTTAATGATGTGTTTCCCCAATGACACCAAGCAATATAAACTGCTGGCAATAGGTGTCACCTGAAATGCAACTGATGAATAAAACCCAACAGACTGTTGGTTTTAGTTTTATTAGGGTATTTTTAGACATCATTAAAACGTAATTTTATATTTTTTTGTGAAATGCCTACTGCAACGATTGTTTGACTTGGGTGACCTTTTCCATAACTGTCTCTCACATCCCCGTTATTCTGTCCTCTCACTTCTGCCCTCTGTCCTCTCTCTGCTGTTGCTCCCCTAACCCCTCTAACCTCATCCCTCTGCTTCTCCCCCCCTCCCACTCTCTCCCCTCCCGCACACTCTCTGGTGCCCTCTGGAACTCTTCTGCTAACAAAGCTGATTTCATCTCTGCCTTTGTCTCCCACCTCTCTCTAGATTTCCTTACTCTCACTGAAACCTGGCTCTCTCCTGATAACAATGTAACTCCTGCTGCCCTGTCCTCTCTCTACATCCTGTCCTTTACTCTGCGTCTCACTCGACAGGGAGGTGGGACAGTTCTTCCGACGCCTCCTCAAGACACACCTCTTCAGACAACACCTGTAAAACTCAACTCCTCCCTTCTGGACAATATAGCACTCTGCCTTTAATGCACTTTAACTTGCACTTATCTGCTCCCTATTTTACTGTATTTAATCCTGCACTTAACCCAATATGTAGAATTTTGTATTTCACTTGCAGTTGTATCTAACCCTGATGTAACTATCAACACTGTTATCTGCTCTTGAACTGCCCCGATATCAAATCATACTGTGTTTTGTATTTACTCTTATTAGGACTGAAGTCATTGTATTTTGTATCTTGCTCTTAATTGTATTGCAATTATTGATATGTATTTTTTGTATACAACTGTAAGTCGCCCTGGGTAAGAGCATATGTTAAGAAATAAATAATAATAATAATAATGTTGAAAGAGCAGAAACAATGTAAGCTATGCAATTAAAGTACGATCAGCATTTGCCCCTTGAATAGCCGTGTAAACCACCAGTGACCTTTTCTATTTTACTGGTGGATGTTGGCATGATAGCATTTTAAATCTATTGTGTACGCAAGATGGAAAAAAATTATAAATAAATAAAAGGATACCACGTACTTGGTAACTAATACATTCACATTCCTTTACTTGTATAGAAATTACAATGACTGGGTCGTCATTGATGGTCTATTTTTGGTAGTTACTCACACACACACATCAGATAGAGAGAGACACTGGTACCTACTGTATTTATGAACCTGTTAAAGCCTATTTAGAAAGTAATTTAATATAGTTTGGTATTCATGTCACTTTTCTCAAATGTTTGCTTGCTGTGTTTTCCCTCCTTAGAGAGCAGTTACAAGTTTAATTTATAAAGCCCACTACCTTTTCAAATATTTAAATAGCAAATTAAAAAGTCTAAACAATAGATTTTGAATTCTAGAGTTAAAAAGCACCTTATCAGGGTAAAGTTTACAGGACCACATTGCACATCTCCAGAGGTCTTGACTTTCTATTTCCCCTTGTTAATTAATTGCTTGCTGAATGTAACTAACTCTGCGAGTGGTAATTTGTGAAAACGATAGATTGTAAAGCCACAAACCACATTCTCTATTTTTTCCCTTGGCTGTGGATATTATTGGATTCTTGAAGCTAAATCTTTGAAGTAAGATCTAAGCAGTAAACTGGGCCACAGGGCGCCACAATCACCCAGCTTTATAACCGAGTGGCCTTTTATCTTCTTAGACCCTGCCACTATAAACGGAGGTTCATGGAGTTCATAAAGGGACTGCACACTGACTTCCGTTCTATAGTTTGGTGACCTGTGTTTTATTTCCTGCTGGGGATGCTTTTAAGTGTACATTATTAGGCTTCCAAACTCCAAAGTTGACAAGCATCATCCCTGTGTCAATACAACTGACTTTTTCAAAAATGGCCACCTGAAGCATTTCTTTAAAAACTTTCAAAATCTTTGGTCAAATGTAAAACTAGCTTATATTGCTTGTGACCTTTGACCTCTCTAAGGTCAAATGTTAAACTAGCTTATAACTCTTTACAGTGCACATAAGGTTATGGTTACTATACAACACACTTAGGAACCCATATATGCTCTATTCAAAAATTACCTTGATCGTAACCTTTGACCTCTCCTTAAGGTTAAATGTAAAATTAGCTTATAACTCCTTACAGTGTGTAGATAGAGTCATGGTTACTATGGTGTTGAAGTTATAAAGCATCATGAGATAAGGAACTAATGCAGTATTTTGAATTGAAACTGCTCCATAAAACTGATCTGTTACTGACACTTGTGCTGCAATGCTACAGCTTGCCAAAATGTCCAACTGGTACTGAGCTTGGAAGCTGTAAAACTGCCTGGCAGTTCTAGTTATTACTAGTAGTAGTAGTAGTAGTAGTAGTAGTAGTAGTAGATTTTACATTTATTTGAATCCCTTATCCAATTAATTGCCAAGTTGCAAAAGTAACATTTTATAGGCACTATGCACAGAGGTTGCATGATGAATCAATGATTGGTCTCCTCTCTCTTTAGTCCTAATCATCAGACAACACAGATAATAATACTACAAAAAGCATTTTTAATATTGCACAAGCAAAGCTAACAAGTGTGAGGACTTCCACATAGTGAAATTGTTTATAAAGGGTAGCTGATCTGGCAAACCTGGTTATATACGGGAACCAGGTAGAAAACCCTCCAGGGACAAAAAGCATGTAACCCTATCATTAATTTCTTAACTTTCAGTTTCTTTATTTTTAATGTAGCAGTGCCCACAGAACCACCCCCCCCCCCCCCACCACCATTCCAGGTCCGTTCCACAAAACATTTTAAGTCCCTTCACACGACCAGCCTACAAAGCAAGGTTTCACTGTATTTATTTAAACAGAAGAACTATTATTATTTTCTAAACTTAAAACTGTAAATTTACTCAAGATATGAACTATATGCAGAGTTAATCTCCTTTAGAATGTTGGGTGAGAATCAATACATGTAGGGATATAGCCATACATGTGTATGTCGCACTTTACATTTTCCCATATATCTGGAGAATCACTTCTCCAGTTGTGAGAAAAAATATGAATTGCCATTTCTTATTCTATAATTTTCTGTGCATACTGTTGATTTATGTCATGATCATCAACTTTTGTTTCTCATACTAATAGCTCTAATTGGTGGGGGATTTATGCTATTGACATACTTGTTACTAAAGGCAAAATTGATTATTAAATATTCCTTCTGGATTACTTTACATCTTACAGTCCCCTTCACTGCTATACTGTTAAACCAAGAAGATGAAAGCTTAGCAGCTGACATCTTTATTTTGCTATTCTCCTCAAGCAGTAATTTTTAATGAGAGGTAGTTCTCTTCATCTGAGACTAACTGATTCAGTTCCTCTGGCAGTTACTGGACCCACAGAACAGCTGTTTACAGCTGCATATTGGCAAGGATCTGTGCAAGTATTATTTGGGGACTGATCATCGACTTTCCAGATATATCCTGCTTTGTTAAAATGTATAAGCCTACGCTGCGGCCGAATGAAGTAAAAAGAAAATCACAGAAAAGAGGAAATCACTTAACTCTAGTGACCACTAGATTTCTTTTTCATAACATGGTATCACTGGCAAGAGAAGGTCTAGGTGAAATTATAAAGCATGTTATGACTGTATGTTCTTTACACAGTTGACATGCCTTTCAGTTTCTGTGACAGTAACTTCTGACTGTACTCAGCACTTATAAGCTGCACCTACTCATTATGTGTTGTTATGCCTGTTTGTTCTCTGCAGAACAGCTAAGACTCAAATGCATAATACCATAGTCCATGAGAAGAAACACCCATTTTATCAGGTAATAAGACTGCATAAATGCCTAGGGCCTTGGGAGATATACAGCATATCATCTAAAATGCACCAGTAGCCCAGCATTTTGGTATCACAAGTTGCTCTTAGGAGTATTATCTGTGGCCTTCACTACATCCCCATCTAGAAAATTAAAGGCAACTGCTACCTAATTTGTTGCACACTGCAGAGATCATTTAAGTGTAGCCTTTTTTTTAATTGCCCATAAATATTCCACAGGATTAAGGTCAAGCTAAAGTAGGTTATTAATCTAAACCATGATTAATCTGTCTTCTTTTTTTTTGTTAGTGTAGGATATAGGCCTTATGTCAAAATGGCAATGTCATCATGAAATGTAAACCAATATACCTTTCTGTGTATAATAAATCATGTATAAGAAATTACATTTACACGTATACATTTTATGTTTAAAAGCAGTACCAAATCTTCATTTTGTGATTAATAAGACATTTTGTTGTGTTAAGGGTTCTCTTGTACATGAAACAAACCACTTTACTTCACAATTCTTCCACACAAACATCATGTATCTCTTATAAAATAATAATCTTATAATTATTTGATGAAACATCAAATAAAGAAGCTATAAAACTCAGCTTATGATATACTTTCCGTTTATTTTCCCCATACTGCGTTTACAAAGCATTATGATGTTCATCGAGAAATGGGAAAGTGATAATATACATAAATTAATTTCACAACGCCAAGTCTGAGGTGCTTAAAAAACCCTCAGTTTATCTCTTTTTTATCAGGTATACCCACTTTTCAAGGGATCATACAAGACAGTGTTTTTTGCAACCAGTAAACCTTATAGTTTCTACATTCCAGTTTTAAAAAGCCACAAGGAACAAATAGAGAATGTATTACAAGACAGAATGTTTTTTATAACATGGTATTTGTATCTAGATTGAATAAGATGTGAGTGATACACAGAGATGATGGAGAGAAGACAGGAAACAACACCAATTTAACAATTATGTGATGAGGAAGCAAATTTCATTGTCTTGCAATATTTAAAAATAATTCTACAATATTCTGTAAACTGGATAGGTATATAAAAAAAAATCTTCACAGAATGATTTCTGGGAGCTTAAATATTGGGCAACTGTTGTACAGGGATAATTAAACAGCATTTTTTATTCATATACTAAGTACAGTGGTAATTTAAGGATACATAAAGACCTTTTTATTTGATTGTGTTACATGTTCCCATTTGTTGCTACATGTGAAGCCATCTTGAGGCAGGGAATGCAATTTAAAAGTTTAAAAAAGTGGTCAAAATGTAAAAAAAAAAATAGTAACAAACAAACAAAAAAATACACACACCTTATGTAAACAGTTGTAGCAACACATGGGAACATATTACACAATAAAATAAAAAGGTCCTTATGTGCCCTTTAATAGTCAGTAAAACAAATCCACACAATATAATTATAAAGTAAACCTAATGGAGCTAAAACGTGACCAGGTTTTGCCATTAATTACACCGTAACCATAGTATTTTGAAGTTACTTATTTGATGTAACCGAGTCGCTTACATTTTTAGATGCAGTGCCTATGCCATCTGAAACAATGTTCATGACTAGATCTGCTGTACATGTGTAAGTCTGGTAATTGGCAATTCAATGTGGTATGTAACCTGTACTGCAGTAAATTAATAAATCAGGAAGCAAATACATGAATAAATAATACAACCAGAAGGCTGGGGTTTCTGATTGCTGTATTTCAACATGTCACTCTTGTTTCAATGCATATGTTACAACCCCCTGTTGGGAAGTCCTCCTCTTCTTTTAGTTTCATTAGGTCATCTTTATTATGCTACTTTGTTAGCGCACATTAGCATTTGAGGTTCCACTGTGTTTCTGTTGTCCTTCATTTTGGGCATTTTAGTGCATTATTTCATGGCATAAGGTCTCAAAGTACTACTAGAACCAAATGAAACAGTTTTGCATAATGAGTTTCTCTCTGTGAACCATTTTTAGGTGAATAAATTGATGGAATGTACTGACATAATCACAAAAAGCTGTGGTGTGTGCGAACACACCTGGTCCCCTAATGAATAATATACCAGTGTGATTTGTTTAAAGACAAAGCAAAGGTTGTTGTGGGGGCTCACAGCAGAAGGTGTTGAATAATTAATAAATAGTCAGCATGATTCTAGACGTCCAGTCTAACCCTGTTTTTGTATCGGACTCATATCAAAAAAGTTTGACTTCTGGCTGTGGTAGGAGGCGAGAACATTTAAATGTTATTTCTGAATATTAAAGTAGACAATCAAAGAGACCAGAATAGAAAATAGATTGTGGTACACTGATACAGTTTAGTCTACTGACTGACTGTCCCTTTTTCAAATACAGGAACTGACAGTTTTCAATGCAGTATTTAGAAAAAATATCACGCTATTAACTGGAATGAGAATGCTGAAGTCTAAGTGGTCAAGTGATTTTTGAGTTTAGTTAAAAAGAAGACAAGGAAGTCAAGTTATACAGACACAATTCAAATTTCAGGAAATGCTTAAAACAGAAAATGCAAAGTAGAGGGAAAAAAACTTTAGTTCCTTTAAGTGATATCTGCGGTTATCTAGCTAATTGTAACAGTTGTTCTATATATATATATATATATATATATATATATATATATATATATATATATATATATATATAAGAAAATAGTCTCTGTTTAGTCATCAACCATGTTGAGTAAAAGACAAACCAAAGTCCACTTGTTAGTTGTTTGCAGAGACTGGGTGGGTCGCACACTCAGGATGGCTCAATTGTATCCTTATTTCGTTTTTTTTTGTGTCTTGAAAAATCCTGTTATTTTTTTAAAATAATTCAATGAAAATTATTTATTATTTATTTTTATTTACAGCAAGTAGTCCAAAAAATAGGCCTATTTTAGTAAATGATCTTATCTGACAGCACCTTGATGTCATCAGCAGCTGATTCCAGCTGTGACTAGACAATTAAAAGTAATGAGCACCTCGCTTTAGAAAATGAAATCATATAGGAATCCGTTATTCAATTTTTGATAGAAGCGTTTCTACAGAAATTACATCCCTTGAGCATGATGTTAGGTTTGAGATATCAGCTGTGGTGATGTAATTGAAAATATGCTAAATATAATCTTCCCCTTGTACAAAATGTAAAACGTTTTTTTTCAGATATAAATGCATTTGTCTAATTTAAAAAAAATCACATTGAATCAAATATGATCTATGATGTAGGTTCCTGATGAACAATAAAATAGTGAAGGAAGTGTAATTTGTCTATAATTAAAACATGAAACCAATACCATAAGACTCCATTCTAACACATTTTTATTATTGCAACTGACCTTTCGTCTCGTAGATATGGAAATGCAATGTCTTTGATAAAGACATGTATAATTCTTGTGCTTTTCCATACTCCCTGTGTTTTTTCGAGACAGCCATTAAAGACATTAAGGCCCCTAGAGCCAGTTGTGTGATGTACAGCAAAGTCATTTTTGTGACAGCTAAGGTAAGGGGACAGCGCTTAACAGCTGAAGGGAGGAAAGCCAACTGTTTTTGAGGGAATCTGTTAGCTGGCAGATAGCCGATAAGCTAACCCAATCAGTACCACCACTGCACCAAACTTAATCCAGGCATACCATTAAAACATGTGTCGCTATTGGAGAAAAGCAAGCTGACTATTCCTCATGCCTACTGGCATTCCCTGAAAAGATCATGTCATTTCTTAATTCCGTGACATTAATTAACAATTCAGAAATGCTTAACCACCAATAGAACGTCTTTATAAGAAGAATGTTTATTAACCTATTCAAAACAGTATACAGTAACAGAATGCGAAGTCGCTTATTGTGGATGGTTTTATTACTTTTATTGGTTGTCCAGAAATGTTAAAAAAGCTAGCTGCAGAAACATCCACCCACAGACAAATACGCTTTACAGATAACAACAACCCCTCTTGTATGGAAGTAAATGTTCTGTGTACTGGTACAATTAACACTCGTGTGGATCAGTTCATCCTCCAGTGCAGCAGCATCAACTACTATAAATTACACATCGCATTATGTTGTTTCACTTGGGTGAAGATGCAGACCCATAAACTGTCAGGAAGATGAATAACACTGAAGACACCCATGACCAGTTTAGCTATTTACTGCACTATATGAGGTCCATGGCAATGATTCTGGGTTACAGTGTACTGTTTTAAAGTTAGGCTACAGAATGCATTTCATTATTGACCTATTTCATTGTGGAAGTTGTATGTGTTTAGGAGGGTGACTGCTGCTCATGTTGAATAAAACCAATTCCCACTGTTGGAACTGAACTCTACCCTGCTTCAACAAAATAATTCCCACTGCTGGAACCTTTACCCTGCTTCAACAAAAGAATTCCCACTGCTGGAACCTCTACCCCGATTCAACAAAATAATTCCTACTGCTGGAACCTTTACCCCGCTTCAACAAAATAATTCCTACTGCTGGAACCTCTACCCCGCTTCAACAAAAGAATTCCCACTGCTGGAACCTCTACCCCGATTCAACAAAAGAATTCCCACTGCTGGAACCTTTACCCTGCTTCAACAAAAGAATTCCCACTGCTGGAACCTCTACCCCGCTTCAACAAAATAATTCCTACTGCTGTAACCTTTACCCCGCTTCAACAAAATAATTCCTACTGCTGGAACCTCTACCCTGCTTCAACAAAATAATTCCTACTGCTGGAACCTCTACCCCGCTTCAACAAAATAATTCCCACTGCTTGAACCTTTACTCTGCTTCAACAAAAGGAGGTTCTTAAACTTTCATTAAAAAAAAAAAAACTATGAGTGCGGAGGGATCCTCATGTACATGCACTGTGAAACAAAAGAAAGCATTGCCCAAAAATCCCATGGAAACAAATTCACAGTAACAAGGGAAGTATAGGGAGTGGTACTTGTTTCCATTAGCTTGTGGAGGAAGAAAATGTTAAGAGCAAAAGGGTGCATTTGCTTAGTAACTACACTATACCAAGTGATTCTTCTGTGAAAAAAAAGCAAGCAGATCTTTTTAGTGCTACTGGTGACTTTGACGATCCTGTGAGCTCTATACATGGCTACATTTTTGGCCACCAAAGAGGAAAAAGAACAAATACAGCAGGAATATAAATGATTCTCTACTTAATTTTAAAGTATGCTTTTAATATCACGTCCTATAAAATATTCAATAACCTGGCGAACATTCCGAAAGAATGTGCTTTATATAACAAACCATTATGCCTCGGGAAATACAAGCGTAATGAGTGATGTCTACTTTTTTTCCCCCAGTGTCAGCGTCTTAGAGTAGATTTGGCAAAATTGTCTAGATTTCTCACATCAGCAATTTTTTTTTCTGATATTTCATATCCCCCCCCCCCCCCCCCCCCCCAGAGATCCTGTTATGCTAAAATAATGTAACAAGAAACTTTACAATTTATTAAAATGAATAACAAGATTAAAACCATATATTGATAACGAGGTAAATACAGTCATTTCTTTGTTGATCTACTTCAGGCATCCAGTGTAGTTTTTGGCACACAACACCATAGCTAACATAACTCAGGTCAGCTCATTTTATCTAAACAGCCCCTGGAAGTATTATATTTGTTTTCTTTTGACTTTGTCTTCCTTAGATTGTGCAGACAGAAATTCTGAACCACGCCAAGAGTAGACAATAATGAACAGTGCTCTGTAAGGGATTAGGCCTGCGTTTAAAACTATCAAAGAATTGTGACACGTGGTCTGTCTGACGTAGTCTGAAAATCATCAACATGATAACTGGCTATCTGCAGGAAGGGAGAAGTACATCTTGACTCTGGAACATTAATGTTTGTGTCATGGAACACACTGAACTGTACAACCCTCTCTGGTAAATGTAATTGCCACAGAAATACAAAGTGAGATTAGCTCAATGGAAAAATGGTACAAGAATGGTTACAAATGCTGTATTTCTGAATTCCTAGAATAGAAACATAGTAATCTTCCAAAAATAGAAATCCCCTTCAGATAATTCTGATTGCACAGCCTTCTACATTATAATCCTCAGTTCTTGAACAACTCATGGGAATACTGTTACAAAAACTGGTACCTGCAAAGCCATTAACAACATTTAGTATGCAATATATACCCCTAGAAAATTGTGTAGTTGTTTGGTGTATGAGTGATTGGCAAACCTCATTTACACTGCTGAAAATATTACACACAGTCCATTCTGAGTAAAATAGAGAAGCAGAAAGCAGGACAGCTGCTTTAAAAAAAAAACGTTGCCTTGTGTAATATGCTGTTTTTTTTTTTTTGTTTTTTTTTAAACCTACAGTATATACTGTATTGTTGCATGATATAGCGAGCCCATATCAGTCTAACAGGTTTTTCATGGAGGAAAAATATATCCACCCTAAAGAGAAGTTATAACTGATCCTTAATCCTCTTGAAATGCTGCATTAACCAGAATCATAGAGCAAAGGCATCAGTGATGGAACATTACAACATTAGGCAACCATGTTTTACAATATGTTCTATTGTTTTCTACAGTATTTAAATGGGGACGGGGTGTTGCATTTATGGAACTGAATATCATAGTTTTTACTTACCACTGCCATTTGCTGGTCATTTGTTCCTAGTGTTACACACCATGGCCCCATGAACCTCGATACATTCTATCAAGCACTATGTGGGGGTTTTAAAAAGCAGCATTTTGGAAGCCAATAAGATACAAAAATAAGGAGAAATCCATTACAAAACACCCAAAATAGAATTGATCAACATTGTTTTGACTCACACTATGCCATAGCCTTTGGCAAAACAACCCTATAGAAATGTAACACTGCCAAGCCCTCCGCCACCAACATGTGAATAGAGAGACAGTGAGCCAGCTCTGCACTTTCTAAAGGTCGATTCGATAGTGTGTGAGGTGCTAGTGGTTTTTTCCCTCACCAGATCTGTTTTCCCAGTAATCAGCATGGTTAGGCAATAGAATCACACGTTTGTAGTAAACAACACCGATGACAGATTCACAAATGTGAAAGAATGATGAAATGCATTGAAACAGACAGAGATGATGTGTTTCAATCAACAACGGTTCCATCAACAAAGCATAGTGTTGCTGTTCAGTTTTATTAAATGAATACAGTATACTCTCGCTATTCTGAACCCTAGTAACCCAAACTGACCTACAGTCCAAACCATGCTACCAAAATGAAATGCATGCTGATAGAAGCTGTAGAAACCAACCTTCGATATCATAATTTCAATGATAAATTATTGTAACCATTCATTAATTATACATTCCACATTTATTCATATTAAACCCAAACCCCATTGTTAATTTGTTATGAAATCATCATGAGCAAACACAGAATTGTCATAGACAAACACGTGGTCAGGTTCACTAATATGAATAAAAGTCTTATTCCCTGTTTAATTAAGTTGTTCTTAATGGAACATTTAACACTGTGTAGATACTATAATCACACCATGACTGCTATTTCTGTTTATTTCATTTTCTTTAGAAAGGGGATGTAACATCTTGCTCTTCCGGAGGGCAAGCTGCAGCGTTCAGATAGAACTCACATTTCACAATCTATAGAACTGCTCCCTCCTCCTAACCAGGTCGATATCATGACTAACTCATCTTTAAGACCTCTTTCAGGCATAAAGACAATGAAAAAAGTGCATACACTATATGTATTGTGTTATAATTATAAGTATGTTTAAACTGCTTGATATTAAATTGGTGGAAATACTTTTTCAAGAGGAGCTGTTGACTACAAGAATTTTTACCTTTAACAGTCAAGCTCTCTGGCAATGTCAAAGCTCTACATCTTTAATTACAATGGCTATAGTGGTGGCAGTTTATCATTTTTATAAACTAAAGAAAGCCTTCCTTGCTGAAGATCATGGTGAAGAAAAGAGGATTGCTTCATTTGTCTTCCTTCTCTGTCCCAAGGGTTTGATTATATTTAAGCGTTGCAGCTTGCTCTATGCTGACACAGCAAACATCGCTTTCTCTAGCTGCCTGCCACTGATCTCGGCATTTGTTTCTCAGTAAGCGTGGTTGGTTACTCTATCTTAGTATATTAAAAAAGGTGCTGAAGGATAATATCAATCGATTTTGTTGCCCTGTTTCTGTGTATACCGAATAATGTGTAAACAGATCACACTACTGGCATTTCCTCTAAGAGTTGTATTGCTGTCTGCTGAAAGAAGTTGAAAGAAATTGAAAACTGACTTGTCTTGGCAGTGACACCCATCACTGCACACTGCTAAAATGGCTGATCTATAACAGATTTGTTATCCCCAGCTGACTATACATTTCCTGCCAAAGATGTATTGCGTAGCAACTTTATTAGGCCGGCTCTCTTTCCAGAGCAATCAATGGACCCAGGTGCTGCATACCAGGAGAATGCCCCACACCATTCCAAATACAATTGGGTATACAGGTCCTAATAAAGTGGCCAGTCAGTGGATAAAGTATGAAAAAAATAAATAAGTGAGGATTAAATAAGTCTAAACTTTTACTTTATTGCTAAGCTGATAAAATGCACAAGAATGACATTCATATCTATATAAAAAAAAATTATAGAATTCTACAGCACTGGCTAAATGTTTTAATAGATGTATTGTTTTTTATCATGATAGTACCAGTCTTTTGCTTGTTATGATATAGACCAAAGATGTGGTATATATTTCAAATTGTATTTCAAATTCTATGAACAGCTTTTTCTGCACTTCATGATAACTGCCGGTATTCTAAGGTTAACTTTATAATACTGTACAAAGCTTTATATTATAATACAATTTCCCCTTTTCAAGCAACTTGGAAAAAGTGAGTAAAACATGTTTTGTCCAAGGTGTGGTTTATTTCTAAGATACATTGTGTTTCATGTCCTCATATCAATAACTATAGCTTTGTTTCTTTTTCTCTATTCAAACATGGTTTGACATGATAAAAAGGTGTTTGTTTTAATCAGAATATAGTCAGCACACATCCATTGGACATAATGGTCTAGGTCAGGCATGGAACCAATTACAGTACAATATTAAAAACAAAATTGGTTGCAAGTGAATAAAAGCAACGACAGTTTATTTAATAGAAGCAATGAATGTATTTGCACAGTGTGAAATGTAATACTGCATTGTGTGTTAGCTGTAGGAAAAAGAAAAGAAGTAAACATCAAACATGGAAACCATGGATGATCAATGAACTGAGGACCCATTTGAAAATAATATACAGAATGCATTGGTGTTTTTCCCCAGCTGTGGTTAGTTTTACTCCTCGAACAATTCTTACTGATTTGAAAATTAGTTTCTTTGCATGTTTTCTGTTAAACACAAGTTTTACTTAAATAACCCTTGTATAAGTTTACCACAGTATTTTTGCACAGTATTTTTGAGGTCTATCATGTTTTTCCCATGGCTATACCATTAATATACTGTTTATCCTTGTTTTCCATGTTTATTAATGTGGTTTAACATACCTCACTAGTCTTTACAATGATTACCTTTACTTTTACCATGCTTTCACTATGCTTTATTACACTTTGCTATGCTTTTACTATGGGAAACTTCTCAGTACACAGTCCTCAGAAAATGTCAATAAAAATGATAATGAAACATACCTCTGTGATATAAATCTTTGGAGTTATAGCAATTTGTTTCTTCATTTCTTTTCTCTTAGGTTCCTGTCATGTTGAACCCCCAGCATGTCTGCTAATAAATGCATTTGATTAAAGCCTAATTTGCACTGTCTGGGTGTTATGGAAATCACCTTCCTGTGCAGCAGAAGTAGCCTTTCCTTCCCCTTTAAATTTAACCAAAAAAAGCCTCACAAAACACCACCCACTCACACTGATCAGGCCACATTTCCACACACATTTATTATTTTTTACAGCAATAAGTCAATAATTGCAGGAAGGTATTATTCTTCCAGGGTCACACCAAGGTGAAAATGCACCAGATTTAGCCAGGATTTAATCTAATAATTACTGAAGAGAGATTCAAATGGTAAGTCATAAAGATATCAGAACAGCTTGGCCTGGTATTTCTTAAGAGGAAGTAAAGGGTTCTCAAAAACAAAATTTTTGCCATGACCGACAAATTTTTTGTAAACCCTCAAAAATGTTATCGTGTGACAAACGTATGACAACAGTGTACCAGTCCCCATTTTCCATTGTAAATGTCCACTGCTTATTTACTGTTTGTACATAAATTTGAAACCCAAATCATTAAATCTTTCTTAAAACTATAAATATCATAATAGTAAGTAGTCTGTAATTCTACTGCAGTGTGTTCATTATTTACCATTAAATTAATATAAAAAAACCTGTGTACTTTTGTTGGTATGGCGTTTATAAAATCAAGTAAAAATATGTATACATACATTAAATGTTGTCTAGATGTGCTGGATTATTAGAGAATGTTTAAATATGCAGCTCTTCATTTATAAATAAGTATAATAGGGTTACAATAACACTAATATCAGTTGTGAGAACCCAGATTATATATACATAACAAAAAGGCTGGAGGATAAACACATACTTGTAGTCATTGGTGTTATCACATCAGTTTTGCTTCAGGTTAAAGGCTGTATCAAACTTGTCTGTAACACTGTGGGAATTCTAATATAAATTAAGTGGAGCAACAATCAATTCAGCTAAAACTGTTGCCTACTAGTCAAAGTTGTTTGAATGGGTGTGCACACCAGCAGTATGTAGAACAATGAATACATTAATAAATAGATATAAATATACCACTGCACTGTCACTCACTGTGTCAGTGTTGCATACTTCTTATGATGGATAACTTCACATCTAAAGACTTTAAAAAGTGAAAAGGGAGTTCATACCGTTTACCAACAATATGATATAAACATATATTCAAAATTATAATTTACAAGGTGTGTACATCAGTTTAACATATCATTAAGCATATGACACATGAAATTCTTTCCGCTTTTCCACTGACGTTTATTTTTTTTGTGAACTTCTTTCTAAAACGTTGTCTGTATATCCATATTTGGTCAGAGGTCAATTTCATCGTCACCAGCACATTAATGTATGCAGTAATTATAGTCTGAGATATGAGACTGGCATTGCAACAGAAACCCAAAAGACACATGACCACAATGTGGCAGTCATCGTATGTTACAAGTCAAAAACAAGGGCAACATTAGATTTTGCCTGAGGTTTCCATAGTTGAAACTATGAAGTTCAAATGTTTTATGAGATATTAGCAGTAGTGGCAACATTGGGGCTGCAGTGGTTGAATGACAATTACATAAGCTTGAGCTCCCCTCATTAGCATGCTTAATAAATATAGAACTGTCAAAAACAAAAGCATATATTTTTAACTGATGAGTGACACTAGGTCAAAATGAGGGCTAAGAAAGGACTGCACTAAAACACTGGGAAGCTGTTTCACTGGAATTTGGAGGGTGTCTCTTCAGTTGTGAATTCATGTGAATATCTGTTGTTAATGGACCCAACCATGACAGCACAGTTTACATAACAATGAGTCCTCTTTGTTAAAGGGGCAGAATGGTATGGCACCCAGACAGCCTGCATAAGGTGGCTAGGTATGCAGAGTTTCCCCGGGTGTATTTTAGTTAATTGATTAAAGAAACCCAGGGGCTTTATTTGGGCTTCGACAGCATGTAACCCTGCTGGAAATCCCTCCCACCCACTCTATATGATTTAAGTTATTTGAATTGCAATATTAAGCCAACTAGGCCCAAATTAAAATAGCCTCTTTAACACCCTTGATGAAGTAACATTTCAATGTGGCAAAACTATGCTTAAAAAAAAGGAAGTTGGACTAGAAATCAAAAAATAAGGTTAGCTGTTATATCTTTTTTATGACCAAAAAGGGTGGATTATGTTTTATTAGGATAACTGAGTGCTGTACTAAACACAGATTAAGGTAATTCCACCCGGTTAGCTGCAGTCAATCAAACACAAAACATTAAACCAAATACCGTATTACTTCAATTTGACACTGCAGCGTTAATTTTAAATTGATCAAAATGACTGCGGCCCTTAAACGAGGGCGGAGATTATATGAGGGTGGCCTTTATTAATAATACTATGCTTTACAAACGCTCAAATATTTTATTACATGATTTAAGGCATTTTAGAAACTGCACCATTAGAGGCTCCGACCTTCAGCACTATAGTCTTGGGGGCTTGAATACAGTACATTTACTGACAGTTAACGAGAGCCTATTAGGTGGGAGTTGGGAGGTCAGGGGAGTACTGTACCAGCGAATCAGGAGTGTGCATTGGTTGCTATGGGGCGGGACAAGAAGAGGAGAGAGAACGGTACTGGAGTGTGATGCAGTTGTTTTTCTTAACGAAAAATATTACCTCTGAATATCGGTTTGATTTCTGTTAAAACTAAAATATATCCTACTCGGTTATTTTTTTCTCACTGTAATTTACCTGCTGTTTGTAATTTCTCTGTAAGAGAAACTGAAACTAAATCTTCTCATAGATAGTAAGCAAGTTTTATTATATATATATATATATATATATATATATATATATATACTTGTACAGAACTGAGTAAAATTCCTATTGAATAAAAAACAAAACAACTAAACCACCTACAAGAAGACATCTTCAGCCAGCTTTCGGATAGCGCTTAGAGTGACCGGCAAAGCTCTAAGTTCCTCTGAGTTTAAGTTTTCACCATCCAAGCTGACGACGAGGTAAACAGCCCTTGTTTTGCTGTGTTGGCACTGAACTCTGCTGGAAAAAAAGGGATGTGAATGACTGCTGTGCTGTAAGTAGTTCATCTTGGGTTGTCTGTCGGGACTGTACTATGAAATAGCATTTGCTTACTAAGGTGGATGTACATTCGTTTGTATACATGCTGGATTGAGGTTCAGAGGTGTCATGTACATAGGCAGAGTTGCGCGTTTCTTTATTTTTTGAGCAGGGGTAGAAAAAAATACCTTTATTCGAAGGCGGCGTCTATTAAAAAGATGATATCGGAGGGAGGCGTTAATTCGAAGTAATAAGGTATTTCCTTACTTGACCCTTTTCTTTTAGCAGTTGATCCTGCTGATACAACTTGAAAACTAAGAAATCTTTGAACTATGAAATGAACTAGATATTACATGTGATGCTTTTGGTTTAGCCCTAAATGCAAACAAGATTATGCATCTTCAATACTTTAGCAAGTCACAGCATCAAATTAATTAAACGTTTCAATATGGACATTTAGCATGTTTTCGTTTCACTGAACTGTTTTTTACCAGGTTTTCACAGCAGAAAAATAGCATTGTGATAACAATACATCACGATGGCTTTAAATGCACCTTCAGAAAAATATTAAAATCATTTCACAAAGTGTTTGTCGACATGTGTTTTACCTCAGTCCAGCTCTTCTGTATTTGTTCCAGTTATCTATTGACTAAGATACTCTGGGGGTTGAGTGTACATTTTAATGAATTGCAACTGCACATCCACTTCAGCTTTACTCAAACTGCATATTTGAAAAAAAAAAGATAAAGCATGTGTTTTTTTCACATGCTTTTCAATAAACATGATGTCTTGTCTTGAGTTTCATACCTTTTAGGTTTTATTTTTAACTTTTTTTTCTTTTTTTCTTTCCTCTGGCTCCAAAGTACTTGTACACATACTGCATTGTAACAATATTAATTTTAAGAAACTTGTAAAATTGAAAGTGAAGAATAGTGTGAAAAAAGCGAACTATAACAATTACTAAGAAGCAGCACATAAAAGGTACAGCATGATATATATTCACTGGGGGATCAGTTATTCCCCTTTCCTGATGTTTAGCAATATCCCAGTATGCTTTGAAACCACCATTTTAATGTTCTACATTTATTTATGCCACTTATAACCAGACATGTCTGTTTCTATTTCCTAGGATCACACAACAAAACTGTTTTCTGGCCTCCACACTCTTTTGTAGTACATCAAAACTGTTCATTTTCAAAGCAAAAATGCATGTCAAGGATTGAGGGCATTTACAATTTAACTGATTCCTTCTGTATTGGTATAACTGTTCTGCCCATTGTGTCAAACAACCCGATATTGATTTTTTTCCTTTTTTCTTGTGCATGTTTGTCAGAATACATTACATGTTTTCTGGTTAATAAGGTTACTCTAGGTTTATCTCTGCAGTAAAGTTATTTTAAAACCAGAACAGATGTTTGAAAATCAAAGTAGGTTTTAACATCTGAATTGTTGAGGGTTTATGCACAGCATTATACAGTATTTAAAGACAAGTTGGTTTCTTTTTCCTGGGTTGACTGTGGTTTGTTTTGCTTTAGTTATATACAAGAGAGTCCCAATTATCAGCATTCTGTTTTTTCTATGTAGGGTTCATGGCAATCTTTTTATTATAGGGATGTAAACACTAAATATTCAGTGAAATTTCAGATATAAACTACATACACAATAAAAACCTGTTTATTTTCCACAGTTGCTGTAGCTTTCTTATGCTTGATAATAAATGTTTCTGTACAATATGTTCTTCCTGTTCCAGTAATTACATTTCCACTGATGTCAGTTTGTCTTCAATATCTTCCATCTAGTAACTCCACTAGGTATTGCTCTGAAAATTTGTAGCATAAACTGTATTTGAGTGGGTCCTGCTAGAATAGAAAAACACATAGAAACAAACATGCTGCTTGAAAAACAGCAGTGTCTTTGCATTAGTGTACTATTTAATGTAACAGTGTATGTATTTGAACTCATATCATTTATGTTTTGCTTCCTTATCCATGGTGGTGTGGATAACATTCTTTAAAAAACATCCCCATTTACTAATAAAAATCCAAAGTAACAAAAACACCGACAGCTGCTTGCTTTTGGAATACAAAATACCGCTTATCAGTAGTTTACGAAAAAGTTTGTAAATGATTTACCACAAACTGTTGTACATGTGCAGCCTCAAGCACTGACTCTTACAGTATATAAATATGTACATTTAAAAAAAAATCAACTAAGATATGGCAAACCTGCAGCCCCTCACTCTCAACAGTAGCATTCATCACTGTAGCCTTTTTATGGTTCTGTGTCCTCATCTGGCAACCAGACCAGTAGCAAGTCATTATGATTACCAGTCTTTTAATAACAGAGTAACTGGGCCCTCTAGAGGATAAACCACTACAAACACAACCTCTGCATATAATCTCTGTAAAAGTAGACAGTGGGAACACTGTACCCTAGTGGGAAAAGCCCGTTTTTTAATCATAAAATGAAATTAATCAAACATTTATACACTGCAACTGCATATTTGAAAAAAAAAAGATAAAACATGTTTTTTTACATGCTTTTCAATAAACATGATGTCTTGTCTTGAGTTTCATACCTTTTAGGTTTTATTTTTAACTTTTTTTCTTTCCTCTGGCTCCAAAGTACTTGTACACATACTGCATTGTAACAATATTAATTTTAAGAAACTAGTAAAATGTAACTTTCTCAGAATTCTGTGTCATCAGATGCCGTGCTAAAAGCATTTCAATAACCAAACATGGCTGACTCATACCAATATTGTGGTCTGTGTAGCAGCCTGCAATAATTCACCTGAAACAACCTTGCAGTGTGTTAAGAATGTAGCCAATTTCAGCAGTCAAACATTTTTTCTCACAGGGATTCTGTCATTGTGTTGAGATATAGACCTAAAAAAGAAAATATCCTTAAATGCATGTTTGACAGTCCCCCAGCCAATCAATATTGGTAAGAAGGGGAAAAAATCAATATGGATTATAGTTCAAGCAAGTGCAGTAATACCACAGCTGTTTGAGTAGCAGAAACCTCAGACTGTGACTTTTAACTAAGTCACAGGAAATAATTTGTTTGCTAACAATTATCTGTAGAAGTATCATTGTATTAGTCAACTTGTGATGAAAACCATATGGTGCAGTTGTGAGATTGATCAGCGGTTCTCAAACTGGGGGCTCAGAATGTATCCTGGGGACGTGAGAAGGTTCAGGATTTTAAAAAAGAATTATGAATTACCGCACACATCTTAACTTAAAGCAAATCTTACTGCTGATATATCTCGGCATGTCAAAGTTTCTCAATGTGCTTCTGACTGGTTCCTTTTATTTAAGAGTGCTTAGTATTGGACGAAGTCCGCTGCCATCTAGTGGTGTACGTTGTTTATCGGTTTTCACCATGGTGTGCATAGTAAGTGTTGGACACAATCGGTAAACTATTTGCAGTTTTAAGTTTGTTCTTATTATGATCGTGCAAAAGAAAAGAACACAACAGCAGTGTCATGTTGTATTTTATTTTCACTAGCATATGTATATGTGTGAGAAGGGCATCAAGTACCAGACAAGAGGAAAGTTTGAGAATCGCTGGGAAAGATGACTGGGTAATTACTTTTTTATAGTTTGTCTATTTTGCAGATTGTACATCAGCAGAAATGAATGCTGCTGATTATCCCTTTTAGGTATATAGTAATTGCTGTATATAATAGCACTATGCAGATCAAACGATACACAAGACCCGGATTATAGACACAAACAGATAAGAAGCTTTTTCTTTTAAATCTTTAAGTTTTTTTTTTGTTTTTTTTAAATTAAAACAAATATATAATCTTTACAATAGAGGTTAAATGACTCGCAGTAAAACTTTCACACCCCCTCATACTGTATATATCTATACATGTAATGTATTTGGTTCCAGATAATCGACACATTACAGTAACGTGATCTCACAATACAAAGTCTTTCAAAAGCCTGTATGACATGCTGTAACCATATGTGATGCATTCTAAGTGAATTAAAAAAAAACAACTTAAACGTCTGTTTAAAGACTTAACTGTCAGTCCACCACTGAGACACAAGACACAGCTGAAAACATGAAATACATATTTATATTTTTAATTATAAGCAAGACTTAGTATTAGAATAATTTACAAACAAGCACCACTTTTCACTTTGTAGTTGCCTGGGGTGGGACCCACTCATGTATCTTCTTGCGGGTGATGGAGTATGGGACATACTGACTCGCTGAACCGCTCAGGTTAAATTTGTGATTCTCCCAGATGAACTTGCGAGGCACTGGAGGGTGAGTTGTTGGTGGATTGTCAGTTATGCAATGCAGCCAGCGATGCCTGTAGAGTGCACATAAGAATAAAATGATTTATTTTTTATTTTTAAATGAAGACAGACAAACAGCAACCGTATTTAATCCTTTTTGAAGGCAAACACTATCATATTCCAACTTGGGAATTTAGTACATCAGAGACTGTCTCTTTTTGTATTTTAATTTATACATTTAAAAATGTTTTATCATACAAACACTAAATGTATACAACAGCCCCTACAAGGGTATAAAGAATGCACATAAAGAAATTTCCAGAAAGAAATACAATTATTAACAGTACAAAACCTAGCAACAAAAATATTAAATACATTAATTGAAATGCTCCTTCTTGTTTCTTGTACAGTACTTAAGTCCTACAGTGTTTAATTAATTAGTGCCTACCTCTAGGCTTGAATAATATATAATAATTTATTTACCATTCAGGTGGCACCATGCTTCCGTCTAGTTCCCAGTATGTGTTTTTTCCATTCATTTCTTTGGCATATATTACCCATCTGTGACGACCTGAGATGAGACAGCATCAGAAAAACCAAGGTTGGTTCCCTAACTCTTTATGCTCATAAATTGCATTGCATGTAAGCACTCTTTACGGGTTCAAGGTTCATTATGAAAGCCTCTACCTGCACCATGTGATTTGGAATTTGAGAGTTCTGTTCAGCTTTCTCATTGGATGTGGCTCATGATGCCAGGTGCTTCTAGGTCATGTTGCATATATGTTAGGCAGAATAAGTTTTTTAGAATGTCAGCTGAGTCAACATACTCTGCTTTTTACAGTAAAATGAAAGTAGATGACTTTAAACACTAAGTTAGATCAATTACACCCACAGATAGAAATCTAAGGGGGGCTCATGGTTCAGTTCAAGGCAAAGCATTCAAATCTTATTTAAAAACATATTATATAAGCAGAAGGGCAGTTCTTTCTGAAGGTGTAGATCTAGCACCTCTGCTGAATTAACTTGACCTGGAATGACCTATTAATGCATTAACTATTGGTAATCTGCATACATACATAACTGATACAGAAAGGATGACATTACCAAAAAAGTACCGGTTATCTTCAAAATATTTGTTGCCAGATTTGTCCACTCCAACAAGAGCTCCAGTTTTCACATCATTTACCCTGGGGTGGGGTGGGGTGGGGTGGGGTGGGGTGGGGGGGGGGTGGGGTGGGGTGGGGTGGGGGGGGGGGGGGTGGGGTGGGGTGGGGTGGGGTGGGGGGGGGGGGGGGGGGGGGAGTTATAAAGAAAAGTACATTAAATAAAGTGCACACCAGCAGGGTGGAACAACACAGCAATAACAACAGCCTAATATGTGTCCTGTCTAAACTGTCCAGTTCTAAATCTCTAAATTGTCCAGCTACTACACTGTGTGTTTCTGGCACAAATATAACCGCTATATACTATCCCCACAGGCTTGCCAGAAAAAGGTCAGGTACGACAAGGTTACTTCCCTTTCATTACACATTTATTAAAATGATATGCTGAACACTCGGCACGCTGAATTGTTCTATGAAGTCGGCTGTTTAACAAAAAATGTACCTGAGAAGCTGCATAACAACACCGCGTATACCTCCATGACCTCTGAGCTGCTGTATAGCTCTCCGAAAAACCTGCAGGTACTCCGCCATGTTTAGACAGAACACTGCTATGTGTTCTACCAGCAGAGTGTTCGGGTAAACACGTCACAATAAACGTTTGTTCCGTCGAGTAATTGTTTCTCCTAACAGAGAAGTCTTAATTTATCCAGGTTTGTAGGCTGATAGTAATAGCCAGATACCACGGGTTTCAAAACCATAAACTAAGGCTCAGTTGTTTTATTTTGCGTTAGTGATAGGCAAAATGATCAAACGTGTGTGTGGGGGGGGACTATACGGCAACACTCCGTACAGGGGTATAGAAGGATTTGCAGGCTGCATTTAATTTTGAACAGCGAGGACTGTTTCAAGACAGATTATATGTAAAGTCAAAAACAGCGTTGTTCTTCTATTCTAATTGGAGCAAGATTGGGAACCTGTGGGTTATTGTTACACTGCACGAAGAGACAATAGAGTTTTATATATATCTAGACCTTGGATTAATAAATATGTTTCTTTTAATTACCATAGTGGTAAATTCGGTTTTCTTTTTAGAAATGAAGGCTTTTTCCCTATCGAGGAGGTTAAAGTTAGGATTTCCCGTTTTAGATTACGGTGGTTATATTACCAGTTTGCTTGCAAGCAGTCTTCAGAAGTTAGATGTATTTTATAAATAATGTGGCAGTTTTGTTCTAGCGTTCCACATTTGCACATCCTTGTCATATGTACATAAAACTAGGCTGGCTGTCACTTATGAACGGTAGGCTTTTTCACTGGTATTGTTTTGTGTTTAAGGTCTTTAAAGACTTGGTACCTTCCTATGAGTGCTCTGGTAGAAATGACTAGCACTGGCTAACTTTGTATTGAAATGTTTGTTAGCCCACAGCTGCATGCATATATATATATATATATATATATATATATATATATATATATATATATATTAGTGGCTTAGAGTCCTGGACAAAGCTTAAATGATAACGATTTGAAGCAAACGAAATGATGTGACCATAACAATGTGGACTATTGGTGAAAAAAAGTGGTTATGAAAGATGTAAACATTAAGTCCTGTATAAAACAGGCTTATTTAGAGCTCTTTGTTAGAACACAAAGAATGAAGCAAAGACTACAGGAACATAGGCAAATGTTGACTTATTCTGTATTTCAAATGCTTTCATGGAAGTCTAATAAAGTATTTGTATTAAACTGACATTGTTGTATTGAATGAATCATTCTAGGTAACCCATCACAAAGACACTCCTGTGAGCCACTTTTGAATACAAATGGGAGAATGATCTTTTGCATATCAGCTCCCAAAAGCATGTAACTTTTTCCATCATATTATGAAGATGAAATCTGATAACCTTTCTTTCTCTGTTTTAAAGGTGGTATTTGGGAATGACTTGGAACCTCCGGCCAATGCTTCTCCTTCAGATGTTTTATTTATTCTGTTGTTTGATGTCTCTATGCTGCTGATTGCGTTTGAACCACACGTTTTTATTGTGTTGTTTGTACTTTGCGCTTGTCCTTTTATTGTTTTCCAGGACCTCCTTGTAAATGAGGCCTCTGTCTCTATGCATAAATCTCCCGGATAAATAAATAAACAAAGCTGTAAGCTACAATAACCTAAGTAAAAGTAAAGCAACATTATTTATTTACAGCCTACGGGATTCAGTTCCTTCACTTCATGCGATCGTTTCCAATGGACTCTTTCTCTGATGATCACCCAAATTGGACGGTCATTGTGCGATGAACAAATTCCATTGTGCAATTAATATAATTCTTTGCATTTAATTTAGACTATCAGTTATCTAAATGGATCAATTACACAAGTAGAAATTAATGTTTTACCAATCACAACTTTAAAAACCCATTCTGCCTAACTTACTCCCTGTGCTTAATTCTAATCGATACAGCTTCCTTGCCAGCTGCATTCAATCTTTGAGTAATGTTGTGATTTTATTGATGCCTTTCAGAAGTCGCAATCCTCTGCAGCTGTTATCTTCCCCGATCTGTGACCACTTGCTTCTGACAGCATACCAACATGTAGTCCTCCATGAAATTGATCATTCTTTAAGATGCATGACACAATGGTCCTGTTTCCATGAGTTTCCTAGGCGTGTTCTGATTTCCAAGAGTGTAGAGGAAAAGTTTAGGCACATCAAGATTCAGGGAGGGGAACCATGTTTGAATGGGGGCACCTGACTTGCAAAGTTGCAGTTGGGAGTCTGGATAGATTAGGATCTGGTCACTGGTGTTTCTTGTCTTTTTTATTAATACTATTTCTTAATATAAAGCCCTTTTATAGTGCAATAACAACTCTAGGGTGTCCAGTCCTGAGATATATAGACTTGGTTGAAGGCTCGAAGCAAATAACGCACCAAGTTGTCCATGTAAGGCAGTACAACCACTTATCTTTTGTCTGATATTGCTTACATAATTCGTAGGAAAACAAACAAACAAAAAAAAAAAAACACATGGTTCAAGGTGTTATTTCAAGGCTACTCCTGAAAATGTGGCCTCATCCTATCTATTTATTAAAATGATTATCTATTGTTCATCAGCATCATTTATTAAGCTGTAGTCTCAATTTTGTACCAAACAGTATGATTTGAGTACTGAAATGCATTTGGCCAAACAAATACTAGAATATATAGAAATTGTTTGTGCCTAGTGTTGATATTTTTATTTAAATGGCATCAAAAACACAATTACACATTGTTATAATGGAAGAAAGTATTTTAATGCATTAATGGTGGCAACCAACATCTTTTCCAGTAGCTATATATATACACAAACATAAAACTGAGCGATTGATCTCAATATAAAAAAAGAAATTAAAAAACAATCTTTTTGTTTTAAATACAGGTAAAATAGAATGTACACATCTACTTTGAATCCCAATACATTTACAGCTGCTTTTATACAATAAAAAATAAAACAAAGCAAGCCAAAAACAAGGATATTCTTTGAACAAACCACCCTTTTTGTGTTAGTACTGGGTTGCTTTTCAATGAAGCTGCAGAATGTAAACTAATCCTAGTTCAACACAATACCTTCGAAGAAAACTGTATTGATGAAAGTACCATGGCTGCACTACCAGGAATTACTTTAATGTTACAATTATTTTGGAAACAATATACTACATCATTCTTATTCAAATTCATATATATTCCAGGAAACACCCACTAGATATGTATGTTTTTAAAAACAGTCTTGAACATCCATCTAAATGTTATATATATTTTTAAAACATGATCAACACTGACATTTTTTCAGTGTTCGGTGGTGTGTATAAAATTAATCAGGCATATATTTTGTAAATGACAAAGCATGTGAGTTTGTTAGACATTTTACAGAAAGTGTCCTATTTATTTTTAACTGCTTAAGTTTTGATAGTTATGCATTGGTGTGAAACTTTCCATTGTAAATGCTCTCCTCCAGGTATGGGAAAAAAGCACTTTCTGTAAAATGCTACAGAAACAATTATTACGCTACAAAATCTGTAACATAACTAAAATTAATGACATTTATTTTACTCTTTCAGTAAACTGTCACAAAAATATTTTCTTTAAAATTGTACTGCAGAGCAATACAATGTTAAAACAATGTGGTCACATACATTAGACAATGGTGCCTCTTAAGTACAATTTAATATTTAATGATTAACATCCTTATAATTTCCAAATGGATTTAAGATGACAATAAACCTTACAACACTTCAGTTTGTCTAAAAGATGTGGCTTAAAAGGTGGCTCTGTAACTTTTGCTATTCTCAGAGCTTGTATTTGCTGAAGTTGTTTTGTACATATGAAAAAATTGGATATATAAAATGTGGTTAGGCCATCAACACCAACACTTACATTTCTGGTATATTTAATACAGCACTTCATCTACATGGTTTAATAAAAAGCCCCATTTTAATATAAATGTATTCAATACAGTCCATCTTGGCAGGAAAAATAACGTACCAAAGAAATGAGCCGTAAAATAAAATGCGCCTAGCCAGTGCAATTTAAACATATCTGCAGGGATATATAATTTACCGTCATCACCTCTATCAGCATTTACATGTTCCCATAAGAAAAGAAAGCAACAGATTTTAAAGTGCACGTGTATTATTGGCTGAAAATACCTTTAAGGTATCAGGAATTCTATTTTAATTTTACATTTATACTTTTGTAAGTCTTTTCATTAATGTATCCTCAAAGAGTTTATTTGCAGCGATAATGGGGGGTACAAGTTATGGCTCAAGGTGGCTATATTACAAAGATCTCAGAAAGTTTATTTTTGCCAACAATCTAAAGACACAGTAATCATAAGCATTAAACTCCTATACATGGAACACATCAATTAAAACTTGAATATGTTCCTTATTTCTACATCCTTTTTTCTATTCTGGTTTTCAAGCATTCGTATTTATCAGCTGTATACTTGTTAACGTCAAAATAATTTGTCATATGAACCAAACTGAATAGTTCAATCAATTAGTAGGCAGGAAACTAGGTGAAATGAGATGGAATAGTTTTTCTTACAAATCGGCACAAAAAAAATACTGTACAAAAGAGGCGCTAATAATAAACTTGAATAGGTAAAAGCCAGGTTTATTTCAATTGCAACAACTGTTCAGTTTTTAACTGTATTTTTCAATAATTCATCTATGTACAAATGCTAAATTTGCTGTTAGCCTATTTCATCTACTTGCTATACTTAAAGCGAAGAACTAACTATCTGGCTGTTATAGTCTGCGGTCTCCATTTTCAGAATATAGGGGATGATGCTATCAATCTGTACATTTCCTATGAGGCCAGCAAAGAATAATTCTTCTGTGATGGCTGCACTCATCAGTCTCAATGCCGGTAGCCTCAGAAGGAGCCTTGATAATCTACCAAAAAAAAACAAAAAAACATTTTTCCTAAATTAAATCACATTTTAGTTCAGTGGTATGACAATCTACTGCAAAAACATATACATTACAAAATATAATTCTGTTATTAAAATACATAGTTTTAAAAGAAATTATCCTCCAATATAATCATATGAGGCCCACTATTGCATACAGCTGTTTAGCTGTCAAGACTGATAACAGTAGTTCACAGGCAGATGTTTACTTCAATGACTACCACAAAGAGAAGCGAGACCCTGAGCATGGTTCCCTGGAGTCCTGGGCTACTCACTTCAGCTTCAATCATCCTAGCTAAAACACTGGAAGCAGGACCCCACCAAAAAACAAGATGATTCTCCACTGGGTGCTGCTATCAAGTACAGTAGAAAAGGTTTGGAAAAGTTGCTGTACTCTTCTACTGCTCTCAATCAGAATTATATTTTCTGTCTCTTGTACTTGATTTTACTCTTAACCCTTTGCGGTCCATTGTCGGACTGGGTCCGACATTGCAATTATTCCTCACAGGTCCTTTGTCGGACTGGGTCCGACATCATTATAGCAACGCAATAAACGGGTGTTTAGTCGTTTTTTCTACGGAAAAAGCCGAGAAAACCATTCAATTGCCGAGTGGTAGCGACAGGAGCCGAGACAAGTCGGAAAAAAAATAAAAATAAATAAAAAATGGCGTATTTCATGAATAGTCATACATGGTATCAGGTATCAGATAATGGGCGTCCATAGTAAACAAGCTGGCTAAGTGCGTCAGCGCACCGAGACTATCATGGACATTTGCAGAGCTTTTTTCAGATGTTATAGTAATAAAATAATGACTTGGATCGCATTATTGAGGAGTTTGGTGATAAAACGAGTGATCTGGAGATGATCGATCGGTATGTACGACTATTATTATTATTATTATTATTATTTATTTCTTACACAGCTGAACGCTATAGCAAACAAAAGGCTGGGGAGGGGCTGGAGATGCCTAGTGTGTGCTTTGTTGATATGCAGGGCCATTTAAACCCGTTTGACTGTGAAAAAAAATACTTTTAAACAGCGCGTATAAAATTAACTGCGCGTGTGAAAATTAATTAGACCTGGCGTGCCTGACGCGCGATTAATAAATGGACCGCAAAGGGTTAAAGGTAACCGTATTCATGTTTTTTGTAATTGCTTTATTTGAAATCATTCTTATCCATTTATTGTACTTACTACTTGCCCTTAATGGAATTTACGCTTATAACCAGATATTATATATCTTATATATAAACTTATCTTATAACCAGATATAACCAGATAAGTTTAACTGCTCTTAATCATAAATTGCTCTCAAACGCAATTTACTGTATTTTTTATTTTCTCTCATTTGAGTTTGCTCTTACTGATTTTATTGTATTTTATAAAGGCTCTTATCTGTAATGTGGTAACTTTGTAACAACTAAGTCGCCCTGGATAAGGACGTCTGCTAAGAAATAAATAAATAAATAATGCTACCTGTAAGTATCTTCTGGGTATGTTCTGGTGACATAATCTTGTAATTCCATGTATGCCTTTTCTTGGAACCTTTCAATCTGAAGAGTATTATCTATGCCTGGATGATCTAAAGCAAAAAAACAAAACAAAACACAAACAACATTAACTCGTAAGACTGCTGTGAAGCAAAATTGGGATTTTTACTGAGAATGATCATAGGTTGTTGTATTTTTCAAACAACAAAAAACAGCTTTCCCATATTGTAAAGAAATAAAAGCAAGAGTAATTACAGGAAATACATGACATTGCATTTTATACAACACCAGAAACATAAAAGAACCATAGGTCACCACTTACCAGGGCTAAAGAGAACAATAGCTTTCAAGTATGCATATTCGTAAGAATCCAGACACAGATTAGCCATGCTGTTACAGAATTCTTGCATCTTCCAGATGTGCTCCATTACAAGTTTGACCCTTTCTGCTGATAATTTATCTGTGGATAAAGTTTTGGAAAAAGTGCAAAACTGGAGTCAAGAGTATCATGCAAGTGGGAATAAATGCAATTCCCATACTAGAGCTCTTGGTGGTTCATGCAACTCCTTTGTCTAACTTCACTGAGGCAGTTTTACAGAGGCAGTGCTCAAGAACAGCCATTGCCTACTCCTGGTTCACCATGACGCTGCTGCAAAATCAGCAGTTTCACTAATACTTCATGTTTTCATTTGTTCTTGAAAACGATTTCATTTTTACACAGTACAATTTGTTTTTTGTTTGACTACTGAATGTGTTTGTAAACAATGCTCTATCACTTCTGTGTACACTCTTAGTCCCTGCTTCTCCATAGCTTACCTTGTTGTAAACTGTTCTGGAGGTGATTTATAATGGCAGTTAAAATGGTGCCCACATTCATAACTTGAGAACACTGTGCTAGACCCAATGCAAAGAGTTCATTCCAACATGCTTTCACCAAAGTTATTTCGTTGTCCTGCCTAATAACAAAAAACACACACACAAAAAAATTGTAATTCATTACGCAGTTCATTCCAATATTCAATAGTTAAAACCTTAAGAGAATGACATGAGTGTTTACAATGTAGGAACGATGAATTACTGACCCCAGTGCTTGGAAAGCAGGAATAGAGCGTGCCCAATGCATAGACAGAAACAACAGTCTTGATGCGGATTCACAGATGTAGTGAACGTTAAGGTATTCAGGCATGGGTGAAGGCATTGTAAGCTGGAGAAATAAAATACATTCCATTGGATCTCATTAGAATTAGAATTATTTCTTGTCGCACTTTATCGTAGTTCTTCTTAGAATGCCAGTCTTTATATTTACTGCAACATCACTTAACTGTTTTAACACTGCTATTTTATAGGACCTGATAAAGTCAATAGTTATTATAATTTTCAACTAATCCCAACCCTTACAAAATATTAAGTACAATCTGGAGCTATATAAAATAGTTGGTATACCTTAAAAGCGACGTGGACATCACTTAGAATAGGTCCTTCAATTTCTATAATGCTTCCAGACTGATCTCCCGACACCAGCTGCATGTTGGACTCCACAGGTTCAGCTGGCAGATGCTCGGCTGGGTCCAGTGCTTTTGCAAGTGTATCAAAGGCCCTGAAAATATGACATAATACAACACACTATCAATTTCAAAAACAATAACAAAATATGACTATACTTTTGGTAATCTGATGCACCTTAAAACGTACTGCGGAAAATGAAACAGAAAATAAAATTAGAAAACGCCCAACCTTGTGATTTCACTTGTTGATTGCTCTCCCTGTTGAATTTCAGTCATAGAACTATCTCCATTACTTAAGGTCTCCATTGTTGACAAGTCTGCGTTGTTGTCGCTCAAAACCTTTGACTTGCTGAGGTGTGCAAGTGACGTGACCACATTCGCTAGTGTGCTTAAATCACCTTCGTAAGAGTCACTCTGTAAGAAAGTGCACAGCATTTTTTAAATCCATGTACTTCTCTTGGTAGGACTCCTTATTTTTTTATTTTTACTTCAACACAATCATTACAAAACAACACAACTGTTATAGTCAAGGCTGGTCTTGAAGTGCTACTCCATTCCATTTTCAATGTAATAATTAAGGATGTGGTTGGAACAAACACCCAGACTGGAAGTGCTGACATTTCTTACCATTGTTTTAGATGGTACTCAAAATCAGATCCAAAATGTGCAAGTTGTTTGTGGGCAAATAATTTCATTTTTAGCAACACCAGTAGCTATCTGAAGAAAAGGCTAACTGGAGAAGAGCCTTTTAATCTGTATTAGTCTGATCTCTATTCATTGTATATATAATTTTACTTTTATTCTTAAGGACCACTTAAAGGCTAATGTTTTTAATCCTTTCAAGGCCATGTGACCTACAGCAAAGGTATCAGTATACAGTGCTTTACCTATAGAGTTGTAATATTTGCATTTCCTGAATTAACTTTAAAAGAACCAAACAATTATCACTGAAATAAAATGAGGACCAATGTAAATAAATGGGATTTGAAAGCATGGGTTAAAATGCCTTTAAAACTGATGTTTGGTAACATTTAAATGAAGTGACTGTACCATTTACCAATAAGGTAATAAATAAGCAGAGAGTACAGAACCATACAATTTATTAAAATCATATAATATTACAAACATAATACAACATTTAGTACAATATGTTAGTGCCCAGTTGCACTGGACTGAAATTATTACTAAATCGGTTTGATAATTGCTTGTAAATGATATCTGGTAATACAGCAGCATGTATACCTTTTCAGGTGAGGACATCGTCATTGTATTCTCAATCTTTGGGAAAGGCTGCTGAATGTTCAAAAGCATTCCTGGATCCAGCAAACCTGCAGACCTAAAATAACAAGGGTAAGAAAAAAAATAAAAGCCTGGAAACTTGGAACTAAATATTTTCCCGGTGGGATTTCTAGATTGGTACCTGCAAGTCTCCTTGTCTGTTACAAATGTGGGAGTGGCGGCCAGGGGACTGCGCAGATCTTTTCGGATGTAAATCTTTTCCGTGGAGGCTGCACAGTTTATCGATTTCTCTCGGGAAACTTCAACTGGCTTCCGTTCACACTGAACAGCTGCAAGAGTACGGCTCATGTTAGTGAAAACTGTAGAAGCATTATACCAAATGCACTATTGCAAACAAACCAAGGACACAGTGTTAGCATAAAGACTAAAAACATTCTGCAGTAATAAGTGCAACATCAGAGTAGGTTAAAAAGCCGACTTACAGTCCTGTTTCATACCAAAGCCAACACACCGCTGCAGCCGGCAGTACTGGCAGCGGTTGCGATGGTGTTTGTTGATGACGCAGTCCCTGGTTCCTCTACAGGTGTATACAAGGTTCTTCCTGATGCTTCTTTTGAAGAACCCCTTGCAGCCTTCACAGCTCACTGCCCCATAGTGGCGCCCTGGGGGAACAGCCACGCATCAAAATCATGATCACTATTTACATCCTTTAGAAAAATCAAAGCACATTCTTATATTTGGGTACCAAGTCTAGTTTATATACTTTTGACTGCCAAGTACTAATGCTTCTACTGTAATATGCACTTATACACCCAGAGATACATTCCCAAAGATTTTGTATCTGTCTATAATTTTTGTTCAATATGTCTTGATGAAATAAGGAAGCAAACTTTGTTTTTTACATCCAGGAAAATGTAACTTAAGTTCCTCAGTTTCAAGAGTCCTGGAAACAAAACAAAAAAAAACATTTTTGTCTGTACAACAGATCATGCTTAATATCTCTTTGAATTAATATTTCTATCATATATTCTGTATTTCTGTCTCTTCTGATATTCTTGGCAAGAAAAACAGCTACAAGTAGTAAGCAAAAACAGTAGCTGTCCTGGCCATTGTTATAGGGATTCCAAGTATACATATATTAAATTGGACTGCATTAAATAACTGCACAGTGACTTTTGACAGTACCTGATGCCTTGTCTCCGCACACCACACAATATTCAATTATAGGTTTTGATGGGGATAGCTCTGCTGATCCTGAATCTGTCACAATCTAAGGAAAACAAAAATACAACCTTTCAAGCAAGCATTATTATTCTTTCATTGGTGCAACATGTATTCTCAAAATAGTCATCATACTTAATGCATTTTAAGAACAGACATACATGCAACAGGTTAGAAATAAGATTATGGGTTCAAACCCGAAAATCAGAAGCCCTAATTATAAACCATCCATAGGGTATTTTTTTTAAACTTTTTTTGACAAGAAAACAAAAACACTAAACATCTCTCTGTCTAACTACGTGAAAGTAAATGTAACTACATAATTTGATTGAATTAATAACACCCATAACAAAAAAACTGAGCTCTTAACCTACCGTATCATTTTAAAATGCAAGACAAACTCAATTAGCAACATTTGTGAACAACTATCCGATATGTTTAGGTACCCTAGACTCAGAGGATTGAGAAGTGGCGAGCACAGCAGTTTCAATGACCCTTTTTTCTTCTATCTTGACTCGTTTAAGAAGCAGTAAATTCATTTAGGGCAATTGCTTGGGATTGTTTAAATACATTGCATGGCATTTAGTCAAGTCTATTTGTATCAAAAGCTCACTTTTAAATAGTGTGTTGGCACCAATCGGTTATTTTCTTGTTCAGGAAAAGTTTGCTCATTTATAAATGATTTGCATCATTTGGATTTTGAGTAAAATAGAAAGTCACTTATCAATAATAAATAAGGGGGTTTAATGGGTACATGTATAAATAATATTCACTTCTTGGCTGGTAAGGCAACCTCACAGTTTCTATACTTATTTACAGTATTTATGAATATTTACGTGTACAGAAGACATTGTAGGATATGTGATGATTCTAAGTGGGTAACATAGAAATAACCAGGGTTACATAAACACAGAGGGACAATTCCTGTGTTAAGTCTTTCCTCACAAATGGATCTTTATTTATTTATTTTATTATTATGCAATGCAAACCCATCAATTTCTATGTTTATTCTACTCGAAAATCTTAAAAACCTGAGCCTTTTCTGCTTTAACTGCAGCGGTTATTCTGAAGATACTATCTTAAGCGCTGTAATGTTTCCATTCAATAGTGGTTAGTGTTTGTGGCAGATTTTTCTGGCCATGAATTTATTTTAAAAAATCTAATAATTGCTTTGCAACGTCCATATGCTGTGCATAGAATCTGATCTGCTGTTCCGAGTGATACTGTACCTGGAACTGCTGTGTCGCCATGTCAGATGAAGTGAAAAGCAGCTGGTTGACGCCGGTCCCATCAGGCGTGGCCAAGATGACTTTTCCCTGCGAGTGGTCCTGCCTGGCGAAGATCACCTTGCCCGGTGTAGAACCAGAATTGGTCAGGATAAACTGCTTCCCCGCTGGTGCCTGATCAAGGGCCGTTACAATCTGAATTTTCTGGCCCGTTTGCTGGTCTGTGACAATCTATATATTAAAATATTGTATAACTATGCATTTCAGATCTCATTAAAATGGGGGGGGGGGGGGGGAAATCGGGGGATATAGAATTGTCATAAAAGTAAATTGTGTTTTTACTAATAAATGTACCTGTATGTGCTGCGCCAAGGCCATGCCACTGTCTGCAGGAACAATCTGTAATCTTTGTCCTGTGCTATCCATTACGTGGCGTCCTATTGTAGTTCCTTGGTTGATACCCCCGTGGGATGAAGAGACCTGCAAGAAGTAGCGAGTTAGCACTTCATAGAGATGTAAAGGTCCAGTGCTCCAAACTGTTTAAAAAAGATTTTACATATTACGAAGGTTGTTAACTTGTAAAAATATGCATTTCCTGTCAAAGATTATCAATAAAACAGAGAACTGATGTATATCCTTTGACTAGTCCAAGCAGAAGCAGGACATGCAGGCAACCAGAGGGAGGAATCATAATGTCACTAGAGTCAATAAGAAAATGTGTCCCCTGCAATGGACAATATAGGCAGAACTGATATATATCAGTTCTGTGAAACTATTAGTGATGGAAAGTCTCTCTTAAACTGATTAAATATCCTCTCACATGATGTGGGAATACACTGATTTCAAACACCATAAATAAATAGAAATTCAAAACTGCCAATACAGTAGCATATTAATATAGTGTAGCTTGAGCTCCCTGTACACAATTCAAACCCTAATTTAGTATTATCATCAAGTTTCATCAGATTTTCTATATTATTTCTGTATTACTTTGTTCATTGTGTATTCCAACAGCTGCTCAATTAAAACACTGTCCTGTCCCATACTACTTTGGCATGGATTTATAGGTGGCAGTGCCCGGTTGTTGCTGCACAAGGGTCCAGTATTTGTGTGTGACCATGGGCTGGTGGGAAGCCTGTGTCAAGCCTCCCCTACTCTGACATAAATATTGTTTGTTTCTACAGAATCAATTTCTGTGGCAGTTCAAACGTCCCCTGCACATGCCAGTCATGGGTGATAGGAGTTATTACTGGCAATCACTGAACAGTCACAGATATAAGCAGTCTTGGGCACTCAGAGTGGGCAAGCTGTACAGACCAGCTATGTGCATAATGAATGTTAAGACAGCTAGAGCTCAGCTACGGGGTATATCTCAAACAAAGTGAATGAAACAGGCTCTTCAAACAAGAGTGTGTCTGTATCAGGGTGAGCTGCAGCTCCCCTTTAAAAACAACAGTGAAGGCGACAACTTTTTTTTTTTTTTTTTAAATAAATACACATTTTCAATACATTCTCGCTTGACCCATTCAGATACACCATCACAACCCCCCTTATTTAAAAGCAAATCTAATATAGTTACTTTGATTACCATACTTAAATGTTAGAGCTTTGAATTGGGAATCGTCATTCTAATTAAACTTCCAAAGAATCCCCTGCATCTCGCTGGAGACAACAATCCAAATCAAGCAATACTACCCAGTTTATTCAATTAAACGGATGCAAAACAGCATATGAACTTTGAAGGACACTGAACGTCATCCATACACACACAAGATTTTAGTAGGCACTAGATTGAAGAGAAACAGCAAAGCATTTACCGACAACATTTATTTAACCTGTTTACACACAGGTACATAGTGCAATTTTGCACTGTGAATGTATTTTCACTTTTCGTCTTCTACTGTGCAGTAAATAAAAAAACAACTCTGCACAACATTTTTTTTTACAGCGCTGTGGATACAAATGCTTCGACATAACTGGCATCTCTCTATAATCCCACACTTGACTGGACACAACTAAGCAACTGTAAATGATTCATTCAGACAATTAGCTACAGCCATCCACTAAAATATGCTTGCCTAATTTTCCAACTCAGTTTCTTTTTAGTATCATTAACTTGCAATTGAGTGTTTGAAGTCAAGGATGACAGTAACTGTAAGAACAGGTTTGTATTTAAATGCACAAAAGGAGTGTTTTTAGAACATTTAATTGATGGTAAATATTAATAACATACCTCTACCATTTGCTGTTCAACTATCTGACGCACCAGTTCTTCCACAGTCGTCATGATGGTCATTCATTGGCACTTCCTAATGTTGATTAAATAAGAAAAATGTTCAAGAATTTTTTTTTTTGCTTTGTTTTTGGTCTTCCACCTGGCACAAAACAGCCTTGTATTTAGTCTGAATGAACAAAGTGCCTCTGGCTCTGAATTTTATGGACCTGTTTACAAGTCCAAGAAAAATTTGTTAATTTAAACATGCTGACACCATAATAAACCATCAGGGGCAGCAGCAAGGGGATGCTTAGGGGGTCTGAAGCCTCCCCCCCCCATTACTGTGATCTAAAGCTGTCTTTAAACTACACACCATATATGTTCTCAGTCTCCCTAGTTCCGGCATGTGTAGCTCCGGGATTGGATCAACATTACGGATCAGTGAAGCCTAATCCAGATCTGTGTAGTAAAATACCTTCTCATGATCCAAGTCCAGTGATCCCAGAGCCAATCACATTTTTTGTTAGTAAGTTAGTGCAACCGGTCCAGTGCAGGACGGTTGACGAGACAGAGTTCAGTGTGCAACAAGGAGCAGTGAGGTGCTGTAATTCTACATTGATTTTACAGAGGCTGATATTTTTTGCATCTAGGCTAAATTTCAAAGCTACAGTTTAGATGGATCATGTTTTACTCCCAGCCAGAAGCCAACTAATGCGAAAGAAGGCTTGAATAGTTGATCCTTCAACAAGTAGCACTGCCGAGGTTAAAGACAACTGAAACTGAGGATGTAGATGATGAATGCAGACCTAAGTAAGTCTGTTGATTCTTGGGAAAGGGCAACAACAAGTGTGATGACCAGTGCATCAGCATTTTAAACATGGAAAATCCAGATCCACCTATATGAAACACACATCTCGTGACTAGCCCAGAAACCTATTCTGAACTCAAGCAGAATTTGAAGAACGTCACTGCAGTTACATGTAGTTGTTCTTACCATGCTGTTATTTTAGTAGGTTAAAGTTGCTTTTAGGAAATAAAAGCAAAATTAAAAAAAAAAAAAAAAAAAAAAAGCTTACAGTAAAGATTGCGCTACATTTGTAGTTTTCACTTGTAGCTACAGCTAACTTTAATTTTGTTACTGGTGAAACATTCAAAGTATTTTGTCACTGAAGTCATACCTGCTTTTAACCATGAAATATTGTTACTTTAGCGTCGAGAGCATCAACAGAAAACAAGATACACATAAAAGGACAAGTGTTTCGACAATGGGAAATTATTATGAATTTTATTTGTAGTCCACACCCCTGCTGTTCCCACAGGTCCATGTATTTGATAATCATATTTATTCAAATGTATTTGAATGCGTGCCTGCACATAGTGTGACAGGGATAGCTGTAGTGGTGATATCAGGCCAGAATGCAGGAAGGCATGCGCCGTTTTTATTTTCAGACACAAAAACAAAGTAAGGTTTAACAAAAAAAACAAAAACACATTCTTGCTCACGGAGTGAAAATAAAACAGTTAAACAAAACAAAATCTCAAACCCAAAAATACATAAAATCGGTCAGGCTGGGCAGTAGCCTTTACTGACACAGATTTCTTTTAGTTTTGTTTGCTTTTCCGTTTACCTCGCTCTTGTTCCTCCTTCCTAGAACACCCACCCTGAGCAGGGAGAACTGCGGGCTTATAAGCAGGTGACCACCTCCTGATTAGCAACAAATTAATCACTTAATTCGGGAGATAGCCACCTTCTACACAAGGTTTTTTAAATTGTGGATGTGCTTCCCAGCCACGCTGCCAAACAAAACCTACGGCTCTTCCCCGTCACATTTAATAAAACAATAACAAAACAGGGCTACACCGTCATATTTATAAATAAATAAATCATAACAATAACAGTAATAACAATAACAGTAGTAGTAGTAATAATAATAAAAATAATAATACAACAAAACAAATACAAAATAATAAATTGCACAGGGGTACCTCGTTCTAAAAAATAAACAATACATTTATGGCAGGACTTTGCTACTCTGCTATTAACTTACAGTATTGTACTTATTATTGGGCCAGTTAAAATTCTATCCGGGCCAGTAAAAACACTACCTCAATGGCCCAAGGGGCCAGTACTAAAAAATCTAAATGTAGAGCCCTGATTAATATATCATTGTAGATACTGTATAACTTGTTGTAAACCTAACTTGTTGCATCCCAGTTCTTACTGTTAACTACACTGTATTTAAAGATGAAGCTTGCATTGTAACCCTGTACTGCCCTGTAACACGTGTAAGTCGCCTTGGGTGAAGGCTTCTGCCAAATATTAAATAAATAAATAAATAGAACCAAAATGAGGTACTAAAGCCTCCACTCACAATTTTACTCCCCTCCCTCCACCAATCAAATCTGTGTGAACCCACTTGACAAAGAATTATTCCTATACATAGGAATAATTCTTTGTCAAGTGGGTTTTGTATATATATCTATATATATATATATATAACTAGTTTACTGATTATAAAGCAAGACAACAAATAAATAAATAAATAAATAAATAAATAAATAAATAAATAAATAAAATGTAAAATACCATGATAAAATAGACCAGACAAGGAACTGTAGTAACGTTAAATTAGTTTATTTATATAACAATACACTCATCAAATCAGACCCTCAGTCCCAGCTGTGAATAAACACAATTGCGAGTGACGGTAATAAATGACCCGGTAATGTAACTTACAGCAAGATCCAAAGTAGGTACCCAGTATCAGATAAAAACAACCCCTTGTCAACTCACTGTCTACTGTACAATAATAACTAGTATGTCCAGTCAGTTATTTTATGCAGCACTTTGCTGTTAAACACGTGTAGAACGCACTTAACATACGAAATAACCTACAATAAGACTACAACACATCCAACGACTCTACGGGAAACCATTACAAAATATTACAGTAAAATTAAGACGTCTACCATCATGAGTTTTCCAATGCTAAATGCTAAATGTTAAATGCTATTTCTGTATTATTACACAATACCGGTACGTCTATTCACAATGCACATAAAACAACACGATAAACAAATATAACGATGTAATACCACTTTGAAAGACAACATGTAATCAAAAGACTTTGACTCTAATCTCTGGCCTTTCCTTATTCTACAGTAGTATACTGTACGTTACTGTAATTTCTAGCTCACTGTAGACACAAGACCGAGGCCTGACCGCAGCAAAAAACAAAATTATTCAATATATCAGTAAACCATATGCATCAATCATGTCATTTTTTTAAAGGGGTAAAAACGTATTCATAATGTTATACTTGTGCTATCCCACTGCGACAGAGAAAACAAGAGTAACCTCCATGTTTGTTTGTTTGTTTGTTTGTTAAAGTCGGTAAGGCTAACGACTGTACGTTAAGACGCTCTGGCAAACGTTAAAGATGTAAATTCAAAATGGTGGAAGATAAAAGTATTTTTTGTTGTGGGTGAAAGGTCAAGATTGAAGGGTTAAAGCATGCTGCCGACAGTTCATATGCAAACCATCTAAGGCAAAGGGTTTGGTCTTGAAATAGTCCGGCGGGATTTTGGGGAGAAAAGAGATATCTGTATATGGAAGTAGTCTAATTCTTAAACTTCAGAGTTCAAAATAATATTATGTAAAACCTTTTTATAAAGCGACTTGCGGTTTTCTGTTATTTGAGAAAAGAGAAACTCCTCGACTGACTTTCCAGAGCGTATATAAGCTGCTGAATGTTGCAACGATCAGCAAATTATGCTTTTTATTGTTGTTTAATCAATGCATTTTGCCAGTTAATTCGATAAAACGAGTGCATCAAATACACAGGCAAACATTTCTGACTTGATTGAGATTTTTCGGTTGTAATTGTTAACGATAAGCTTTTTAGATATGTTGTTCCGCTTTAAGTCTGATATGCTCTGTCTAATAATGTTTTCGCCATTTTCCGGCAGTCTTTTCCAGTTTATTTTATCAAATATATACTCGGGCTATAACATTAAAATGCTTCTATTAATAAAATAATAAATCTTACCTGAATTTGAAGTTTTTTGTCTGCTAATATTTAATAAAAATGTATGTTTCTGCTGGTTGCTGCAGCTCCAGGGAGGGTCAGAGTTCGTAACCTCTCTCTGCAACACGTTTCTCCGCCTCTTTACTGGGCATGCGTATTAGCGAGGGTGGAATGAAATGGAGGGCGCGTTGCTGCAGTTCGCGTTCTGCTTCAGGCGGCGTTCCACTTTGTAGTTTGGTTTCACGATAGACCCTTAGTCGAAATCGCTCTCAAACGTAATTATTTACTGTATTTTTCTTCTTATTTGAATTTGCGTCTATTTACTGCTGACTATTGTATTTTATAAGTGCTCTTATCTGTAATGTGGTATTTTCTAACAACATTAAGTCTGCTAAAAATAATAATTAATAAATATACTGGACAATGTTAAAACTAAAAACTTACCGGGCTCATTCTACAGATATTGGACAAATTGCATCACTCCTTCAAATGTTGGTCATTTTTATAGAAAATCAACACATTTATGTGTGTTTTTTTAAACCCTCTGAGGCCTTTATTGTCGAAAGAACTTTGAAATACAGAAAATATTTTCAGTTTTTGTGTAACTCAATCATAACTTCCACCGGTCTGTGTCATTACTATAACATACTGTGCATTGCCCATAAAATGAGATCATACATATTTTGTGTGTCATTACTGTTAATGTTTATTCTGTAAGGAGATTATATTATTATTATTATTATTATTATTATTATATTTATTTCTTAGCAGACGCCCTTACCCAGGGCGATGTACAGTTGTATACAAAAAATACATATCCAGAATTACACTGCAATTAACAGCAATATACAAAATACAATGATTTCAGTCCTAATAAGAGCAAATACAAAACACAGTACGGTTTGATATAGGGGCAGTTCAAGAGCAGATAACAGTGTTGATAGTTACATCAGGGTTAGATATGATATATAACACACATACAGGTAGTGAACAAAACAAATGGAAACACCTGGGTAAATGAGGGACACCAAGTATATTGAAAGCAAGGGCTTCCACACAGGTGTGGCTCATGCGTTAATTAAACAGATAACATCCCAGCATGCTTAGGGTCATGTATAAAAATGTTAGACAGGCCTGGTTGCCTATAATTATGGCTAGCATGGTTGCAAGAGGAGACCTCAGTGACTTTGAAAGAGGGGTGATTGTTGGTGCGCGTTTGGCAGGAGCTTCAGTGACCAAGACAGCTCAACTTACTGATGTTTCACGAGCAACAGTGTCTAAGGTGATGTCGGCATGGAACTCTGAGGGAAAGACATCATCAGCAAAGGGCAACAGTGGGTGGAAGCGCATACTCCAGGATCGTGATATCCGTGCATTAATTCGAATTGCAAGGCAAAACAGACGAGCAACTGCAGATCAATTGACTGTAAATTTCAACCTGGGGCAGGAGCAGCCAGTTTCATCAAAAACAGTCCGCTGAGAACTCCACAGAGCGGGATACCATAGTGGCCCAACGCCCTATTAAGTGACTTTACATTGGTGTTCCCGTTTTTTTGTCCACTACCATATATATATATATAGATAGATAGATAGATAGATAGATACTTATAGTATATAAGGCCTTAATTGTTGACTTTATGTATCTCACCCTACCTAACATATTTTTCATTTCACCAAAAATGATGACTGTTTCTCCCTACCTTGGAGCATAGTGATGTAATGTTTAGTAATGCAGCAGTTGTAGTATACATCTTTAGGACATACACTACTGCTAATGATACATGCTGCTGAGAGGCTCTTCATGCCTCAGCTGAAAATGATACTAATATTCAGACTCCATAGACTGCATAATTATGCCAAACCTCATCGCTGAAGTCATTTAATGGGGTGGGCCTTGTGGCCTCAGTGGTTTACTTGTCTTATTCCAACAGAATCAGTTAATTTTTCAGAACATTTCTGTTGCACTTGCTTCGAAATGGGGACCAACATTATGTATAATCTCTAAACTACAGTGCCAATCCCATCCTCAAGCAATACACCTAGAAACTGATACTCTATGTAAGTGTGCAATTCCATTACTGGGACAGTAGAGTGTTGGTGTCTGCTATAGGCACAAACATGAGAGATTGTCAAACACAAACACAATTTCTTGTTCAAAGTTGACTGTTTATAAACTGTACAAATACTTTACATGATACAAAATTCTGACAATTACAAAGTAGATGTTATTTTTTCCTTGTTCACCTACAATACAAACCGAATTTTGTATTTATACAATATAGTGCAATCCATGGTGACCAGACCAGTTTTTACCAAAACCCTATCAAATAAGAAAGCACACCTTACATTTTATGCAACATAAACATAAAAAGGCATAGAAACGCAACTGGTTGACACTGTTCAGAAAACAAAACGTGCCAGTAATTTCACTTTAAAATCCTTATCTAGTCAACCAGTGCAGAGGCACACACACAGGAAACTTTCATTGGAGGCTAGAAGTGTAAAATAAAAGTTTGTTGCAGATTGAAGCAAAATCAATTGTTATCTAGTTCAGACTGTAGAATGTGAAGGACAGGCATGTGGGCCAGTGAAATTGTTAAAAATGTAACTTACTAGATACTGTACTTTACAGAACACAGTTTATATCCAACAGTTTAAATATAGATGCATTCTATTGATTGAAGTGGACTATGTGGGTATTTTAATATAAATGAAGTGGAGCAACAAGCTATTCAGCTAAAAACAATGGACAGTAGTAAAAAGAAATAGGCTGTTAAAATGTATGCACACCAACAGTACGCAGAACAAATAAATACATATCCCACTGCATTGTCACTCAAATGTTGTATATTTCCTATGATATCATACTATTAATGTGACAAACATTGTAAAAAAAAAGCCAAAAAAATTCTATATAAATACTACTGGTAAATTATTATTCCACCACAACTGATAAAATTCATCATGAAATCGTGTTGTAAAAACCTGGCTATCTGAGGATAAAACAGTACATTGGACATCGAACACCACACAGGGGTGTCTAACAATACAGTAAATGATAATAAAGACAGGTCTTGACAAGAAACATGTGACAAGAAACTCGTGTCATTCTCAGATACATAAACATAAAATACTATCTATTAAATCACGACAGGTTAATCCAGCAAAAAGTAATAGATCACCTACCATGAAAACACAGATTTGAAATGAGGACAATCCATTAAAAATACTAAAAGTGAATCATAACATTTCACATTGTTTAAAATACAATCATATATATGCTCATGAAATCGGGTTGGGCATTCAAGAATGAAAGGTGAACGTGGATGACAGTTAAATGACATGAATGTATGTTGTTTGGAAATTTAAATTTGGCATTATCTATCTTCCCCTGGGAAATAGTCTGTTCTGTGTATTGCCTTATAATAAAAAATAAGGTTTGTTGTAGACCCCAGTGTGTAACTTGAATAACTTGTAACCACTCTTTCCAGTATGTTTTGTGCACATGCATTAGGAGGATACAGTGTAAAGTGATGATGTAATGTTTTTGGACTACTTAGAGAAAGAAAGTGAATGAGTGCATGTACAGGCTAAAAAATATTCATATAAAAATCAAACGCTTATCGCTTATCTCAAACGTCTATAGGAGGCTCGGAGTGTATGATGGTGAAGATTGGTGCAACATTAAGGAAGTTATCATGTTCCCAAGTACAGTATGTCAGACAGACAGACAGACATGATCAGCGTATAAGGGTCCCTATTTTTGAATGAGGACCCTAAAAATTGACCCTTTTTACCAGTCATTTTAAAATATCCTTTCTAGTTAATATATAGTAAACTCATACTTCTTTAGAAAATAGTTAATTGCATTAGCTGAACGAACCCTTTAATACAGTTAAAATCGCTCTGTATCTAGTTTATCCTCTGCGCAACATTTATAAGATGAAAAAGTGATAAAGGCATTACTGTTTATACAATAACAAAACTTGAAGAAAAAATATACACTGCTATATCAGGAACAATTACAATCTGAAATAAAAGTAGCACCAGTAGTGCTTATTTTAAAACACAATTATTGTGTCAGATTTTGTCAAATGTAAATATATTAGGTTTTATTTTTAAATACAAGGCGCAATCTCAATATGGAAGTGAAAATTATATACAGACACGTGTTCCAGTTTCTTTGTTTAACATTTTAAAATTAATACATACTTTAAAAATCCTGCATGTAACGATGTTGACAAAAAGTAAGTTTCACAATTAAAAAAGCTCAAAGGGCTGGTCAGACCAGTTTGAAGTTAACAGTTGAGTATCAGGTATGGCACTTCCTGGTTTTGTTTGTACAGCCCTGGACTAGAATATGAACTGGTCTCCCTCTACAGAACAAACATTTTATCATTAATAACCTGCTCTACAAATTCTGCAAGCCATATGTCCTAATACACATTTTCTCTTTGAATCGTTGGTTACTTTCCAATCAAACTGCGGTGTCTTAACTGTGTTTAGCAAAAACACACCAGATATGCAATAAATGATTAACAAAAACACTACTACTTAAATATAGGATCATGGCAGAAGATTTGACAGTTGTTGGCAGTCAAGGGTTACTTTGCAGCAAAAGGACATCGTAACAGGCATTCATGGAATAGTTTACTAAAAAAAATACATATAAATAAATATATAAATTACAGCACCAATATATGGTTGTTTCATCTATTAACAAAGGCACCAGGTGATTTGGTTGACAAATCTCTCAACATGTATTCAAGATTCAGTCAATGTAGTGTTGGTATGGGCAGTTTCATTTTCCAGTTTTGATAGGATATTCGGCAATTTGTTCCTCTTATATCAGAATCATGATGTTGTTTTGCACTACGGAGGAGGAATACCGCTTCTTTTTCTTTAAAGACATGTCCAGCAGGAGACATATTGGTAGTGTAGTATATTTAGAAAACACACAGGACAAAACACAGGGACACAACTTAAACTGTAGCATGTTTGTAAATGTGCAATATTGGTGAAATAAGGTTGGTTTCTTCCACAAGATCCAGTGCTTTACTGTATTTTGTGTGCTGGCTTTGCTCATACTGTTATACAAAACAAATACAAGGGACTGCTAGAGTACAGTGGCTTCTTGGAATGCTTCTATCCACCTGTATAAACAACAAAACCACAAAGTAAATCATAACCAATACAAAATTCATTTTAAAGAGCAATGTTTACAAGAGCCACTTAAGACTGCCTGAACATCGTTTTCTTTTGCTTATTGGCAGAGCAAGGAAGTCTAAAATGTTGGTATTCAAAAAGGCACTTTAAAGTCTCAAGTGAATGCACACACAACATGCAAATGCATACAAATTAGTTTTGCTAAATTCTTTTTTGTTTCAGCACACCTCATGATATTATACAGTACCTTTACTGGACACTAATTTAGTTAATCACCTCGATACTCTGGATATTGGGTACCGTTCGGGTTTTAATTACACATTATAAAATCAGTTAAATGTGGCAGGAATAAAATTACAACATACCTTTGGGCAGTGTGAGGTTCATCTGCTTTGAAGATGTAAAACAAGGTGTTTTTGTGATAGAGCTGGAATTGTGGATTATGATCAGATCGCTCATCTTTCACACTGAATCCTAGCAAGGGCTGGCTCTCTAAAGCAGCCACATCCTGAGAAATAAATAAATAATACAATTTTTAAAGAAAAGCTGCAGCTGTTCAAAAACACACAAACATTTAAATTCTTTAACCCAGGACCGTCCAACGAATGGCTTGTTGAGCTCCACAGTATGGTTCTCTTGGTTTAGAGGTGAATGAGCATAGATATACTGAAGTTCTGTTTAGTCCAATAAAAAAAAAAATATTTATATTTTTTTAATACACATACACAGCAGTCCAGATAAGCTGCATACCTGCCATTTTTACGCATTTAAAAATCCGAAATATGCACAATTTTAATTCAATGTGTCAAAATACGCATAACAGTTTTGCTGCACAGCTTGTCTGCCTCCCCGCCCACCTGCCCTAAAACCTCCACTAACTACATCTCCCAGAATACAATGTCTTCACTTACTAGGAAACTGTACACAAAAAAAAAAAAAAAAACACAACAACAAACATTATCCAATCTCTGGCTAGCCCTGTTGTCTTTGCAGCCAATCACAGTAGAATAAGAAAAATTCGAAGCTACACAGGCTGAAGCGTAAAAACCCCAGTCCAGCTACAAATCCAATTGAAACCATCATCAGAGGCAACCGCTAAAAAAAGTGCCTATAATATTAAACAAACTGTTTTATAACTTATTAATGCATTTCCTTATTTTATTTATCTGTACGGCATTATATTGAAGTTTTAGCATGTTCATTGAGTTTAAGAATTTAAAATATAAAGTAACATAATTAATTTGCAGAGTCTGTATGATACCTCCAAAAAAAATGCACTGAGCCGATAAAGAACCTGTAGAAAACACACAGTTGGTTGTACAGTAGTTCAAAGTAACATTACAGTTAAAATGGAAGGCTCTTTTTAATGCCCATCCCATTAAAGATTGTATTAGTATTTATCGAGATTACTCATGACTTCAAGGTAATGTTGCATTTTACCCCCCGAAAATACATTTTTCTCTCTCAGTGTTCAAATTAGAGGGTAAGTTACTCCCAGACCCAAAACCTTATCTGGAGCGCTGCACATACATAAACTTTCCAACTATCTGCCAAGGGCTTACCTCGCTAGCAGCATAGGTGTATAATACTTTGTTCTTGATGACAAACCATAGATGTTTCCATGGCTTCTTATTACCCTTTGACCTATACAGGTAGCCACTCATAGAAGAGTCTTCAGTGCTTGCAGACACCTTAAACAAAAAAAAAATTAAATTTAAAAAAAGAACCAATCAATCAAAGCCATCGCTTGAAATCTCTTGTTCCTTTATGGTACTGTTGGTGGGGTTATAAGGTGGTACACTATATAAATTGGGAAATGTACAGCATGAAGGGGCTTACTTACCTCTTTCAGGGCAGCTGGGATTTTCTTTTGCTTTCGTCCTGAAGGAATGCTATGGAGAACGGAAGACAAGGCACTCGATGGAGACTTGCTGGTAGGGGACACAACTTTGGGTGAGGATTGATTATCTAGGTAAAGGAAAACAAATATGTAACAGATAAGTATGTTGATCCTACAACATTCAATTTTACACGGCTAGCGCTGAAATCAGTGGCATTTGTTTACAGCGTGTGTTTTATAAATCACAGTTTACAAAAGGATACACTTTTCCCATTTCCTGTCACAGAAGCATGGTATTAATAGCAAAACTGTGGAATTAGTCATTCAAATTTTATTTAAGGTATTTAGGCTTGTAAACAATAAACTGCATGCTTGGGAACAGTTCCCAATGCCTATATTTTCTTTCAAGTTATTCATTTAACATTATATTTAAGCTGATCTAAGTTACAAAAAAAAAAACTATACAATATCAAAATACATATCTGGGGGCTCCCGAGCAGTGGAGTGCAAGATGTGCCCTATAGCCTGGAGATTGCAGGTTCGAATCCAGGCTATGTCAATGCCGACCGTGACCGGGAGGCGCACAATTGGCTGAGCGCTGCCCGGGTAGGGAGGGCTTAGGTCAGCAGGGGAATCCACAGTTCACCGCGCATCAGCGACCCTTGTGGCCAATAGGGTGCCTGCGGTTCTGCAGTGGAGCCATCTGATCTGTGTTGTCTTCCGGCACTATAGGTCTGGTGACCTCGCTAAGGATCCACAGTGCGAAAAATGACAGATTGGCAGGAGCACGTTTTATATATATACACATATCTGAAAGGACTGTGTTTTAAAATAAAGTAGGCTTCCATTTAGATGTACTGTATTGGTTTTGTTGGTACAGTACTATACAGTATTTTCAACAGTAGTAGTATTTTAATTCAGAACGATATGATTCTGAAAATATCACTTGCCAAAACTAAAGAGACAACACGTTAACTGTAATACGGTACATACTTTTAAATCCGGTACGTATTGTAGCATTATGTAAAATTTCCCATAAATGACCTAACCATAAAATCAAATCTAAATGTTATCCATGCACAGAACTGTGTAAAACGTAAAAAGCAATGCAATTTAGCTAAACCAAAAGACAAAAAAAAACCCACCAGTTTCCACAATTAAAACAGTATCCCAAGTCAGCATTCAAAATTGCAGAATATAGTGCTCGATAAGGCCCTAATGTCACAGTTCACTTGCAAATGAAAATGCACAAAAGCATCACAGTATCTAAAACTGTTTAATGATTAACTGTTACATTACCCTAGCTTGTTTCGTTCACTTTGTTTTGGTTGCATTTGTCAGGTGAAACCGGAGGGAGCGTTGTGTAACTGCACAATATAAGGACAGACTGATTTGGCATTAGAGAGAATTAAAAAAAAATAAATAAAAAAAGGCAGGCTGTGACGGATATCTCAGATAAATTGTAACATTGAAGAGATGGGCTTATATATATATATATATATATATATATATATATATATGGGGATTGAGTTACAAGGGTGGTAAAACACCGACGGTTATCTGGTTAACGGATACAAGAGTGCTGACTGTCTGTGTATTAGATATTATATATATATATATATATATATATATATATATATATATAAATTAGAATCAGTCCTTAGAAATTCTGGCATGTGATTGGTTAAAACCTGATCACATGATCAAAAATAGATCCAACTATTGCCCTTGTGACCCTGCTTATGTTCAATAGTTTTTTTATAAACTCCCTTCACACTGAGCGTCCTTCCTGTCCACACACAACAAAAATGATTTACAAAATATACTACAAAACAAATTCAAACACTAAAATCGTCATGAGAACTTTGCTTTTAGGTGTTTCCTGACTTCCTACAATTCAAACAAATCCAATTTGACGATGTAAATAAATACAACATTCACAAACTCAGACTCCTCCGAAAGTTCTATGCCGCACTGAGAAAGTCAGACAGACAGTTCTGTGCAAAAAAAAACTTAATAACCATGCGTTGTGGACTTCAAAAACATGACTTTCTTGAGTGATTCATAAAACAAATATGGACTTCAGACCTCGGCTCATAGTGGGAAACTAAATGCCCCTCGGGAAGAACTATAGCTACCTCCTGCAGCTTTTGTGTATTATAGTCATGTTGATAACTATAGTTCTTCCCTCAGGGGCCATGGTTTCCCCCTGTACACCTCCTACTCAGTCCATATTTGATAGATAGATAGATAGATCATTTTTTCAGAGACATACATCTCCTTTCTGATGTAATTTCAAAATTAGGGCTATTTGTATACTGAATAAGTAGACCATTGTGATGTACATGTATAGTATATGTACATAAAAAAATTTGATTAAAAAAAACAAACATCTGACATACAGATATATCCAACCAAATGCTATTGAGTACACTGAATGCAGTCATGTGCAGGAGATATATGCATATCTTTTTTTTAACCAATGGGCAGGTTCCGCCAGTATTTTGACAGACTAATACAGTATTCGAAATAGCTTGCGTTGAATAAAGCTCTTACCAAGTTTTATCACAATTGGATAAGCAGCTCATACATTTTAAAATGTAAGATACGTAAAACAGAGCCAGATATGAAAATATAACCACCATTCTTCTGAAGCTCTCTGAAGCAGTGATCACAGACTCTGGCAGGTTGATTCTTGAGGTATTCAAGGCTGTGTTTGTTGGAAGAACAGGCTTGACACACAATCTGAAGAGACAGTAAAAAGGAAAATGTTAGGAAAACTCGTACCTATAGACTGGAGAAATATTTATTTATAGGGGAGTGCAGTGAAATTTCAGGAGCAACAACAAAAAAAGAAAAACGCGATTTACACAGAAATGCAGGGAAGGCAGTCAGCAGTGAAAAGTAGTGAGAATAAAGTCGCTGGGTGTTCATTAATCCATTAATCTTAGTGCATGGTCTGTTCCTTGTTGACTGGATCTTGAGGAGTAGATCACAAACCTTCCCACAGGCTCTGCAGTGGTGCCTCCTCCAGGTGAGAGTGAACTCACAGGTACACACCATACACATGGTGGCTCTGGGGTCTGGGATCCAGATGGGAGCCTTGGATCCAAGAGGGGTGTCGCTCTCCACTTCCACTGGATCAGCCTGAGGAACATTTTTAACCTCTGGTTACAACCTGGGAAATTGTCTAATTTAATCTCCAGTATTTAAATCAATTAACAAGGGCGACACCACCATGTAGCATATGATGTAGCCAACTACCATACCTCTTCGCTTTTGCTGGCACTAAATGTAATTCTCTTCTTGGTATAGTCATTAATTGCTTTTGAAATGGCTTCCAGCCATGCATCCCGCTCTGTGGCAGAGCTGCATAAATACAAAAAAAAAATAAAAAAAATACAAATTTTAGCAATGAATGACAGAAGCTAGGACACAGAACAATATTAGTCTATATAAACAGAGCTGCCATGGTATATATATATATATATATACCACTGTAGCATATCTTTATTCTGAGGTGGCACCAATTAGCAAGAAAAAGTCTGTATCCCAATATTGAAAGCCTTTGTTAAGAACTGACATGCTAACAGTATGTATTTTAATAAATACCACTTAACATCCCAAGTATAAGAATACTTTACAGTGGTGCCCATACAGATGCGCTGTAGGATTAAAATTCTCAAGTACCAAGTTTCATGAAAAACAGCTTGTGGACTTGCATGCTTGTTCACATTTGCAAAGCTATTTATTTCAAACACATCCCCCATTCACAGATTATTTATAGCCTAAGCCACTACACAGACAGAATTGTCCTACTTCCCCTCTGCACTTCCAACAAAGATACATCTATTTTTCTTAGCAAACTGAAGATGTTATCGTTTCTCTACAGACATCCTGGTGAGAGCAAATAAAAGGTCAGCAAGTGCAGGAAGGCTGGCAGGAAACGTAAAGTGACCAAGTGACATTATTTAACAGTTTCCATGGAGAGTGGCCTAATTTTTTTCCTGAATGTGTCTGTAGCAGGGCAGGGCCCTGCTTGTAAATAATATTGCTTTGTGTTGTTTTGGTGGTGGTTGGCAGGGATGGGGTTAATTTCCTATCCCTGCCAAAATACATGTGAGAATGTGGCTGGAGCTAATTGAATAATTGACGATAATTAGGCTCCAGCCACATGGTATAAAAGGGAAAAAAATATGTATTTATTGGGTGAAATGCTATTCTGTGAACACAAGTGTGTTCAGAAAGCTGCTGCTGCATTTAAAGAACCCATTTCTGTGATAGTGTGTCATCTTCTTGTGACGAAAAGGTGCTGCGCTCATGCATAGTTTTTTATATAGCGCAACATCTGTTACTAACAGACGAGCTGGAAATTGGGACTGCACTGAAAACAGTTTCATACCAGCAAACAAAACTTTAAACTGGACCCATTGATTGCCGAGTCAGTAAGTGTTTCTAGCAAACGCCTCCGATACAGACTCTTGCAAAATATCCAAAAACAAATAAACCGAGTCATTCCACTGGTAAAGGCTTCTTCTCAATTTGAATCTCTGAGAACTTTGGCAGCAGCACACAAACTGTTTATTTTGTGTTACTTTTAATTATAAACCTCACAGTTCATCCTAATAAAGCGGTCAGTATTCCATTAAAAAAAAAAACACCTGTGTATCAGTAGTTTTAACTAAAGATTTGATACTTATAAAATGCATAGTTTCAGTTTGTAATAAACGTGTATCATCCATTGCACAAATTAACTGTTTTGTTTTAAGTACATTTTTTAAATGCAACTTATGTACTAAATGTTTTATATACAGTATATGTACCTATATATGAATTTTATTATTGGCAGCGGCCAGTACATTTATCATCCCTTTCACTGTTACAAAAAACGCGTTTGATAATTAGGATACACCATTTCAAGTGCTAGAAATTAATAATATTCACATTTTTAATCTCTTTATGTTGAGATAATAGTATTCCATATTTAAAAACAATTATAATTCAGGAGCTGCATGACTACTGTAAACCATCTACCTAACAAAACCTAGAAAAAATCTAACTAGTCAAACTAGTTTTTGAGTAACAAGTGGGAGGACACAAACTAGCCTTGCAAATGCACAGTCCCCAGTTCTGAAGTTCCTCTTGGTAGCCCTGTGTCTGTGTGACACAGAATCCTTAACCAATATCTCTGTCATCTCCACTGACACAACAGCAGAAGCATCTGCCACATGGTGTTGGCAGAATGGTGGAAAGAATGATGAACTAAAGAGCGTTTCACTGGGTCATTCTTTTCTTTGAACATAATGGAACAATAACCTGGCTTCCCACTGTGTCAATTATTAAAGCTAAATTCTGCCTGCATGACACATGTCGAAGTCAGAACTGTAATGTTTCCTTTAGAAATTGGGAGCACATTATTCTATTGAAATGTTACAATAAGTAACAGCTTGATTCAAGCAGTAGTTATAATAAGTATTACAAGATGGATCACCACTAGAATACAATGCATTTCACAGAATGAAGCTCCTTCTGTAACAAAGTGCCCAGCCTGTGTGATCCCTCTTCGGCATGGTGAGAGTTACTGAAAGGACATTGTTCTGTGCAGGACAAGAAGTGAAGTGCAGCCATTTAATACCTGTATCAAATGGGCATTTGAGTGGCAGGACTCCAGCCAGAGACACTGTAGTGCTGGGATTCAAGGCACTAAGGCAGGGACCTAGTGTTCCAAGCCACTGCACTGGCAAGACTTTATTGAATAAATATTTCATAGGGTCTCTTAAACAAAGGCTGAACTACTGATAGACAGCTTGCTGAAAACCGCCAAGGAATTCTTTTCAACGTCTTTAAAAAGCAAGACGTGACAGCAATTACAATTGTCATTCAAACTTGAAAACTACCAAGAAAGGTTAAACTCCATACCAGGCTGACAGAATAAACGAACGTTCCACACTTTCTATGTTCAGCTCATTCTGGTAGGCTTCTTGGGTTGGTTTGCTAACCTGTATGAAAGGAAAGGGATTAGGGGGCATGTTCCTATAAATGGCATTTGAATCTTAGCGAATCACTGGAAAATAAGTCCACTTGTTTTTTTTTTTTTTAATTTGTTATCTTAAAGCCTGCTACTGACTCACTATTTCCTGATCAAGAGGGCCCTGTGACCACATTGCCATGTGCTTCAGTCCCATCCTGGTTGCACTAAAATCAAGAATATGTTGGTAAAGAAAGGTGATTTTTATCTACATTCAATGTCTGTGTTGTATCAATTTGGATTATATATCTACTACTAATATCTAAAAATAGCTTCAGCTATCTATCTACAGTACATTTCTAAATCTAAGATATTAATCCATATTAAGCCATATACATTTTGCACAGTTATATCTAGACCTAGCCATGTATGGGGTGGAAAAAAAAAAGAAAAAAGTGTGCTTACCTTCATTCCAGCCAAAGACAACATGTTGTTTAGTTTATACATTCCAGACTGTACAGGGGTGGTATACAACAGGCCATCATTAAACTGGAATTACAAACATTTAAAAATCACCAAACTATACTGTACTGTGATGTAACACAGTATAAAACGTACAGGCCAGGGTAGATACAATAAGGATGTGGTTTGAATCAATACTGCACAATGGTTATTTCTATCTGATGGCCAGTATGAGTGCCTCACCCTAGTTGTCTTTGGACAGCTATCCATATCCACACAGCAAATGGCACCAGTATTAATGTAGCAGAGAGACCAGTCTAGAAATCATGCACTTCAAGTCATTGTGATTTGGACATGGGACTTTAAATATAACAATATTCTGCACATTAAGACACAACACTAATTACAATCAATCCTGCGGCAAGCCAAATCTGTAAACATTAAATGCATAGATTTTATGAAAGAGACATATACAAGTTACTGGTCTATAAACAGTAGAGGAGCTATACACATTTAAAAAAAAAAAAAAAAAAACAGCAAGAACAACAACACAGAGGGCTCCATCACCACTAATGTATTTAGATTTGCTTCAATTCCTTCTGGACAAATTTAATATACCACGTTGTTTTTTAAAGTTACTAACTCTAAAATCTCTTCCCTGTTGGAGTTTATTCATGACCCAATTTTGACCACCTAACACTGAACATCTTATTAAAGCAAAACCCCATTCTGCTAAACACTGACACTATAATATGTCCACCTAGCCCTAACTGCACACTGGAAGCAAATGTTTAGGAGAACAAAGTTAAGGTTCTAATAGTCTTTCAGTGTTATGAGGTAGGATGGGCTTCATCATGAATACACTCTGTTGCAGTGAACTCCTGAAGTGTACAAGCAGCTTGGTTTCTCCCACTCTGTTCTTTACAACAAAGTCTATTTCCTGTGCACAATGCAACCTTAAAACTGTTTCTTACGACACCTGCTTCCAGGAGCGACAAAGAGGAACTCACCAGAAAGAACAGTCGGGGCTGCATGACTTTCCGGGAGAGCTTCATCAGCGTTCCTTCCTTGAGAAAAACCTGGCCAAGCCAAGCCACCGAGAATGTTAATGTTGGCTCTGTATACAGGGCGACATAAAAAGAACAAGAAACAAAACAACACTTACCCTCCCCGGCTGAACAATCTCAGGGTGACCATTCAAACTATACTGGATCTGCATGAGCTTCTGAAAGTTATCCTGTGGGGCAATTACAATGATATGAGTGCACCAAAGAATAAAAGGGTTCCCCAGACTTGGAATTTTCCATTATTATTGTTGGACTTACCCCTTGTTTCATGATGTCATTTGCATGATTGGCCACTTCTATGACAACGATAAGAGCAGCTGCATGTAAAGGAATATGTTTAGAATGCTTTAATATATGGCGACATTCTAACAGCTTGTTAGAATTGTCCAGAACAGCCAGCACAAAACCAAAGACAATTTTATGATTTTCATTCATGTTTATACACAAACTAACCAGCAAATGTTGTACACCACACATTCGCAGTAAACCATTAACCTACCTAGGTAAAATGATGCTAGTTTCTGTGACTGCAGCACAAGATAAACCCCTGTCAACACACTATTTTAACATGTCAAGTGCCAAGCAACATATGCTTTATAGGTGAGGTTGTACATGTAACAGGTTTACCACAAGTAAAGCTAAGGCCAAATAAAAAAAAATATGTGTGGTTCCGTTTACCCACCTAACCCTAAATATTTTTTGCTGATAATGGGCTATATTTTTCGATATCAATCTGAAAATCTCATACGATTTTCCAGAAACCTTGTGCAAACAAGATCGTGATAAAACACATAATCAGAACGATTAAACAAACATCCATTTAAAAAAAATAAATGACTGCTATTACTATGTTTCAGTTTTGTACTCATAAAAAGCCCTTACAGGAGCAGCGTATCACCAGTCTATCATTAGGGTGGGCGAACAGAGCGTGATCGAGTTCATCCTCTCATTCTACCACCAACTAATACAGTGGAATAGTTGTGTGCCTTTGTGTTATGTAGGTATTCACTTACTCAGGCCACTAGATTTCAGTTTACAAAAGCTCCCTTATTTTAAAAATTAAACGCTGACAGGGATGCAAACCCACTTTCGCAGTCAGCTATGCTCACTGGAAGAGTTTCCACTACAAGTATTTTTTGGTCTAGTTTTTAAGCGTCTTCATGCACCGAATCAAGGATTATAAAATCCTTGCCGAATAAAGCTAATGTTATGAAACGACCACCCCTAATGTTACCATGGCGACTACCCCTAAATAACATGAACGGGACCTAAATTAAGTTCAGAGTTATTTGGTTTAAACATCAATTCAGTGTCGCAACAATGATGCTGGAAGGAAGGTTTGAAGATGCACCATCAAAATGAGACTGAGCATTTACAGCAAGGTGAAGACCTGTATTTCAATCAAAATGATGCATCACTGATAGGTGATAAGTCTAAGATATTGGACCTGCATCCCCAACTAGGTCATTGATTGAGGTTGTGAAGCCCCTGAGCCCACTCTACCTTCAACAAGAATGCTTTTCTAATCGGCGTCAATTCTGAGACCTGACTGAAGCTGCTTGCAGAAGGAGGGTGTATCAGTCCTGGACACACTGATTGGTCCTTCATTTAGCAAAAAATAAATCACCAATTTATGTCCAGATTATATTCTACTGGAAAGGGATGGTGCATATATTACAAAAGGCAAAGCTATGGAAAATAAACCAGAAGAATGCAGTTTTTGCAGTACCTTGTGTATCTCTATAATCTGTGGAATCTTCAATCAGGTTTTTCAAGTAATCTGCAAACACAAAATACAAGTTTCTGGTAAGGAAAGGAAAAGAATAATTGTAACATTCATAGCACCTAACATTACAATTTCATTTTAGGAATAAAAATACAATAACAATATTTTTTGACTACATGTTATATACTTGTGTGAAGGTTATTTAATTTAACATTATTGTATGTAGTTTTCTTTGCATTTATTTAGTTGCAATTTGAAACTTATTCCACTAGATGGCAGTTCTGCTACTTGAGGACGAATGATCAGCGGTTTAAAAGGATAAGCTACAGTACAGTGTTTTCACAGTGTGAATATTCATACATTAGCAAATAACAGCAGACTGTTCTATCTCCAGATCAGTTTTCTAGTGTGCCAATTTTTTTTTTTTTCTAAAATGTATAGATGATTCTAGCCTGAAGTGTCTAAAAGCTGGTGTGGTAGTCTTATCTTTAAAGGACACCCCTTGGATGTCTGTTTCCTGATCTCCTTGCAATTCAATATGATCTACCATAAGCAGTGTGGAGTAGTGGTTAGGGCTCTGGATTCTTGACCGGAGGGTCGTGGGTTCAGTCCCTGGTAGGGGACACTGCTGCTGTACCCTTGAGCAAGATACTTTACCTAGATTGCTCCAGTAAAAACCCAACTGTATAAATGGGTAATTGTATGTAAAAATAATGTGATATCTTGTAACAATTGTAAGTCGCCCTGGATAAGAGCATCTGCTAAGAAATAAATAATAATAATAATAATAAAAAGAAGTCTAGACAGCTGTACTGTAGTACACACTATTTTACAGAGATCAGATACGAGGCATAAAGTTCAGACAACTGCAGAACTTCCGTCTAGAGTATACAACGCTCAGATCACTGAAAAACAACTGGAAAGTGACACATTTTTACAACACCTGGAATTTAGGATGAAAAAAGCAAACAGAAAAAAAATAAATCAATACAAATGATGAAGTGCCAGACCATTCCCTGTGCCAATATGTAATCTATGGACTGTGTTCCTGTGACAGGAATGGCTGACTGGTCTGACGTCACGGCAGAAGAAGGGACAACAAAAACAAAAAGGTATGATGCAGTGGCGCGGGCGCCGTTTTATTTAAAGCAACCAAAAATAAAATAAATATTTAAACAAAAGAACACTTGCTCACAGAGCAAAATAAAAGGGTAAACAAAACCAAATCACGAACACAAAATCCAAAATAAATAAACCATGAACCATACAGGTCAGGCTGGGCAGTCGCTGTCACTGTTCCTGTATGCTATGATTTAGTTTCGTTTTAATCCTCTCGCTCACTCTCCTTCCAACACCCACCCCGAGTTGGAGATCTGCAGGCTTTTTATAACAGGTGACCATCTCCCGATTAGCAACAAATAAAATCACCTAATTAATTCGGGAGATGGCCACCTTCTGCACGAGTTTTAATTATTACTCCTGGCAGAGGACGAGCACTGATCTCGCCTCTGCCAGGACACGTTTTAAAAAATAAACAAAACAATAACACAGCGCTCGCCGACATAAATACAATAATACAATAAATCATAATAAACAAAAACAATACTCTGCACAGGGGCGGAGGGGGAGACCCCGATCTAAAAATAAATAAACAATGTACAGGGCTGCTCGCCCTGTTACAGTTCCCTACAGATGATTTACTTATCTCCTGATTTTAAGTAAAAAATCTTACTGAGACTGCTAAAGATTGATGACGAAACACCCACACCTAAAAATAAAAGGGTGCTCTTCACAAAATGTTCTTTTTTTTGTCTCGTTTTCCCCTAAAGGTCTTCGTGTATTGAGAGTGCGGAAATTTGGAGAAGCTCACACTGTTCAACTTTTTAGTCCGGTAAATTGAGTAACATGTATTGCATTTTTATAAAATTTATTAAAAGTAAAATAGAAGATTGGATAATTTGTTTCAGTATAGCTCTATAAATACCAGGATTATACCTTTCCAGAGCAGCTTCTGTCTGCATGCATATATCAAGACAGAGGCGAAGGTAAAAGAACTCTTCTGCTCTACAGAACTGCAGTTAAGTTCTAAAAACAAATGATTCCTGTGGGAGTTTTTGGTTTTTCTGTTTTTTACCACTGCTTTTAGAACAAGAGTCTATGATGTAAAATATGGTCACTTTAAACAGCCCCTTTTCCTCAGTGACGAGTGTTCCACCCACATCTGGAAATGAATGTCTTGTGACTATTTAAACTGTTCGTGCAACTCAAAGGAAGGTGGTTTTGTTGTTGTTGTTTTTACTGAAGTTTTATTTGGCTTATGTTTATTTCACATTGTTGTATTGAACATGAATACTCCACTGTTTACTTTTAGCAAATACAAACTGTTAATAAACACAGGAGCTTCAGAGAACTGAGCTAGATCTTTCACGGACAGCTAGGACAGACCCGACAAGGTTTTACTATATTAAAAAAAAAAAAAGGGGGGTGATTTCCTTAGCAATACTGGTGCCTCAGGCCAAATAAGGGAAAATGTAAAATTACAGCGATTTAACACCATTGAAGTAGCAGATAACTTTCTATTCTTAGAAACACAGCTTAATCCATTTTGTGGAATTAAAAGATGCGTGCCTATGGTAATGAACAGGTACCTGTGAGCAGCAGTCTGTACTGTGGAATTCTCTGCACAGGTTTCAGCAGGTAATGTTTGAGTGCCAAGCTTGCACAGCGCGGGCTCATCTGAAAGCACAGAAAAATGATATGATCGAGAGCAACCCTTCTGAAATTCAAAAATGTTTAGAAAAAACTGGTACAAACCCACTGTTTGCTTCAGTGATCTCTGCAGAGTTTTCAAACACTTAACCCACAGATAACTTTTGGCTGAATTCAGAAAACCCCTTTTATGGCACAGGGTGCCTCATTAGGCTGGTTGACAAAATAACATGTCACTGGTTCTCAACTCCAGTTCACCAAAAAAGGAGCAAGTTGTTGGCTCAACCAGGAACTAAATATATGTTGAAGCAGTTTTCAATAGCACATAAAATACAACACTCAGAAACAGTGTTTACTGACAGAGTCCCCAAGATGGGAAATTAGATCTAGTTAAAATGAAAAGCTGGACAGATTGACTGGAGCCTGGAGTGGAGAACCACTGGTATATAAAGCCTTATTGTATATGTCACATTATAAAAGGTAATCATCATTGTTTTATATTTGTGGTTACCTCAAACTCCTTCACAACTCCAGCAAATACAGGGTTCTTCCTGCACTGTTCATCCAGCAATGCCACATTCTTATCAAACTCTTTGATATACGTGGAATACATTTTGAGGTATGGTCCCTTCTTCACAAAGATGTCAGCTATCCTTTGATTATCATTCCTACAAGAACCAAAACATACCACTTAAACAAAACAAGCAAAACAAATACTAACACCACACAGAAACTTCCAACTGAAAACAAATAAGGTGCGCCCCATTATAAACTCTGCTGTGGGAGCATTAAGAGGCTGCATTATTTGTGTTCTACCTTATAACAAAGCAGCAAGTGCTGGTTGAATGGGGCCAATGGTAGCCATGACCACAGTAACCAGTTACGTGGTAAAAGGGACACATTACAGTGTTTTAAATCTTTCAGAATTAAGGTAACTTACTTCAAATATCTGTTTGGTTTGTGATCCTTTAACATTTCTCAGTAAATGTGAAAACCCTACTTGTAAACAGCACTGTAGAACTCCTGAGTTAGCAGGAGCATGTGACCAGGAGTACTGTGACAAGGTTGTTTACCAGTGAGCCATTCGCTCCTCCAGCTCCCGCAGCAGGTCCCGGTTCAGCTCATACAGCTGGGGAAGGTAGTAGAGAATCTGGTTCAGTATCCGGTCCTCAATCACAGGCTTCCCAATCTGCCGGGAGGCTTTGGCCACAGCATCTCGGAAATCCTGCAGACAGAGAAACAGACTGTGTATCTCAGAAGTTTTAAAAGGTGTTATTTCATTAAAACAGTTCTTTGGACCCTACGTGGTTATACTGTATGCAGTAAAAACATAAGCAAACATTTAAGTGTAAAAAGGAGAAGGGTTCCTTTTCCCTTTCAATATGGCAATGAAGAATATCAGAAAGCATCAAGCAAATTGTGACTATATATCCAGAAACAGCAGCGAAATTGCACAGCTGTCTGAAGACCACACAGCACTTGCATATTCATGACATTTAGGGGCAGTATAATTGTGTAATTTATTGTAGTAAACAGCAGACATAATGATCATCATCATCACTCATACCGAAAGCAAAGAGATAATCAGTTCCAGCTTTCCATGTAAAAATGAATCACCAATGAAGTGCTTCAACCTACTGTTATTTGTTTATTTAGCAGATGCCTTTATCCAAGGCAACTTACACAGACTAGGGTGTGTGAACTATGCATCAGCTGCAGAGTCACTTACAATTACGTCTCACCCGAAAGACGGAGCACAAGGAGGTTAAGTGACTTGCTCAGGGTCACACAATGAGTCAGTGGCTGAGGTAGGATTTGAACCGGGGACCTCCTGGTTACAAGTCCTTTTCTTTAACCACTTTCTTTTGTCCAGTGGTTAAAGTATTCTTATTCCAAAGTATTCTTATTCCAGATAAAAGTGGGAGAATTATCCATGCTTCATTTATAAAGAGCATTATCATCTCTACAAAGATGTACCATTATAAATAATGTTTATGGGGGGAGTAGCAAGATGGATGCCCAAAACATTTATGAGTGCATTATTTATTTATTTTGCACAAGCAATATTCTAAAGAATCAACTGAACTGGAGCTCACTCACTGCTAAATTCATGGTATCAGAGGAATTTAGTGGAGATCCACATGCTGAACTACCACATCCAGCATCTGGGATAGAATTCAGCCGTGATAATAAACACAGACGTAGTTCTTGGATAGAAAGGGTATTTCCCTGCCATTAGCTCCTAAACCTCCAAGTTTTAGCTCACATGGTCTAATTTATGAAAGCTGGAACTCAGCTCAGTCACAACCACAGACATGTAGAACTCAGCTCAGTCACAACCACAGACATGTAGAACTCAGTCACTGGGGATCCTAAAAGACTAAGTGGAACTTGCTGTTTTCAACATACAAACAAGTCTGGTATGTTCGTAACATACAGTACACCACCTACCTCAGCTGCATCTTTATTTCCTGGTTCTAGACAGAGTCAGCCGAGTATATCTACCACTATGGCAGCCAAAACAACTGCATGGTTTAATCAGGGATAACCAAACAATCTTACTCTGATCAGGGCAATTCACAATCAAAGGTGTAACTTACAGTGCGACTGAACAACCTACAGCAAACATACTGTAGACATATGAATAAGAGACAAGCTGGGACCTCTATAGAACACATGCCATTCTAGATGACAAAACTTAGCCTTGGCTCTCCCCCCAACTCATCGTCCCTGGAAAACTTCCAGTTAAACCTGCACAGTGTTACCATCAATCAGAAGCAGAGTGCACCAGGAGAGAGATTCGTAAAGCCATTTACTGGAATGTATCATTTTCTCCCATTGAAGTTACATAACTTTAAATTAACCTCAAATTAAATTATATTTAGCATTCAAGTATTTTTGAGTTGTTGACTTCTGAGCATTAACGGGCAGCAATGTGCTGACACTTGAGTAAAAAGGCTTTTTGCCCCAAGTGAATTAATAAAATTACCACTTAATTTAGGTTAAAAGAGCATATTGTTTAAGTAAAAAAAAACCAGAATTAATCTTATCAATTGCACACACTCTACTATTTATTCTGTCCCTTCATTATTATTATTATTATTATTATTATTATTATTATTATTATTATTATTATTAATTAAGGCAGCTGTCTTCTAAACAGCTGCCTTAATTTTTTTACTGGATTTTTACTGGACAACAGGTGGTTGTCTATTGCACCTTTTCACTTTTTTTTTTTTTTTTTTTACTATTCGGTCTCTTACCACAGCTGAGGAATCAAGCATTTATTGATGATATGAACAAAGTATTGATCTGTTAATCAGGTTCACCTTGGTTATTAAGCCTTACTCCTAGACGTTCATGCCATTCTCATTATTCTCCAAAATAGAACTGCTGTCCCCTCAATAGCTCCAAGCAGTTTAAAGAGACCAGATTAGGTTTTATATACTAGAGACCTTCCCAAGAGACCAGATTAGGTTTTATATACTATGCATACTTTTTTTTTTCAAACAACCACAGCGAGATGTTAAATCCCAAAGAAAACATCCTGATGTAAGCACTCTGCTGTTGCACTTCAACAATACCAACTTTGCACAAAACTTACAAAAAAGGAGCAATTCAGGAGGCTCCTACTACACATCTGTCATTAAACTGAAACTCATTATAATATTACACCACCTGTCAGGTCCCAGGAGTGGTGATGCAAGACATTTGATCACTTTACACTGGATTCTTTTTCACAATCATTGTGTGTATGTGTGTGTGTATGTTTTGAATGGGGACTAAAAAGATGATTTATTATAAAATGCTTTTTTTCTTGCAGTGGTTCAATAACCAATGTAATCTTTTATCATTTATACTCATAAGCAGTGTACAAACAATACTGCCATAGACGTAGGCAACATAGGTTAGATCAGACAAAAGTGTCTTTATATTAGTAAGCACCAGCACCATAGAGTCCTCAGCTGTATAGTGCCAGCTGGTTCTTGCTTCTTTATAGACTCTTTGGCTGATCTAGTTCCATATGTCCGACAGGAAACTAGAGCAGCTGATCTCATGTAAAAACACCTAAACACAGGCTTGTCACACAAAAAAAACACACACACACACACTATGAGCCATAGCAATAAGAACCATACAGAGTGACTGTAAACTTTAAAGACATTTTAGGAATTGTATTTAGAATTAAAAAAAATAAATACTTACAATATGAAGGAGTTTGAGAACATCCACAAACCTGTTTAAAAAAAAATATATATATAAAAAACAAATATATATATATATATATATAAATTTCAGTTAAATAGAAGCACATCTGTAGAAAATTCTGAAAAAAAATATACCCACACTTTCTCTGAACTCATGATCTCCTTGGCGATGTGGACAACTTTCGTTTTCTTACCTCCTAGCTGCAATTAAAAGACAAACAGATTGCAACCATCGTGTATATATAATTCTCATTCCAATTTAATCATTATTATTAGAGGTTGGCACAGGTAGCAAATCCGGAACCGGGTACCCGCCGTGAAATACCCGGGTACCTGGATCCTTTTCGGGTATTTTTTTTTTTTTTTTTAATTCACATAATAATGATGTTTTAAGTGTGTGTTATAGTACACATACATTTAGTCCCTTAAGAGCTGTAGACTTGTGTAACCTTTTTCAGTATTGGAAACATCGAAATAATAATAATAATAATAATAATAATAATAATAATACCTTCATTGTTCATATCTGAATTTTGTTCATCGCGTTTTTCTTTTGAAACTTCTCCAATCACATGAAAATAATTTGTTATTTTCCGCACTTTGGCTTGACAAGTTTTCAAACTGTCTGGAAACAAGTAACCATCGCACTGATAAAATCAGTGAAATTGGCAGGGTATGGGATTTGTGGTTTTTAATGTGTGATTAACAGTGGGCAGTGGACACCAATAAACTACATTCCAAGAGTATATTACAATTGAGCTATGCAAATTTAGACCTGTTTTTTGATTTGTTTTGTTTTATACTGTCCCCTAAACAAACAAACAAAAAATAAATTTGTAGTCACACACGTGCACCTAAATTAAAATGTACGTTCGCACAAGCAACTTTTGATATGCCCTGTTGTTATGTTGTTTTGTTTCTGATTAATTGCTGAGAATAGTCACCGCAGTTATTACTATAGGTGTACTTAACGCTCGCTGTGTTATTGATTGTTTCCTGTAAAACAGTGATATCCTGTCAGTTAAGAAAAGCTTGGTTTAACGTTGTCTATTACGCCAGCCAGAGACCCACGCTTACAACTGTATTGTCATTTTCTACATTTGCTTTAAAATCTCAAATTAATAAACAGAAACCCGAGTCGTAAAAAGAGACCTTGGTAGTGTCGGGTAATTTAAAAGCTGGGTTTTAGGGTACCCGTGCCGACCTCTAATTATATTTAGAAACAGGATTTTTCAAGCTGGTAAAAGTGAAGACATAACAGGTAGGTACATTTACAGAATAAACTAAAGTAGACACTCAATAATTCAAACTACAAAAATAAGAAAGAAAAAAAACTGCTCTCTTCAGTTTAAAACCAGCCTGTACCCACAGCAGAAGAATGTCATTCATGATAGCCAACTTCAGTCTCAAATTCATTCATCCCACAATGCACCAGACCAGAGGTCAACCAATTTGTTGAGGGTGCACTGACCCAAAAACAAGAGCTACTTATTTTTGGAAGTTGTTCAGCTACACATATTTGAGGGTCCAGATACAATATTATAGCAACAGCAGTCTACATTGCGGCTGTCCTATTGATGTGAATTGGTTGTTTTATGTAGATCTGGCAACACCTGATAATGACTACAAACACTAAGAGCCATTTTTGAATTCCTTGACATGAACCAGATCATCTCTTAAACCCCTAATGCTGACCTGACTGTCAACAGTGCAAATCTAGATCCCTGAATTCTAAACATTCATCCTCACTGTCGGGCCTTGTTCAATACTGTACTTTGTCTATGAACTTTAAAGACAGGAATATAGATGTCTTCAAAATCTTGAAAGAAATATTGGGTTTTTGAAAATTAAGAATAAATAAATATTTTATGGCCAAGAAAATAACAGGCCTGGGTCATTAAGAAAGTGCTTATAGATTAGCTCTGTGCCTTTCCTTTAATAAAAAAAAAATAAAATAAAAAAAATTAAAAAAATTCTAGCACCTAGCTTACCTCCAGCAGATCAAGCTCTCCTTTGCTGGAGGCTGAACTGGCGTCTTCTTCATCCGAGCTGTAAATGACTTCCTCTTCGTCAGAGCGGACATCCTCCAAATCAGGATCCTCGTCCTGCGAGGGCCTGGCAAAAAAACAGGAAAACCCAGTCACTCACTCCCACCTGGAAACCAGGACAAACGCCTAGACGCAAAGCCTTAGAGCAATGCTTGACGAACAAGGGATAGAAAATCACTCTGACATTATATCGGTACATAAAATACAGTCTAATTACCACTGTCCCTGTCACCACAAAACTCAAGGCCCAGGACATAGCAGCATGCATCGAATGAAACAATAGAAATAAAATTACATATACATTAGCAATAAAACTATAATATAAAGATAGTGACTAAAAAAAACACGATTTCTTTAGACCCAAGAATAGTGATACGCTGCTGTCACTTACATAGCCATTGATTCTCATATCAAGTCCAGTTTATGATTTGCTATAGCTCAATGCTGCTACCCTAGCCTGAAGAAGTGTCTGCTTTCCGTCAGGGTGAAGGAGCTATATATACAGCCTCTTGTGCTGCCTAAAAGGTTTTGTGCTGTGGACTACCCTACTCTAGGGACCGAATGAATGGAGTGACTTTAACATGGTAAACACAGTCAGGAAATCCTGACCGAGATTTTTTTTGGTATTTTCAGTTTGGTTACTGCTTATAACTGATGAGAGGGACTTGGGCAAAAGAAGGTGAATTCACCGGCTTTCAACCTGTTGGATCCCTTGGCTCCCACAGTAGTTCTCAGACCTAATCACTATATTTCCCTGCCTCACCCTCATTTACTTTCAATTGCTTGATTCTGTAGCAGTTCCAGGTATCTTTCGTCTGTCCAGAAAGAAACCGTCACTTACTGCTAAATACAGCTGCTTTGCTCTTACATCAAAGAAAACAACCAATGGCCAAACATGATAAACTCATTTATTACCAAAACTACTTAAGCCAAGAGTACAGTACAGCAGTTATAGAAAGGCATTTTATCCTGACAGGGTCCTGAGCAAAATTATTAGGGCTGACACGCTACAGTAAGCTGGAAATGGAAGCCATAAAACTAACATGTATAAACAAAGACCCGGAGTTAACAATGTATCACATCAGTAAAAGAACATGCACATTGCACAACACAATTATTTTCTAGAAATAATCAGTGCCAAGTTTCTTCAGTAGGTACAGCAGCTGGTGGAGTACAGTACCTGTGGAAAAGTAGATAGGGGATTGATCTGTAGCCAGAGCTGACTCACTGTAGTCTAAAATGGGCACACCAAGACACTCATCTGTCTGGAGGCTACTAGGTAACTGCTTAGGCGTACAAACCACTTTCAAGACCAGTTAGCTGATTTATTTTATTCCAGCTGGAAAAAATATGGTGTAACTGCACGGATACTGCAAGGCATAAGAAATTCAGAATTCAGTAAACCACTTTAAAACGGAACAGCGGTGAATTCAAAAGGCAATTATAACATAAATTGAATTGTCACTGTAAAAAGCTTGAAGGTTAGATCTTAAGTATAAAGAAAACTTCACTAAAGCTTTTGCTTCAAGCCAAGCACCGAAGGTAAAAAGAAGACGAATGATGAAGTCGTATCAGACAGTATATTATTTTTTCTACTGCAAATTCATTGGCTGCCATGTTAATACGTGCTGAACAAAAATAACTGACCTACGACCTGCACGGCCAACAACAAACAGGAAGCCTCTGCCTGTCATTTGCAATTGTGAACTGCGTACAGTACAGTAAACCATTCTGGATTATACTTAATCTTGTATTACATTCTATACCACAGTGACTACTGTAGGCTTAGATAGGCATTCAAACACTTTCCCCTTTTTTATTTCTAAAGATCCAGGGCATAACAATGAGTATGTGGCAATACACAGGGCAGTAAAGCACCAGTGTGCCAGTAAATGCATTGTCATCCTATCAGCACATCCTGAATCGGTATGCCAAGGCTTACAGTGACATTCAAATAAAATGTGTATAGCCACTGATTTTTCATCATCACAAGAAAAAAATAATTCCTCAATAACAACAACCAGAAAGGTTAAGTTTCTTTCCATTAACATAACAACATACAAATTTGTTTCCTGTTTTTCCATTCCAGTGACTTTGACAAACAAGCAGCACGTAACCTTCAAGCACCTGCAGCCCTCGGCACTGTATAAAAACAGTTCTTCTGTGCTTTATTGCTGCACCTGCTCAGTTTGTATACATGCTCAATATCAAGCCAACTAAACGTCTTCTTTTTACGATTTCATTTAGGAACTAAACTGTGGGTACCTACACAGTGGGAATGCATTTTACATCTTATCTGTTCAAGTTCAAATAAACAGCAGTGCAATCCATTCTAGTGTGATAGGCATTGCATGCAATAGGTAAGACATACTATAACAGTAGTCTGTATTAAATAATCTTAACCTTACACAAATCAGCAGGGGCTCAAATAATATAGCAATGAAGTCCACATGGACCACTTACTGTATGAATAGCGAAACAAGCTTCCTTCCTTCAGGTAGCATACACTGTCATCTGGAAGCACTTACACTCCAGTGAATATTACTTTCCAGTAGGTCCAGAAGCCCTGATATTAGTCCTCAGTGGTCAACAGGGTCACCAACCTCTCCATAATACTGAAATATATTTAAACCCTATAACTGCATGAACAATGCCTAGTAGTAAACCTACAGGCTTAAGTGAGAATTAATCATGCTGTACAATCAGTTCAGACTAGATTTACTGCAGCAGCGGCCTGATGGCAGACGTTCCTGGCACACAGTCATTTCAATAATATATCTAAATAAGGGAAATTCTGACACCCAGTACTGGGTGCAGGACTAGCTTGTGTTTTTACAGTAGCCCTGGTAACCTGTTGCAATCTACTGTGTTGTATGTCATAACACTTAATTATACTAGTATGATTATTACATACAAAACCACAAATAACAGTAACACTATACTGAAAGTGGAACTTACTCCACAGTATGTTTTTAATATCAAAATATAAGTAGGCAAGTAAAAGGCTTGTGTCTAAAACCTCTATTTAGATCAGAGGTACTGTACAAATGTTCACAATGTATGCTGTTTTTATTTCAAGGTCCATCCAGGCCTGCAGGCTCACAGCTGTTCATTTGTGTCAGCACACCACTCCACAAGGTGACATGCCACCTGCCCAACATCTTCAGAAGAGTTCAGACTACACTGTTTTTATACCATTACAGGGCACCGGTTCCCTGGAGAGAGCATTGTAGCTCAGGTATCAAACTTCTAGATAGCTTTTTTACCATAGTAAATGTAAATTAATCAGACCTACTGTGTAAACCATTCTGATATAATACACTTACTTACTACCCATTACGCCTCTGGCGTTTAGGGCAGAGACGAAGCTCCTCCACTCCTGTCTGTTTCTGGCAAGTCTTTCAATTCTTTACATTATTTATATTGTTAACACTACATACCATTCATATTTGTTTATTATTTGTGTTGTCAAGAGAAAGTATTTTTATGCAGTGTGTCAGCAACTGATAAATAAAACCACACTACAGTAAAACGTTAAATGCAAAATCAGGACAGGAATAATCTGTCTGATGCCAACTCCCCACGTTTATAATCTCTATTGCTTCATTAGGACACTCCTAGGGTATGTGTGACTGGAGGGGTTTTAATACTGTAGTTGTCAAGACTTCTAGATTTCATCAAGAGTTTTAATTCCATTTTAAGTGAACATTTAATCATTTACTGTAGAAATAAATTGCCATTAACTGTAATATAATTATTAGGAATCTTAATTGACTGAATTATGGATTTAAATATATATATATATATATATATATATATATATATATATATATATACATATATATATATATATATTATTTTCATAATTAATTGTTAGTATTTTTGCTATTATTAACCTTGATTATCCTCCACCATGCATACAATATTACATATATTAAAGTATTGCATTACCTGCAGTATATGTTCTTTTGCCTGTAGGTTATATAACTCCTAGCGGGTTCATAAGGTTCCTGTACCTCATATACGCTTGTCTCAGAGTCTTCCAGGCTGCAGGAATTTTGCCGGTCAAAAGCCAGAGAGTGTGGTGTGTGGTTTCGAGAAGCATGTAGGAAAGGCAAATTCATGTATTCAGGGATTTCCTCATAATAAGGCAGGTTCTCATATTCAACAGCTGATCCTTGACTTGTGAAAAAATCTGTCGGTGAACACCCCTCCTCAGAGGTCTGTAAACAAGGGCCTTCGGGCTCATCCACTAAATCCCATTGGGCAAGCCTGCTGCTCTGCATGTCAAACTGGCCTTTCAGTTTCAGCCCATGCTTCTGGGACACAGGATTGTGCGATTCAGCGGAAAGTGCCTTAACCGGTTTGCTTTTCCCATCACCTCCCGGCGTGCTGGGGTTTAACTCACCGTCGGACCCATTTCCTTCCACAGAGATATTTCCTACTGCTGTGCTGCTGTCTAGCGACTGGCTCCCCTTGGTAAAAAACTTGGGAAAGTCAAACATTTTCACAGCAAGCTTCATGCCCAGGAACTTCCTTAAAGAGTTCTTCTTTTGACCTGTTTTGGGAGAGATCTCAGATCTTTCCATGTCTGCTGATGAAAACGACTTTGCCCTGGTTTTTCCGAGATCGATATGAGGCGCAGTGCAAGGAACATTCTGAGCATTGCCGTTTTTTAAAGATTCAGGGTTCCCTAAAAAGGGTACAATTGGGTGAGGCAGCTTCCATGTTGGTTTCTCCTGTGGCTGCCCTTGCAAATTATCTGTGAATTCAGGATTGCTTGTTTCTACTGTTGCACTGGGACTCCTCTCATTCAACTCTGTTGATAAGTGTTTTTTCAGCAAGCCTGCTGCTGGCAAACTGTGCCTTTGGGGCTTCTTTGGAGCCACTCTCGGGGACCGTTCTGCTTTGAGAGGCAATTTCTTGTTGCCATTTTTCAATTCTACAAGAGCTGGGCTGTTTGCTACAGACAGCTGTAGATCGCAAGACAGTTTAAGTTGTTTTGGCAAACTCAAAGTCAAAGTGCTATAACGGATAAAGTTGCTATTTTGCCCAGTCGGAGTGGTGTTTTCACTTTCAGTTTCTGTATTGGATTGTTTACAAGCTTCATCTTCCACATTCCCAGATATTTCGACTGGCGTGTCAGCAGCTTTGTCCTGTTCAAATGATGGAAAATGATTACACAGCACATCAGGCGTCACAGGTTTTTCAACTGTTTGAGGAGCACTGTCTGCGTCAGGCAGGAGTTCACAAAGCTCAGGATTTTCATTGCTCTTTCTGGGATACGAAACACTCTGAGCATGAATAGAAACATTTGGGGACTTTATTTGACTACACTTGCTGAGTCTATCTGGTTCATTTAGCAATAGCTCACTCTTATCTGTTTTTTCATCCACAAATGTTTCAATACAGTTTTGTCTGATAAGCCCAGGATTTCTTGGTTTTCTGGGTTTTGGGACTGGAAGAGCTTTAGTTGGTGCAGCTGGTGGTACTGGAGAGTCATGTGGATGTCTGCTCTCAGTTGATATGACTGTGCTGTCAGCACTTCCTGGTCCCTCTTGATGCTGAATCACATTGGAAATGGCTACTTTACCACTCTCTGATTGGTCAGGACTTTTTTCTGCAAGATCACCAAAATTAGCTGTGGATGAAACCTGTTCAGTGTCAGAAGCCTCTTTCATGGTATTGGATTTCTCCAGAGGTTTTTGCTTTACGTGATAATTATTAGGCGATACAGCTTGGACCAAAACACCTTTGAGTTTTTGTTCCAAAAAGCTGGCCTTGAGGACCACCTGATTCTTGTTCAAAGCCTTTTCCTGGCCAACATCTTGTTTGATTCTTGTCCTTGGAAGAAAACATTGTCCATCAATGTTTTCATTTTGCCAGACCTTTTCCAGCTGACCAATGAAGATTTCATCGTCGTTGCAGTGCTCTGTATTATTGCATTTATGGCTACAATCAAAGCTGCAGGTGCATGTTGGTATGATATAGCTGGAATTAATCTCATGCAGTTCTTTCTGCAAGCCATTTTTACAATTAAGGACACCCAAGTTCTGGGACAAGTCAATCTTCTCTTCCTTTAGGTTTTTATTGTTGTTTTTTTGAGGGCAAGGTTTCACTTCAGGAACAGAAGAGCTTTTCGGTAGCCTTGGTTTTGGCGCTACTATTGGCTTGGCTTTCTTCGGCAAAGGGGCAGAATGTGACAGCACTATATCTGGCTTGGGTGCAACTGGTGGAGGAAGAGGCTTCTGGGTCACAGCAAACTTGGGTTTGGGGGCCACTGGTGGCTTCTTTATATCTACAAAGAGAAAAAAACAGTTCGTTTCCTGTCTTACAAAAATAAAAATCATACACTACTTTAGGACAATGCCTAAAGCATGGACTTGTCCTAAAGTTGAACAGTTATTTAAACAAAAATAATGTCACTTTTTATTCTTTATCAAATTTCCAAAAATGTGTAATATGTGATGAAATAAGATTACATTTTCAATGCTCTTTTGCAATTCATGAACTGTAAATACATTGTTATCCATTGCGCCTACTCAAAACAACAACAAAACTTAAACAAATACAGTAATAGATCTGAAGTACAATTATTATTTTTATTATTATTATTATTATTATTATTATTATTATTATTATTATTATTATTATTATTTATTGTATTTTGAGGTTGCAAATGCACATATTTTTGGTGCCAGTATTAAATTCTCACGGATAACTTATAAAATCTAATCAAAATGTTAAAAAAGTGAATTTTAAAACTTACAACCTTTAAAATGTCCTACCAAGTAGCCCACAAATATATCCCAATAAACAAAGCATGTGTCTGGCAGACAGCACAAGAGGGAGCTTTAGTTTAACTGAGTTCTGTCTTGTGTATTTAAAAATAGAAATCATAGTAAATCACAGCCAAAATAGTCAGTTTATTCTTAAAAACAAAAAAGTGTCCCTGAATCCCACGTGGCAACTGGAGCCCCAAAACTACTCCTTGCACACCCAAAAATGAAACCAGAGGTGGGGCAAGGGACGAGGAGCTTCGGGGTTACAGGAAGGTCAAACTGAGTCTCTCCACCACAGCTGTGCTGTGAGGCAGAGAAACAGAGGTAGCAGACAACTGCTAAAAAGGTAGAGTGTGCAGCCATAGAAAAATAAGTCACAGAAACAATGCTTTATTTGTCCTTAAGAAAACCTCACATGGAATGTGAGACATCTGCACTGAAGGGTTTTTTTTTTCCTTGGCTTCAAATTACAGTGGCGCTTGTACAGCAAACGTTGTACCAAAGATTAAACAATCTAAGCCAGAGTAAAGCAAGACTGCCCCCATTGCTGAACATACTGCACTGCACCTACTGTCTGCTCTATGTAATTTAATCGTAATTCAATTATCTTGCCTGCCTTAGAGATTTAACATTCAGTGTTTGATTAGAAAAGTCTTTCAGTTTTATACTGCAAAAACCTTTAGGCTCAGGAGGCAGAGAGAAAAAATGAACATCTTCAAAATATACAGACAGGGTATAGAGTACCGCATTAAATTAAACGCTCTGTATCAACATCCAAACATTTTTGCCCTCTCTAAAGATTCAAAAAATAAATCGGCTTATTAAAAAAGTAAAATCAGCACAGTATACACCTAGCCCCTAACCAAAATAAACTACAAGTTGAAGTTTTGTGAACAAAAGCTAAACATCCTCTAAGGGGCTTAATCTATGGGGAATGTTATATCACATCGAATGGGTTATATGTCTACCTAGCAAACTTGATTGATAGAATCACAGAACACAGTATTATTCCAACATCTTAATACATTAATAGATTAATACATACCAATTGGCAGTTCTGCTGCATGTACTGTACAAATCAGTTAATAATACCCAAGTAAGACTCCACATACCTTACTGGATTCCTATATTTGTACAGCTGTGTTGTGTACGAGAAAAAAACACATCTAGTAAGGAGCTGGCCTTGTTCCCATGCCATGCTTGTACAGTAGTGTATTGTGAATCTTTTTTAATGTCATGTTAAATCGTTTTCAAAAGCATGTGCCTTATATTTAATCTATAAAGTAACTGTGCTGTATTACGATCTTTGTTTAGCAGTCCAAGTGGGTCAATTCGATTGAATTTCAATGCTAAAATGCCACACTCGATGAAGGTTTTTCAGCTTTTCTTTGATGCTTTCTGCATTATAGCAGAATGGTTAAACTACTCCCAAGCTTCCCCATTGCTGAAGATAAATAAAATATGCTAGGCAAGTAATTTCCATGTTAGGTGCACCCTCTTGAAAGTATTTTTAAGAGGCTGGCTTGTTTTTATTAAGTAACGGAAATATGTTTTGAAATATTTTCCCACTGAAAGCAATATGTCCCCACAGCACACAGATTTAAAATAACGTAATGGTGCCACTACAAAATAAAATATATTTTTAATACTGTATGCACGCCTAAACACCTTATTTGCTTGTCTTTGGTAATACATAAGAAATCGAAGTGATTACCCAACGGTCTAATTCTCAGCAGCCTAGGTGGTCTTCCAAATGTGAATTTATTTTGTTTCTGTGACAACTGGATTTATGTTTTCGAAAGAAAAGAAAACATGCACTGTACCGGTACCTATACAGAAAGCTGAAGAGTTCTCAGACCATGAAGAGCCACTCCTGCTAAATAACTTAATTACACGGCGAATAACATCTATTTTGTTTTGGTAGATTTGTTTTGCAGAAGCCGTGTCCAACATAGATAATAGTAAACATAATGTATACATCAGGGTTGTTTCACTAATATTCGACACGGTGTCATCGTGATTGTGCAGTTTCTTGTTTCAAACCTGGTTATTAAAATAAAGAACAATACAAACACCGTATATAGCACCTTTGTACGGAGACGTACAATGCCCTTTTCTCCTGCAATCTGAAAACAAGTTGGTAATACCTGAAAACTAAATTACTATAAACACAACTGTACGCACTCTGCTTAATGTGGCATTTAAATCCCAAATCACTTCAATGAACTATTCAGTTGCTTTTGTTTTGTTTTACTAATTGTGTTCCGTGTGCATGACTGCTCAGAGAAGAACATACTGCAGAATCTGAATAGGACTTATCAATTAATTAAATATACTCATTATTAATCAATATACACATGATGTACTAGGTCACGGATACAACAAAGACTAAAGTTTTATTTTTTACGTTAACAAAAAAAAAGTGTTTACTGTTTCTATAATCTACTTTTGTATTTATTTTTTAAATTAGCCCACTGTAACGTTAAACTGTGAAACTTGACGACCTTCATTCAGAATCTTATAGTTGTGCAGTATTGTTTACCAGTACAATTATTGACTTTACTCCTCAAAACAGTTTTAAAACGCTTAAATCTGGACCTAACGTAGGCTAATAGTATAATTTGCTCATTATTTTAATTACACATTATTCTCATTGGGACCGAAGGTACGGAGCCAAGATAAGAAACTAACCTGCACTCATGATTTCCATGTTCTTTCATTTCACTCAAATTGTTTTTTTAATCGGGATATATTCCTTCGTTTCCCCCTTTCATCTCAAACTCCAAGAAGCAATGGTAAATGTTGTTCCCATGGGGTGATCTGGTAGCCCAATAATCCCAACGGACTTTGTTCTTATACCCAAATGTAAGAGTTCTCTGTTCGCTCGTTCTTGTAAGTTCCAGTCTGCTACTCACAGCGCTACTTTCCCACTAGCGAGTCTTTCAAGAATATTGCTCCCTCAATGACGTTAAAAGAAAGGCTTGATATGGAACGGAACGGGCATCCCCTACAGCGCCTGCGTCTGCATGGGACTACAATCCCACAATGCTAAAGGGGTGGAGGTCCATGGCGGAGAGCAATGACTGAGGAGTTTGATGAAGAGGTGGTCTTTGAGGTTGGTGCAATGTTTCCAGATGTGTTATGCAAATAGCTGTAACAGATCGCTATTGTAATAAACAACAGAAACATCAGGTTTTGCGTCATATATTATGTTTGATTGCAAAATGTTTGAAACAGCGTAACGCAGTGCTGTTTGAATGAATGTATTCGTGTAATGTCAGACTACTAGGCTACTTCTGTTGTTAACGAGCTAGGTTAAATATTACATTTTAAAAACGCAGATTAGAAATATGATTTAAATAATGGTGTGTTGTGTTTTATTATTATAATTTTTTTTAAAGAATCAGAAGACGCCAAATGTTCTTTCCGTGTTGTCAGAGATCCATAAGAATTCGCTTGCATGTGTTTACACAAATAAATGTTTTATCTCGTCTATTTAGGTTAATTGCTTTTTAATGTGTAACCCAACACACAAGCACCAGGTATAAGCATTCGTTCTGCATTTTAAATTAGCACTGTGAATTGGGCAGAGACTGGAAAAGTAGGTCAGTGTATGACTGAATGTATGTATGAAATTATGTTGTATATTATTATAGTGTAGACTGCTCTTTTATTATGCTAGGTTAGTCATAACAACATATTGCTGCTGTTTGGGTGACATGTTGAGAAATGTATGTCGCGATTCACTTCAGTTGAAAACAATCACTTTGCCATCAGAGGTCTTTTTTTTTTTATAAAACTACTGTGCCTGTAACGAAAATAAATAGAATGCAATGCTGGATTTAAAAAACAAAAACAAAACAAACAAAAAAGATATATGACTAGTCAGACTTTTTGATTATTAGATAGTATAATACTGTTTTAATATTGTAGTTTAAGTTGTACATAGTTCAAATCAGGGGATCAGAAGTCATCATTCTAAATGCATACCAGAATCAATATCCAGTGCAAGCTGTGCTGACAGTCCCCAGGCAATACCAGACTTGGAACACAGATACAGTAGCAATATTCACAAATTCAAACACCCAAATTAAAATGTGTAACATGTACATAGCAACCAAATGCTGAAAAATGCTCTGTATATGTAGCTGGATTGTTTCATTTAAATATATATATATATATATATATATATATATATTCACTTAGATGCATCTTATCCAAAGGGGTTTTGTGTTGGCTGCTTCCTGGTTGTAAAATAATCCATTAATTTTACAATCTCTGAGTGATAAGTTTGTACAATGAATACTTTTAATCAGTCATGTTTATTACAGTATAAAAATCTTTGAATCATTTTCAGACATTTTCTTTCTTCTGATAAAGTGCAAAAGTAGATTTCATACTTCAAATATCGGTGCTCTTTTTGCTCCTACTCAACAGTTCCTGGTCGTATCATTTTGAGAAATGTGTAATTACGTGTATTGAATATTTGTTTTTATACACTCGAATATACTTGCTTATATACTTAGAATCAAAGAGACCATGTGTATAGATATAAGTATGCCTTTCAGAAAGCTTAAAACATTTATTTTGTAATACCACCATACTGCATATCCTTTTCGGACCCCTGCTATACAATATCCAGTATCTAATGCATGTCATAGGACCCTGCTAGAATTTTTTTTTTTTTAAATAAAACTTGCTTAGTTTAGTCAATGTGTAACTCCATTGATCAGTAGCATGTGCTCCTTAGTTGGATGTGCAGCAGAGTTTCTCTTTCCACTGGCAATATATAAATCATGCCATGCTGTTGCAATATAATCCATTTTGTGCTAACTTTATTGATTCTTTATTTTAAATCTAGGATACAGTTCTGATAGCAGTAAAGTGAGGCTTTCACCTTTTTTGATTTAAGCTTTTGTGCTTTACTCCTCAGTTGATACAGTGGGTCAAGAGGCCAGGAATAAGATGAGTTTATGTTAAGAGCTTTATTTGCCTGCAGTGGCAGGAGCTTGCTTTCTGCCAGTGCTTTGGCACCGGGACAACAGAAATAAAATGTTTTGATATGATATTCATGTATATTTACACATTTGTCACTTGGTTCATAAAAAATATAAAAAACAATTTCAGTAATTTGTGGATCTAACTTTGGATTTCTCCCCGTCACCAGAATTCTCCGCTGTTCCAATACTTGCAGGATTTAGGACACACGGATTTCGAGACATGTGCAGCTGTGTTCCAGGAGGCAGAACATTGCACAGGAGAGGAGGGGCTCCACCAACAGGATATCCACACCACACCAAGAGTGAGTGCTGCTCATGAACCCCTGCTCTGCTCCTCTGGGTCCCCCTGCTGCTGCCTTTATTTTCTTTCAGCTTTCCTCCTTTGCATAATACATTGCCATACAATTGCGTTTAACTAAACCGTTTTTTTTTTTAGTAGCGGCCATGGTTTTTAAAACTGCAACTGCATAAAACTGACAGTAGATGAAAAACAGTTTTCTGACCTGCTTGACCACACCTTGAATTGTCTAAAACTGGGTGTGCCCAAAACCAAGACACCACAAACTCCCTGTGCTCTACATAGTTTTGCAGTGCCCCTTCTACCATGTGGAATAGGGGGAGGCCACTTTTGGCATTAAGCCATACCAGCTTGAGCCTGGGGCACTTGGTGTCTCTTGACATGCCAGGCTTGACCGAATGAAGGGCATTAGGAGTGCTTTGTCAGAGATTGGTTTGCATGAGCTTGTTCATAGATCAGCTCTGGTTTTGTTGCATTGGTCATTTATCCAGGGAAATGTTATTTATTTTTAGGTTAGAGATTTAGTATTACTTCTGTGGTGGCTTTCCTGAACCTGAATATGTACTTCGGGGATAGATCTGAAATGGGCAGATTGTATAAGACTCTGGAATTACTAGTAAAACCCACCAACGAGAAACAAGCATGGCATCTAGCACAAGGAAACCGGTATTTAACAGTAATGACTCAATTAAATGATATTACTTCATGTATTTAAATAAATTATAATAATTTAGTTGGCTGGTATTCAAGATAATCTAGGAATAAAATGTAAACTGGCGAATCTTAATACTGCCACTGAACTAATTTGCATCATGGTTATGAAAATGAAACCTCTAATAGTGCATGTATGTCTCTTTTAGTGCAAAACAACGGAGACAGTCTTTTGTATCGATTTAAAGGAAGGCAGTATCTAAATGTGCACCCTTGTGATCAATTGCATAGCCCTACTGGCTTTTGGTTCATTTTCATTCCATTTTTAAATTTTTTTTTGTCTTGCTTGTTTGTGGTCAGATTGTTTGGTAATGAGTCCAGTCTTATGACCTTGGAGGATGATGACTGAGAGTTCTGCGTTCTGTTCTGTAAACGAGCTGCAACATTTTCAGCAGTCACCTCTGGAAATATAATTTGCTTTTTGGAAAATCTGTCATAATGATTTCCTCTTACTGCATTTATTGTATCACATTGCCTGTCAGAAGCCTTGAATCTCTTAAGTGAGAAGGGAACTTTTTCTACAAGCAGTGATGGCCAGAGCTGCATATTTAAGCAAGACTGTCCAATGCAGGCATATACTGTGGGATAATGTATGCTGTACTGGGAACCATTGGCTGAGATCAGGTGAGGGTTATATTGGAACGTTTGGACACTTATTAGGGAAGGATTTTATGTTGCCAAATTTGTATTTATGGCATTTTTTCATTTGGTGGTAACTTAATACAAAATGCTATTTGATTACATAGCTACAGAATATATTATACTGCTGTAAAGTCTGACCTGCACATGTTGTTAGTATAACTGACCCAGGATTGCCCTGTTTTATTCAGATTAAAAGGTTACATGCAGAATACATTAATGCAAGATTGGCTCAATCACCATTGTATTCATACACATGCTAATACCGGAGCTTGGCACACTAAATTGTATACCCCCTTTTTCAGGATGTGAGTAAGTCCTTTTCTGACAAGGCTGGGATCCAAACTAAAGCTGTGGCGACTTGCCAGAGCGCAGTAGTGCACAGATGGAGAGGCATGGGCTAGTCTTTTAAGTGACTGCCCTCCAGGGAAGGGGATACAGAAGTAAAGTGATCACAGGGAGAAGCTTGGCCGGCGATTAGGCATTTCGAAATGGATTTCATAGGGCTAAGTGGGTAGTCCAGCTCCTCTTCATTTAGATCTCTGCAGGATTTGCACGAACCCGATTTGTTTCTAATCGCATGCCTTCAGGACCTTCAGGACAAAGTGGTGAACTAGCAGGAGTTTCTTTCTTGACATGTAGGATTTTAATGTACATTTGGCACAGCTTATCCCTGAGGTCTTTCTTTTAAGCTGAATCAGTTCTAGACAGGGGGTGGTGGGGTTAGGGGAAGCTTTCATCGCCTGTATGTTGTTTTACAAGATCTAATTAGGAAGCCTAACTAATACGGCTAATTGATTGAAAAATCAAGAAGTTACAGCATAAACTAGCTTTGTAGTGGAAAATCCTGTGTGTCACTCACAGCTAAATTCATAAATAAATACATCAATAAATTCCATACATAAAAAACTTCCAAATAAGTTGGAGTGTACAAAATAATTAGCCTAATTATGGGAACACTCACCTCCCAATAACAATGTGCCAGAAATGGGGGGAGTATTTGAATTAAAGTGTTATTATTTTCAATCTTCACGCATTTTAAGCCAGGGAGAAAAGTGAGTGTGAGCTGCATCAAACACAATAATTGGGAGAGGACTGAACATGGTAAGCTAATGTAATTTAGACAGATGAGTTTAGCATGCTAACAAATACATCTTTAAAGACCAGGACCAGATATAGGATTTAAAATAGGGTGCGTTCCTAAATGTGGAAGTTGTCTCCCCTGATAGGAAAAGGCAAGGGCTGCGTTTGCCTTCACAGCATTGGCTGCATGGTCAGATTTGTTTTTCTTCTTTTTAATTTTTTTTGTCTTTACTGGGATGACTTGGGTTTATATTATTTTTACTAGCAAACAGATACATTATATCACATCTCAGTCTAAATGAGTCAGCCAAAATAATGCAATTGAAAAGATAAGCATGCTGTAACAAAGCTGGTCACGAGAAAGAAAGGGAGGCAATGCCAGTTTAATGTTTTCTGCAGCTGTCTCCTGGGGCACTTAACTAAAGAAAACTTACATTCTTCAAAACAAACAATAGACTGAGGTTCTTTGAAACAAGTCAAAGTTAGAGTAGATTGATAATTCAAGGACAGCTGGAGTTGGTTTTTGATGTGGTGTGCATGAGGTCTCCTGCAATGGATACCTGTGGTGGGCAAGCATCCAGTGTGACATAGATTCAGTTCAGCACTTCTGTGCTCTGCAGGCCAGTCCTCTAATGATACAGCTATATGTTTGTATTGTATTGTGGCTTTGTATCGATGTTTTTAAATCAATGGGCCCTATCCAAAAGGTTTACAATGTTTTGTATCCTGTTTTTCAGCAAGGGCTTTTCTTGAAACTGGCTGATGCCATTCTGAAGTTGAACCCCTTCCAGCAAGGCAAAGCATCAGACAGCCCAGAGATGCAGTTGGTGAGTGTTATTTCTTAATAAGCTGTAACTAAGCCAGTACACACCCAGGTTCTCTCTAGACTGCCATGTCAGGAAATGTTGGTGTTTTAGCACAGCCCCAAACCAGCTGTTGCTTATCAGACTCGTGGTGATTAAGTGCACCTTCCATTAGCCACACCTGGTACAGTGTTGTTACAAAACCTCAAGTGGAGCACTCTACTTCCCACTCTATTTTTTATTTATTTTTTTTAACTAGGATGTGGGATTTCGGCAGTATTCGCTGCATACCATCCTGGAACAGGAAGTGCTGCTACAGGAGGATGTGGAGCTGATTGAGCTTCTCGACCCCAGTATCCTGTCCACAGGACACTCTGAGCAAGCGGAAAATGGCGACACTTTAGGCCTGCGCTTCATAGCAACTCTAAATTTTTGGTAGTGCCTTGAAAATGCTTCTTCTGTCATATCGCACAGATGTGCTACTATGCTATAGTCAGGACACTAATTTCCAGGTTAATCTGAAAGTAAATTAAGCACTGAACGGTTTTAAAGAACAGGGTGGTAGACAGACTTCTTGAGACAAGTATGTTGATTGATGTGCACAATGGATTTTCTGTTGTGTGTGTGTGTTTTTTTTTGTTTTTTTTTATATAAAGTTGGTTGCTCCTTTCTGTTGTTCTCAGTACCACATGACTTTTACTGGCCATTCTCCTCCTGTATTCTGGAATTCTACCATGTAAACGTGCCTGCATTATGAATACTCCTGCTTTTTTTTATCCATTTATAATGTATTTGTTGTATGTTTAGAGAGTCTCCCTCTTGCATTATGTTTGTGTCCAGCCTATTCAGCTTTGATACCCCATATTAAAACAAAACATTCTGATCTTGTGGTTATCTTTTTGCCCATACTGTGTAGAAGTCAAATATTGTTGTCAAAGTCACCAGCCTGGGTGACATGATCAAATTCATTAAAATAATATAAATTCTAATCTAAACTGGGAGCAGGTACAAGCAATGAAAAACTGATCATAATCCTAAGTATGTAATGTAAGGCATTTTGTCTCCTCAGGGACCTCCCTGTGCTGGCTGCCTTTATCGGGGTCCTGATCGCCCTGCACCTGTTCTGTGATGATTTGTCATGGGTGGCCCTGGGGCCCGGCCTCCTCGCTTTCACCTCCTACGTGTTTCTCAGGGGATTGAGCCTCTGGAAGACCGCCAGGCTGCGGATGACTATGAGAAAGTGCAGCATCCAGCTGGAGGAGCTGACAGCCAACAGTCGGGCCTTCACCAGCCTGGTGAGGAAAGCACTGCGCCTCGTTCAGGAAACAGAAGTCATCTCCAGGGGTTTCACCCTGTAAGTCTCTCTTCACTTCTTTTTTAATACCATATTTCAATGTACAAACTAATACACACACACAAACATACCTCCCTCTTAAGACATGAAAGCTGTTTAGGTTACTTGGTAGAAGCTGTCAACAAACTGGTTAAAGTTTTTATCTCTCACCCTCGTAAAGTAGAACTGTGGAATTCCTTGTATTTTCTGTGAAGTTTGTCATTCTATCACTTATCAGGTCTGCATTGTGTAGAAAAGAAACCGCAGCAATTGCTGGTTTACAGAAACTCCAGTCCTGATAAGATTACATTGTGGGAATGGAAGATAATTCTGATGATCTGCATGCAGTCATCTTTTCCAGTGCTGGAGTTCCATATTTTGTTTAAAGGTTTTAGTCTAATGGTGAAATGTCTCTGGCTACACAAATTTGACATGCAGTCTTTACATAACTGTTTTATTATGTAGGATAAAGAAGCTACTCTATTTTTATTTTATTTATTTTTTTAATTTTACAACAAATAAGCCATTGGCTCCACTTGGTTAAATATCCATGTGGTGTTGAATTTGCATTTATTCTAATTATTCTAAATAGTTTATTTACATCAAACAATATGTAATACTCAAAATTCATAAAGACCTTATAATTCTTAAATTCATAGTGACTGGAAAATGGACTTCTTGTACTATGAGGCACTGTCTGAATTGTCATCTCCCACAATGTAACTTTTTTTTGTATTTAGAAAGTTGACAACCAGTTTGCTCACTCTGATATACAGGAGTACAGACTGAAGTGCATACCAGACCCCTGTCCATTAGATTCTGCTAACTTGGTAAAGCAAAGCCATTACGCCAGCCCCTTCAGCCATTACGTGTTGTGTGTAGTTTGAGATGTTCTGGGACATCTGTACAGTTGTATCACATTTCACTTTTCAAGTTTGCTTGACAGGGTCAGTGCTGCTTGTCCATTTAATAAAGCGGGGCGACACCGTAGCCAGCAGCTGATCGGCCTTCGGAAAGCAGTGTACAAAGCCCTGAGAGCCGCCTTCCGAGACTCTCGGCTGGCCACCTGCCACATGCTGAAGTCATATCCTTTTCATCTGAGACCGCAAAGCGGCTGCTGGGTAAATGGACAGCAGAACAACACCGATCAGGAAGCTGCTTCTCATTAATCTGTCCACTCTGCGCTGTTTATTGTAAGACGAGTTGAATTTTACTACTGGGGGTGAGGTCTGTTGACCTGGAAAAGACAATACTTATGTTTGCCTCAGAGGTGGGTTCAGTAGACCTAGAGTTTAATTGAAGACTGTTTCTAATGTTACGGTAAAAGTCAGAATATTGTCAACTATTAAGATTTACTGGTAAATGTCCAAAATAAACATGATGGTGCTTTACTTAAGGCATTTACCGGTAAATCTCAAGCATAACCAAGTGCCTTTGACTGTAATGACTGAATATCTCACTTTTGTGCATTGTTTGTAAGGCTTCAGGAGTCCTGTGTAACTCCGTGCCACCAAATACTGTAATAATTAAGTAAATATATCTATAAACTGCCTGTCTTTGTGGCGTTTTGTGTCATAGTCATAGTAATCAAAGTATGATTTAATTTGCATTGAACAGAATGTTATTTTTCATTAAACTACGTATTTGGAGTACAATAGCCTTCAACACCATTGTGAATTGTTTTATATGCAAATTTACAGAATTTTGGTTGTTCAGCATAAGTAGATTCCAATATTGTACCACGTTGAACTAGTTTAAATTGCTCAATTGTGCATTACTGTAAGCTCATTAATGATTATTTTATTAATGGAAAAGGTGTATGCATAAATAAATATATTCTTCAACATTAAGGTTTTTTGTTAATTGATAATTTGTATACAGGACTAAATAAATTATTTGATGATATAGTATACCTGCATTTACCAGTAAGCTTTGGTAAATCATAAGATTAACCGGTAAGTCTAAAAAACTATTTCTTCATAATTTCAGACATTTACCACCTTATTTGGTAACATATATACTAACAATACATAAATGTTGACTTTTACCAAAGCATATATACTAACAATAACAATGTTATTCTACATGTTACAGAATAGACTACAGAGTTGTTTCTTTTTGGCCTAGGGGTATTAAAAATCTATGGCTATAAGTCTTGCTTTTATACACATGCTTGCACACTTTTCTTAAACAATTTTTGTAAATGGGGAAAGAGACCCACGTTTTCTGATCTTAGTTTCTTTAACCCCTTCGTGAACGTACCCCCTGAACTCAGAGATAGACAACGTGACAAACTATGTATCAGCAGTGCCCCTGAAGGAGTTGGGTTTAGGTTTGAGTGAGGAACAGCTGTCGGACGAGCAGGCCCAGGAGCTCACCGACGATTACAGTCTCCCTGCGCTCAAGGTAACGGGGCCTTTTTTTTTCCACTCAACCCAGAAAGAAAAGTTACAAAGGCTAATATGGTAGAACAGTATTTATACCAGTTTTCTCAACAGGAGACCTATAATATATTATTTGGAGAGTTTGGTGACTTTCTATAGCTGTCATCCACTTAGACAACACAAGTCGATTTTTTATTTTGCAAAAATTAAGGAAGCTGTAAACAAGACGGTGCATGCTGCTTCTTAAACTTCTCGGCAGAGTTTAATGTCCTCGAGGCAAATTCCTCCGTGCTTGCCTTTAACAGCAAATGTCATATATTTTATTAATACCCTTAGTTTTGTTTTTGCTTTGTGCTTTTAACAGGTACTTTTTCAGCTGTGGGTGGGGCAAAGTTCTGAGTTCTTCCGGAGGCTGGCTTTGCTCCTGTCCCCAGTGCACATGCCCACAGACTCGGGTCTGAGCCCTGAGCATCTGATGCATCAAGTAGTGACGGAGGTGACGGGGCCGCTGCACCGCACGCTGACCACATGCCTAGAGGAACTGCGGCGCAGCTATGAGTTCCACCGCTACTTCGAGACACAACACCAGCCGCAGGGAGGGGGAGATCGCTCCAACAGGGCCAGGCAGAAGTGCAGGGAGCTCAACAGCCTGTACACTGCCGTGCGCAGCCTCCAGCTCCATCTCAAAGCCCTGCTCAATGAGTACGTGCTGTCGGCTATTGCGCCTCCTCATCTTGTGGTTGCAATTTGCTACATGTTTACCTTGGTGATAATAATGGGCTTTAGTCCCACAGTTGCATGATTTTGTGATCACACATTACTTTTGGAGTATGACGTATAGCAGCTGTATTTCTTGGCTCTTTTTTAGGTCATTTTTTTTTCCTTTGTTTGTTTTAGTGTCATCTACAATCTGCACTTTCCATCTTCATTTAAGTCAGGCCTATTTAGGACACCACTTGTGATTTCAATAATTTGGAAGCTTGTGTAGCCTTATTACCCATGCTACACAGGTATTTTATTTGGGACCATTTATTATTACTTTTCCACATCATTTTAATTGTTTGGATGTGTGTTTATTGGCATATCAGTAGGAATTGTGTGTTTTGCTACTGTTATTTTCCTTTCTTATTGCAGAGTGATCATTCTGGAGGATGACCTAGAGAAGCTGATGGTTTCCGGGGAGCCTCCAGAGATGACTTGCACAGTGTACCGGGAGCTGGGGCAAAAACTGAAGCTGATCCAGCCACACATGCAGGCCAGTTCAAGCTGCTGGGAGGAGGCGGTGTCCCAGGTTGACAAAATGATACGCAGAGCCACAGACTGCAAAGGTAACATTTGTTTATAGTATAAATATTAAGCATGACACGGAGCTGGTGCCCATTCGTTAACCTTGTGCAGGGATAAGACCTAAAAAGTAATTCACAAAGACAGTAATATCTAAAGAGATCCTCTGAGTTGAGAAGATTGACTTGATTTCTTGAAGTTATGTTGAGGTGTATTGAAAGTTGTAGCTTGAAATGTGGACATTTTTCACCTAGTGCTTCTGCATTGGTAGTAAATGGATGACATTTAGGGTACCACTAGCTTAATATAATGTTTTGTATGTATTTGAAGAGTGACTAGTTTTGAAAAAGTTTTTAATGTCTGCTCATTTATGGAAGATTACTCAAGTGAGTTATGTCTCACTCTGTAGCTCTTTTGTAGTAATTGTCCTATGAAAGGTTTAGTTAGTTTAATTGGAAATAACTGTGACTCATTTCCTTACAACTAACACTGCTGCATTCCTCCTTATCACCTTCTGGGAGATTAGGCAACAGATGGGAGATCTATTCATATGGTAAACAGGCCAGTTTTTAGTTGCCTCCCTAAATATAAGTCATTATCCCAACTGTATTGGCATTTTCTAGTGAAGTGAGGTTTGAAGTGTTACTTGCTATTAATTTGACCGGCCGATGCATGATTTATTGCTTTTGTTCCTGTACACAATGTTGGCCTTCATTGACTTTTGCTGATATGTTGTCTGCTTTGTGTCCAGTAACCCATTCATTTTGATCCTCAGGCTATGCTACGTCAATGGTTATCTAACCACAACAGTTCGTCCATCAATTACAATGGGCTATAATGAAGGTTATATATATATATATATATATATATATATATATATATATATATATATGTAGTAGTAGTAGTATAAAACCTTTTAGTAACATAATATGCCCATGCTGTCCTCTTATAAGATTTTAGTAATCGCAGTACTCCTCTAAATTTACAAAACCTTAACCGTCTGCTGTTCTGTTTAATGTGCCTTACTCAACTGTTTTTCTTTCTAAACTCAGGCTAATCCTGCACTGGAAGATAGACATTGGAAGGCTATGTAACTTCACACTTGTCCCCTATACCCTGTACCCTCAGTTAAGTGTATTATTAAAATGATCAGGAGCCAGGAGTTTGAGCAGTAATTGTTCCTCCCCTATAGCTGCATGAACAACTCCTAATAGTAAACCTACAGACTCAAGTAAGACTTAATGCTGTGATCCTGTAAGTGTGATCAGTTCAGAGCAGTTTTAAGAGGTACCTGATTGCTGAAATTCCTGGCACCTGATGATGTCAATAATATACATTCATTGAGGACTGGGTGCAGGGACTCGTGTGAGATACTAATCATGCTGTGTTTTCTGAACAATATATTTCTGTGTTTTTATTCTGTACAATACATGGTATTCTGATCAATAAATCACTGCTGCTACAGTGAACTAATGTTTGCTGCCCCTTAATATTCCCTGCAGGAAAGCCTGAAACTCCAGATGAGAGCTTCACTCCTGTCCTGACTCCCACGTCGCGTCCTGTCACACTGATCGAGGACAGAGATCCCGTCCCGGAGGAGCAGGTACTAAGTGTGTTACACGAGCTGTGTGGGACAGCAGGAACAGGAGGGACTACTATATAAGTAGGCTTGTTACTTTTCAATATTAAACGGTAAAGCTCATTAAACGTCGAATTCACAAAAAATATTTGAGTTTGACTGAAATAAATGTCTATGCGATAAATGTCGGTAAAACCACTCGCTATTTTTTTTATTTTCTTACCAAAACTAATAATTTAGAAATCATCTCTAGTTTGTGTAGTTTTTATACTTGCTGTCTGTCCCATCACCGTTCCACTCTGAATGACTACGGTTTATTTGAGACAATTTTTAAATGTATAGCTCAGCTATGACCAAACGTTATTTCAATTAGAATGTTGGTAACCATGGTTTTGTTGCATGTTGAATATCATAAAGGGGTTTCGCTCAATGTGACATTTTCCAATGGCATAAAAAGTCTGTTTGTTTTTTTTAAAGCATAAAGGTCGATTTCACCCATTCTCTGCTTGAATTAAAAAATAAAGATTGAAAAAAAATGTTAAATTCTTTCAAAAATAAACATTGATATTAATCGTCGATTTGGCAAAAAAATAAAAATCAAATAGTAGCAAGCCTATATATAAGTAGTCTTATTACCATCTAAAAAACACTGTGTTTCATCATCACATATTTTGTTTAATTAGAACTATTGACAAAAACAGAAATTCTATGAAAATGTGTTTGAGGTGTCATGATTTTGAGGCAGATTTACTAAGCTTTTGCTGCAATACTTTTCTAAAGTGGAATAAACAAATTGCTAATGTTTCAGAACTTGAACAAATTAGGTGTACATAGAAGCTCTTACAATACATACTGGGTTGTTTTGTCTAGTTCTGAAAGATAAGCAGTTTTTTATATGGAAAGAGAAATTTTCTGCTGAGAAAAAAAAAATCATAAATCTGGCTCTTTGTTTTATAAAGTCAGAGCATGTTGTTGTTGAACTGGAAGCAGTAGATGACAGTGCAGAAGAGGGGGCAGGTCTGCTCCTGTAGACCAAACAGGAATTGCTTAACGAGGGGACTCTAGACGGAATCACTGCAGGTTCTTTTTTTTTTGTTTGTTTGTTTACTGAAAAGCACATTTGCCTCGTCAGGAGCTGGAAGCCTATGTGGATGACTCCGAGTCGGATGGAGAGGGCAGGGGGGTGGGGTTTGACTACCTGTCTCCGGAGGAGCGAGCGCGGCAGAAGAAGGAAGGCGAGGAATCCAAGAGGGTCTTACTGGAGCTCAAATCAGTGCTGGGGCTCCGAGCCTCCGAGATGGAGAGGCAGAAGTGGAAGCAGCTGCTGTTCAGCGATCAAGGTCAGGGTGATGCATGAGTGTGTGTTAATTACATGACTGTAATTTAGAGTGTAGGTAACATTGAACATTTTGTAACTTTCGTAAGGACTGAATAAGGCACATACATTAGGTCTGACAGTTTTCCCTACTCATAGAATATCCCTACTCATAGAATACTAAGCATAAAAAGTCATTTGTCATACTGGAATGCAGATATCAGTTTGTAGTCTGTGTTGAATGCTTTATAGTCCTGTCTATTAAACTTTTAATGTGTTTTACATATTTATTCATATACATTTAATTTCTATTGCTTTGCAGCTATTTTGAATCCTATAGTGCCTGCAGAGACTTTAGAGCCTGTTGGTACCTCTGATTCACCCCTGGACACACCCTCCCCTCCACAAGAGTACAGTCGGTATAATCATGCCCCTAAAGAAGAGGGTGATTGTAGGAGTGAGTTCACTGGCAGTGCTGCAGACTGTCAGACAGAGTATTGCTGTGCTCTGCCAGAGGGGGCGCAGAGTGAGGAGGACACTACAGACAGGGAGACATTGAACTCCCACAGGGCTGAGGGAATGCTGCACTATCAGTATGACGGGACGGAAGCAGATGCTGAGAATGATGAAGCTGCTGCTGAAACCATGCCCTCCCAGGACGTTTTGGAGAAGGTTTTGCCAGCCACTGTGCAGGAGACGCTGAGTGGACTGAATGGGTCTGCAGCCATCAGTTTCAGCTCTGCTTTAGCTGCTCAGGCAGCGGCCAGATCGTATGCCTTCTCCAGCATGCAGGAGCAGACCTTCGAAGAGGATGAGGGTGAAGGCGAGGGGGAGGATGGAGGAAAACTGAGTGGTGACTCTGAGGAATAGAAAAAATGGAGCTGCTTTACTGGCACGCATTATTGGAAACTGTACAAAAGGATATTCATTTTAATATTTTCTGTTATTTATAGAAATCCTGTAAAGATATGTCCGTTTGTAATTTTAAAACACAACTTTTTATTTTAACGGCAGAAAAGTATTGTCTTTTATGGATGAACAGAATATGTAACCAGAATGCTTTAATATTCCTGTACCTCATTTCCACTGTCCACAATACTGTTCTGGAAATCATTCTTGATTAGAACCCCCTTTTGTAACTGTCCTTTTTCCCCTCTGCATGGGGGGGGGGGGGGGGCAGCATTGGCTGTGCGGTTCAAAAAATGAATACCTCATAATGGGTCAGTATGGCTGTGTTTTCCCACAAATACTGTCTATACATTTTTTTTTTTTGGTAGTATGTCTGAGATGGTAACAAACCACTGTGAGCTGTTTAAGAACGGTGCTTAACAAGAACTCATTAGAGCATGCTTCTGTCTGAGCAGGGCAACATTGGACAATGGAAATGTAGTATCAAAGCACTGTGCATGGAGTAGATCAACCCTCTAACCTACCGTCCAGCAAATGGGGCAAGGTGCTGAAACTCGCAATGGAGTTTCTGAATGATAAAGAATGCTTTCCTTGGTTTTAATTACCATCTCAGTATTTTGATAGTGGGTGACAAGATTGGACAGAAAACTGAAGCAGAGACATACCATGCTGCTTTAAACAATGAAACACACTTAATCAGTGGTGGGGATTAATCTGCAGTGTCTGACCAGAGAAACAGCTGCTTAGGCCTTGCCTCTGTCACTACATAGTAGTGACATTTTGAGTAGAGATGCGAAGAGTATGCCAGGTAATGTTGAAAATACAGGTTGTGGTCTTGGGTATGGTACCCGTACATTTGAATGTATTTGTAAAACCTAAACCGGGACATGTGCTCTGAAGAAGGACTTGCACTTGGTCTTTAGAGCAGGTACGAAAATACTTCTGTTTCTTTAACAACATGATTGTTTGGTGATTTATTTCATTAAAATGTGTTGTGGTTTTTGGACACTCATCTGCTACATAACTCTGTAGCCTTCTGTAAACCAAATGCAGTGATACTGCATTCACAATTTCCGTGCCAACATCTATTGAATGGTCCACAATTGCATGCAGTTTTGTTGCATTTGTTATATACAAATGATGAGATGGAAGGATTGTATTCTAACAAAACATTCTATGCTAAAGGGCACCCTTGATTGTGTTTTAGCAGTATGTACTTACTACGACTGTGTGCAGCTGAGCAGTCATTTGCTCATCAACACATCTCACAAAGGGCAAAGGGGTTTCATTGATGTAACACAAAATAGGCTATTTATTGCACATCACACTGTTTAATCACAACACAAGGATGAAAGGGTTTTGCTGTCATAGTACTGGTAAAATAATATGTTGACAGCTGGTTTCACAAGCCTTGATTATCACTCATCTTGGACTACCTTACCTAAAATAACATTATGTAGTCCAAGATTAGTTCTAATCGAGGTCTGTGAAGCCAGCCCTTAAAGTAATATTTGTAATGTAAACCAAAAACATGGTACAATGCCCTGTATCAAAACCAACAATATATAGGATCTCTAAAAAAATATTGTTATATTGTTTGATTTTTTTCAGTCTACAGCTTAGATAAAACAGCACACATGTTACAAATAGTTTTACCTTTTACAAAAATAAAAAACATCATTTTCTTCACTCCAAATACATTACAACTTTTAGCAAGACTGTATAATTCCACAATTTGTGAAAAACAAGTAAGAATTTTACATATTATTAGATTTGTATGATGAAATTGACCTTTTATTAAAATGTTTTTGTGTGTAAATCTCCTGTGTAATCTAAAAGCCCTCCTTTATGTTGTTGCTTTGTTTTTCTTTGTATGAAGGATGTTGACGAGGCACATGTACTGTGTGGATTGCACTCGTTCACCACAAACCATTGACTCTTCTGTTATCCAGTATTTTAAATAAATATTGCAGTATTCCTGTACAAAGTATTGATTCATGAGTGATTTGTCTTTGTTTCCACACTCACAAGTCCTCTAAACACTACAGCTAATTATATATATATTTATATTTAGATATATTTAGATATTTTATTTAACCAAAATGTAATCATGTAATCAAAGAAACTACAAAATGATATTGCAAAAGTCTACTGGAAGCCATCACAGTAGTACAGTATTTGACTTTGTGAAGTAAAATGTGTTACTTCTATAGGGTGATGCCAAAATTTTGGCCAGAGCAGTACACTTACAACACTAGTCCATTTCATTCCAAAAACATTCACATTTTGGGAATCCAGATTCTTTATCTGTAACTTGATTATTCTGCTTCTGCATTGCTGTTGAATGTTTTGAACACTGATTGAACTATAACATTAACTGCTGGTGTTCCAATGGATATATTTAAGTTTTATTTAGCAATTCTCATCAGATCCAGGTTTTTGAAATGGCCCTTCCAAGTGAAAGATGGTTGGTTCTTTTTCTTTCTGTCACAGAGCAGGTGGCTCCTTTTGGACATATTAAACGTCACAGATTCTTGAACCGACACTGCTCTGTAATGCAAAAAAGCAGCTAACATCAGCACCTGTTCATGTAAATCCAGACGCAATGCATACATTCGGTTTCTGAGAGTATATTAAGTGGGTGTATTGATCGCTGGTGTGCGAACATGCCAGAGCACTGTGCTTTAACTGGGCCTCCCGCATTCAATTTTCATGTAAGTAATAGAAGACAGTCTGACATCATATATAAGCTAAAACCAACTGTTTATGTTTATTATCATTTATTGTTAATATGACATGTTTCACTGATTTTTATCAATCCTTTGATTCAGTGTGTGGGGTATTGCTAGCAAAATAATAAATGATTTGTCTTCACGTACCAGATGGTACAGCTCTGTGTTAGCAAAGGGCTGAATTCTAAAATTCCATTTAATGTGTATAGATCCAAAGCCAGGGATAATACACATGATCAGGCTGTTAATTAGCCATCTCAGATAAACATGTCCAGTTCCAATGCATAACTGTGTTTCTCTTTTACTGAAGGACTCTGCTGGGATATCTTCATTTACTGTACCTTGTCCTACAGGGCACAAAACAAATAATTGCATGTCTGTACCTGTCAGCAACCTGGACTGTGCTCTTGTCTTTGTGAAGGGGAGCTTTTGATTGACATATGTCACGTTGTGAAGATGTGCTGCATTCTCCCTGTGCTCCTTGAGTCGTGTTACTTTCAGAAATCTCCCGATGAGGGCTGTAAAACAAAAAACAATAATAATAATGTTTACTATTTAATTGTGCAACGTCCAACAACTGGTCCCATGCAGCTCAGTTTGAAGTCCGCAACAGTTGTTGAATTGAAAAGACCACAGCAGCCCTTCTTTTATCACTTGCACAAGCCTTTGAAAGTGCTAGGAGCTGACATGGTGTGCCAGAAAAGGTCATAGGTTACACCCTTCAACATGCTGCATTTGATGACACACTAAGCCATTGTAGTACCACACTGTTGGCAGTGTAAAAGTTGGCCATCTGCTTTTTAATCATATGTACAGCTTCATAGCATTGATTCCTACTCCTAAATAAGTAAGTAAATACATAAATAAATAATACAAGTCATATGGAGAAATGCTAAAGAATACCTGAATCTGAAATCTGAGGGAAGACTGAGGCCCATGCGATAGTTGCCACGTGTTATAGAAATCTGCTTTTGTAGGTCTTTAATAGAGCTGCTGTACCCATTAAAAATATAGTCAGCAAAGAGCAGCTTTCCACAAATGTACATCTGTAAATAAAGGTGTGGAAAGCTATTAGTGAACTGCAAGAACTGGATTTCTACCCCAGCAGATACCTGGGGAAACAAAACAGAAAAGTTTATTTTATCCCCTCTCTTGTCTGTCCACTGGATACATTTTCTTTAGGTTTCTTTAAAATTAATGAATACTGTGTCCTGTTGCTATGTAGCAACTTTATATCTAACCCCCGTTTGGGATTACTTGGTCAATATCATCAAAACATGAAGAGGTTTTCAAAATAAATAACTGGAAAAAAAAACTTTATCCTATACAATGTCTTGAGGCATATCTGAATTCCATTTCCAGCCACTTCAAACACATAAATGCAAATGTGGACGTTGTGGGGCACAACTGTATTAGTAACATCTGGACCATTTCCTGGAATTTATTCAGCGGGGGAGTCTGTGTTGGCTGGTGTTGGTCAGAACATTTTTCAGTGCCTTACAAAAAAACATATACTGAAAATTGTGATAATGATAATGTTTTGGGATTTCAATGGGTCTGCTGCTGATGTCTTCCCGGGTGATGCATTATGGGTGGCTACTGTTTGTTACCAGTGTGTGAATTGATTGATTTCAGAGGCACAGACTAATCAGATATAGTTTTCTGGGTATAATGGACATTGGCTCACACTAAACCACTGGTACGGAAAACAGCATCACTTTCAAAAACCATGTAAAATAAAAATAAAAAAGAAACCAGTGTTTCAATGTTTCAAAGATCTCTCGGGTTGCTTCAGTAAACCCTGCTTCTGTTATGCCAGAAATGTTTTCGAAATGCAGAAATAATCAGTTTTAGTTCTACAATAATATTTGCCTTGGACAAGATTCAGATTAAACTGTAAAGTTAATTCTTTTGAATGAGTCTGCTGCCTCACTTAATATGGCAAAGCCATATCTTCAACTACTAGTGTGCACAGCTGGATGTGCACTAAGCTTGGAGGGGCTCTATGCTCAATACATAAACCAGAATAATACAAACTCACAGCCCACCTGGAAGGGGGACATCTGGACAATCCCCTTGATCAAGACATATTAAGACTTTTACAGCCAGATAACCCTTCATCACAGCTTTACAGCTCCATATTAAAGCAGATGTGCCCTTTTCATAAAACAGCTAGGATTTTATGTTCATGACCTTGCCACCAAGAAAGGAACATAAAAGATTCAGGTCAGGAAAAGCTATTTATTGCCCCTTTGAAACCAATAATAATAATCTTGATCACAAAAATGTCTAGCTTAGATTCATTTTGTTTTGAGTTGTTTGGGTGGGACGGATAGAACTTTTAATAAAGCACGTTTTTGTAACTGAATTCCTTCATCTAGATTCTGTAGGACAGGTAATTTTTATTGTGTTATAACAAAGCTATATATGTTTATGTTTGTTTATGGAATAATAAAGCACTAGCCTTGATATATAATTTAAACAAGATATTTGCATTCTTACTGTAAGCAAAATTAATATTATTATATATAGAGAGAGAAAGAGTGAGGGAGAGACTCCATGACCATTTCGTATGTAAGTATATATGTAAATAATGTAAATATATATTGTTGTAAAACAAGTGACAGCTGTTTATACTGAGCATTTGTTTATGAATTCAAGTCTGCTGGTGTAAAGTTAAGATGCAACAAACTGGTCGTAGAAGCTGACAGGTTCATACGTACACACATACACACACAACTCTTAAGTGAACTATGTTTCGTACAGAAAATAAGCAGGCAGTGTTCCACTGGACACCATTCAGGAGTCTGAAGGAAGGTGGATTTGCACAGATGTCAGGAAGACTTTGCCAAGATCAGAAAAAGACAGCTGCCCCTGGGAGTCCACTACATTATTACAATTCCTTTCTCCAAAACACTGGGTCTGCTGTAAGTTGAAATTCACAACATTTATGTTCAGGTATTACTGAAAATAACTTAATGTAAGAGGTATTATTCAATATAACCTGCTATAAGAACGAATATTAAATAATGAAATCCACATGTCCTGGGTTCAGCAGAGGACCTTTAAATTCAAAGCTATGTCAATGAAATTCAACCCGGCAGCTGCAGTAGTTATGCTTAAAATGTATGCTGGGCATATATATGTTAGTACTGAAGCTTACATTGCTGCCATCTAGTCTATGGCCCGAAATGTACTAAGCATTTACTCCGTGCTGCATTTGCACAATTTTTTTCCCTAAAATGGAAAAGTTATAATATTGCACAAAAGTTATTTAGAATTTGTTTTCTGGTATGGCCATGAACTAAAATGAGATGAGCTCTTTCACAAGTAAGATCCAATTAAATAAAAAAAGTTGATTAGCAATAAAAATACCATTTAAAGAATATATGTGTAGAAATGCTCTGGTCACCTACCAGAAACATACCAGGAGCCACATTGTGTCTTTGCAGCAGTAGAGAACCCTGGGGGACAGTTTGTGTCCCCGCTGTGGCGATGTCATACTTCACCAGGCGGAACGAGTCTAGTCGACACTGGGGGCACGAGAGAAAATACAGCAGCCGCTAAGTGGTTTAACAGAATAACGTTAAATACAAACAAGACTTCAGCAGCCACTGTGTCCCTGGCCTCTGCAATGAAAGCCAATTTCAAGCTGTTGCAAGTTTGAAAGTTTATGGAGGGCGTAACCACTTTTTCTGAGCACTTCCTGCTAAACCTCATATAAAAATAAAGAGTGAAGGCTCGGAAGGCCATTTATTTTGTTCAGCAGGCTCAGCAACAGGTTTCTATTGTACCAGATACAATCTCCTGAATTTCCTTTACAAATCTTTTATTCTTTGAATATAAATAAACACAAACTGCATGTTAATTTACATACACCTCTTTGAAAGTGATTACAATTATAAAGGGAAATAAGTAAGACTGTTACAGATCAATTCAACTTCTTGATCTTGTTTGGACAGTTTGTCACCAGCTGTTACAGGGCTTCCTAATCTTTTGAACATTACTTCCTTATGTCATTGTTTCACCAGGACCAAAAAAAGCTGTCACACTATTAAAACCTGTGGATTTTACAATTGGCATTTAGCCCGGGACCTTGAAATGCAAATGCTACACTTTTAAGGGGACAACAGTTAAACAGAATTAACCCCAAAAAAGCAATTTTCAATAGAAATCACTGTCGCCAGCTCACGTAATAACTCTCTCATTACAAACTGCATTCTGCTACAGCAGGTTGTAATGGCTTATTTTAAAATGTACCTCCATGTATACTTAAGTTAGTCACAGCAGAAATCCTCAAACAGATTAAAACAAGGAGATGGGTTGAGAAAAAAAAATGTGATGAAAAATGTTCAAAAGTCTATTTTAATTATCTAAATACTGTCCTAGGTGTTTTTATCCCTTGAATTACTTCTTTACCTCTTTATTAATATGTGTAATACTGCTGTGTCTCTGACTCAGCACAGTATTCTTATTTAGGCTTGTTGTCTCAGTACCTGTACACAAGGCATGCTCCTGTTTTTGTTTTTCTTCTCATACAGCTTTTCCAGTATGTCCACACTGAGGCTGCTCTGTGGGTTTGACGAGGAGACCACACACACCACCACGATCTGCTCGATGCCTGGCATCTGCCCTGTGATGAAGGCGTCATACTCCAGGTCTGTCAGGTAGGGGGTCTGATGGTTGCTGCACCTGCACCTCTTCTTCTCTCCTTCCCCCATCATCACACTTCTAAGAAGCACAGGGCAAGGGTTGTGGGAACTCAGCAGTGGCCTGTAGTTTTTGGGACTTTTGTGTATTACTGGCCTGAGGAGCAGATGAGAAATCAAAAGCTGTTTAAGACATTGCCACACAGTTACCCAGTGAGTATTCATGATCGCCAACACACTGGGTAAAGAGGATTAAAGTTTCAGAGAGGTGTTCATTCAGGCTGTGAGGTTAATACCCTTGCTTTAATTTGACAAGCTCAGTGGGATTTTAAATTTCTTAAGCAGAAAGGATCTTCTTAGTAGACCACAGCAACACCATCAGCAGAGCTCCCCCCCCCCCCCCCCCCCCCCCCCGCCCCCGCCCCCTTTCTTGTGCCTTTATTTTTCCTTACCATTGGCTGAACATATTTTCTTCTATAAAGAGACCCCAACACTACAGTATATCAGGTTTGATTTGAGCAGAAGAGGAATCTTTTAAGTAGCCCACCTCCCGGGGGCGATAGAGCTGATCACGCTAACCTATTTACTGTCCTTACCCTAATTGTAGACTGTTCTGTATCCTGGTTGTGAGGTTGCCTGTGATGACAGTGGGCTCCTCCTTCACATTCACACTTACTGAAGAAAAGGTCCTGTCACAGAGGGGATGAACACATTGACAGCTCAGCGCATACAAGTTAATGTTACTATAACCCTTACAAAATAAAAATAAGAAAAACATACCAACAGAAAGAGCTTGTGGCTTTCATTAGGATTCAAACAGGAATGATACACTTTAAAAACATTTTGATCATTTCAATTACAGCTAACAGAGGGTGGGTCTGTGTGCCATGTAAAATATGTCATTCAAATGAACAGCAATTACAACATTTGGCCAGTGGGTAGCAATCCTATTACAAGAAAAACTATTGTAAAAAAGTTATTTTACACATAATATGCAGATATTGGGATACACCTAGTACTGTAAGTCCAATATAATTCACAAACCCTTTCTCCCCACTCTCCATCCAACAGGAACAAAAGGTAATGTGAATCACATATGACCTGAATAGGCCTCTATGTAGTTGGTTTCCCTGTTACCTCGATGACTGGGAGCTTTTGGGAGGGTCCCACAGGATATTCCGTGCAGGGGCTGAGAGGAAACGGAAGGGGCTTGCCTCAGGATTGTTGCTCTGTGGCTGGACTGCGTCAGTCTCCTTCCACTCCACATCAATGGGGACCAGCGAAGGTGATGCAGCTGACTTAGTTTTGCGTTTCAGGATGGTCCTTTGAGGTGTGCTAGACATCTTAGAAATATCTGGCGAACTGATTCCTAAGACAAAATCGGACAATAAATGGCTTCTAATATGAAAGAAAATAGTCATTAAAACAAGAATAATGCACTGGGATATGATCAATTATTTTATTTTATTTAAAAAACATAAACCAGGGGCTCCCGAGTGGCAAATCCAGTAAAGGCGCTCTGCGTGTGCAGGATGGGCCCTATAGCCTGGACGTCGCCGGTTCGAGTCCAGGCTATTCCATTGCCGACCATGGATGGGAGTTCCCAAGGGGTGGTGCACGATTGGCCGAGCACCGCCCGGGGGGGGGGGGGGGTTTATGTCGGCCAGGGTATCATCAGCTCACCGCGCACCAGCGACCCCTGTAGTCCGGCCGGGCGCCTGCGGGCTTGCCTGTAAGCTGCCCAGAGCTGCATTGTCCTCCGACGCTGTAGCTCCAAGGTGGCTGCATGGTGAGTCTGCAGTGTGAAAAGAAGGCGCACGCCTCCGAGGGCAGCGTGTGTTCATCTTCACCGCGCCCGAGTCAGTGCAGGGATGGTAGCGGTAAGCCGAGCTTTAATAATAATTGGATATTCTAAATTGGGAGAAAATAATAAAAAATAATTGCCGACTACTAAATTAACAAAAAAATAAATAAGTAAAAAAATAAACCAACCTGCGTATAAGCGCACTAATTAATTATTTCCTGAATGGCAGCTCATGTACTAAATTAACTATGTCATCTTATGGTACCTTACACTGAATAAAGCAAAACAATCTGCTCTGGCTTGCCTGTAGCTATACGATAGTGTTCCATCCAGTCATCCAATATGTTCTTGATCTTCCGTTGAAGCTTCCTCAGTTCCTGTGCTGCCTCCACTCCCCGCACATGACTTGGTCCTTCTTCTGGGATTTCTAACATCTTCACAAGCTTGGAAAATTCATTTGAAGATTTTGTGGCTTCCTGTTATATAAAAAAGAGCCGCAGTTCAGAATTCTCTTGTTTACTGTCTTCTGTTACTGTATGTTCTCTGTTTAGCATATAAAATAGATGATTGCAGTGAGTTGGTATTTTTGTATGTAAACATATGTAAAATATGTTGCTTGATTTTGTAGGTGTAGCTTTTTCACGTTAGTTTGGAGAGAATATAACCCTAGGATTACTTTTGAATTATGCCAATCATGCATATAATTAACCCTTTCTTGGAAAACATTACTATTAAGCCTATCAATATAAGGCAATTCAATATACTGTAGAAATGAACGTTTTCAAAATAACAAAAATAAGTTCAAAATGTTAAATCTGTAGAAAAATGTCAGTTATCAGCATTATTTTCTGATACTCACTGATTTTTTTGCCATGAATTTCTTTCGTGCTTCTATTTCCATCATTTTCTTTCTGTTTGCCTTTGAAAGTTCCTTAGATGCTTTTGATGAAAGCTTTTCCCCAGTCAATATAAAACCCTATAAAAAGGTATTGTGAAACTGTTGAGCCGAGCTATTTGGATCCTCACATCTCTACACATTATGACTCCTTATAGATAGGTATTGTGAACCACTGCCCTATGCTATTGATAAAAGTGGTCGCTATCATGTGGTGTAGGTCACTTGTGTGGTTGGGGTGTACAGATTTTCCTATTAACAGAAACAATTAACTATTTCAGCACTAAGTAACTTTAAATAAAGACTAAGAACACAAACTAATTTATGTTTTTCAAATTAGATTGTATTTTAACCTAATTAGTTTCAGCATCTTATCCTTATAAGTAACTTTTCTTGTATAAATCTAGATCTTCCAATATTTGTTGCTCTTCTAAATGGTCCAGTGGTCTATCTATCTATGTTTGCAATAACTTTTGGCACCCAGAATGGAAGATTATTTTTCTAGAATGTTGATGTCATCGTACTATATTGCCAGTTTGGTGCAATTAACATCATTCCATAGGTCAAAATGGGTCAAATTCAAGGGACAAATCAAAGAAGCATCATCTTCTGAGACAGAAATATACTTCCTTACTTCCTGTAAATCCCGTTGCAAAATCTTATTTCCATAACTTGAAAACAAATAACGCAAGGTATAAAAATAAATAAATCCAACCAGGGAATGGGCAGAGCTACCACATGATTGTCAAAAGTACATTCTTAGGAACTTCACAACAGACTTCTCAAAACAGGCTAACCTATTTATACTGGAGTTTTTAATTAAATATAAATTACAAATATAGTATAAAGTTAAGAAATACATACCTTCAGACTTCAATCAATAAAGCCTTAGATTGTGGTTCTTAAGATAATACAGTAAGCAAGCATCAAGCAATTATACTGACACTGCAGCTTTAAGTTCCCAGACTTCATGTACAACTCACCAGCTCGTCAGGACCTGGAGGGATTACGTTTGTAAGTGGAGAGAGGGACACTTGCACACTCTCCTGCTGCCACCTATAGGATAAATTGATTGAGGTCGGGCTCACAACTCGAACAGTAATAAAGTCATTCACCTGCAAAAAAAGAAAAGGCACCTATTTCAAACTTACATAGCATTAAACCTATCTGTGTGAAACTGTGGCAAAGTGCCCCGCCCCTGTGTGCATTTGTGTGTTTTGTGTATGTATGCGTGCGTATGTTAATGTTGGTGTATAGATTGGTACACGGGATATAAACGGGTCTGTGTTTCACGTGTGTTTAAAAAGTGTAGATTTGTATTTAGGCACGAGGAGAGCACAAATCACTTCACGTGCTGGTTAAATGTAATATGTGAGCACGGGGTTGCACAGAATTAATTCACGTGCTGGGATTCAAGTGAATAATTAATTAGTAATTGAATCCCAGCACAATAGTATATATAGACGCACATTTCGTTCAGTCAGGGTTGGGTGTTCGGAAGAGGAGAACGGGTGAGAGAGAGAGAGGAGTAATTAAGATCGCAAAAGTAAAGAGAAGTGTTTTGTTTGTACTCACCGTGTTTGTTTGTCTCTCCGTGCACCGTTTGTTTAGTGTTAATCCGTTTTGTCTGTCTGTTTATTTTGGCTATAGTGCCGTGTCCTGTTTTGTGCTGTTTTCAACCCTTTTATTTGTTAATAAACGCTGAGTGCAGCCATTGCACTCAGCTCATCACAACCACTGTCTGTGTTTGGATTCCTTTCTGGTCTGACGCAACCCACTCTGGCCGTCTTTGTGACACGTGGTGTCATCGTGGGATAGCCGCGCCTCCAAGCGTCAGACCAGGAGGGGTCTGGATTTAAAAAAAAAAAAAGAGAGTCAATGGCAGAAGACGCCATCAAACTGCGGGGCTGGTTCCTGGAGAATGCTGGGCTGGAGGCCCAGTCTCTGCCCATGGTCGTCCGGGGTCCTGTGGATGATGGACAGTGAGAGATGGGAGGCATATCAGCAGGAACACACCCCAAACACCTTGGAGGAGGGTGTGGAGTTTGTCCTCAACTACCTGGAGGCAACCATAAATGGAACAGCAGCCCAGGTAGCAGGACCACCAGCAGAGGAGTACCTGCTGTCCCCATCTCCACCAGCAGAGGGTGAGTACCTGCTGTCCCCATCTCCACCAGCAGAGGGTGAATGCCTGCTGGTTTTGCCTCCACAGCCCAAATGGGAGGAGCCTGAGCATCCACAGCCCAAATGGGAGGAGCCCAAGCGGAAGGAGCCCGAATGTCCTACGCCTGAGTGGGAGGAGCCCGAACGTCCTACGCCTGAGTGGGAGGAGCCCGAACGTCCTACGCCTGAGTGGGAGGAGCCCGAACGTCCTACGCCTGAGTGGGAGGAGCCCGAACGTCCTACGCTTGAGTGGGGGGAGCCCGAACGTCCACAGCCCAACAGGGAGGAGTCGGGGCGTCCACAGCCCAACAGGGAGGAGTCGGGGCGTCCACAGCCCAACAGGGAGGAGTCGGGGCGTCCACAGCCCAACAGGGAGGAGTCGGGGCGTCCACAGCCCAAAGGGAGGCAAGTCGGGGCTTCCACAGCCCTGGGACCCAAGCCACCAGCAGAGGGAAAATGCCTGCTGGTTCAGCCCCAAGAGCCAGAAGGGGAGGAGTTACAGGCTCGACCCCCCTGAAAATTTTTGGGAGGGAGAAGGGCAGGATGCTGGTGTCCCCCAGCAGCTTCTCGCTATGCTGCTGAAGGCAGCACGGCGTGCACATGCCCAGCCGCCACAGCAGAGGGAGCCAGCACCGCCAGGAGCAGAGGAGCTGGAGCTGCCTCTACCTCCACCACCTCCAGGAGCAGAGGAGCAGGAGCTGCCTCTGCCTCCGCCACCACCACCGCAAGGAGCAGAGGAGCTGGAGCTGCCTCTGCCTCCACCACCGCCACCGCCAGGAGCAGAGGAGCTGGAGCTGCCTCTGCCTCCACCACCGCCAGGAGCAGAGGAGCTGGAGCTGCCTCTGCCTCCACCACCGCCAGGAGCAGAGGAGCTGGAGCTGCCTCTGCCTCCACCACCGCCCGGAGCAGAGGAGCAGGAGCTGCCTCTGCTGCCCGTACCTCCGCAGGGAGTACGGTGGCCGGAGCCCCAGAAAGGGGAGCTGCCGGCCACGAAGAAGGGGGAGGAGGTCTGGAGACCACTTTCCCCAGCAGCAGTTTCGCTGCAGGAGTTCTTGTGGCCGGAGCCCTACAGGAGGGAGCTGCCGGCTACGAAGAAGGGGGAGGTCGGGGGACCACCTGCCCCCGCAGCTTTTTCGCTGCAGGACGGGACCAACAGGCTGTCAGCCGTGCCACTACCGGCAGGGGTGCTGACAGCATTGCCAGCCAAGGGCCCACTGAAGCCTCCCTTCCCAGCCCGAGACTTTGTTCTGGACTGCTGGGTTTTTAAGGGGGGAGGTGGCCGTTGAGGCCATGTGTGCTGCGCACAAGGGGGGGTATATGTGGCAAAGTGCCCCGCCCCTGTGTGCATTTGTGTGTTTTGTGTATGTATGCGTGCGTATGTTAATGTTGGTGTATAGATTGGTACACGGGATATAAACGGGTCTGTGTTTCACGTGTGTTTAAAAAGTGTAGATTTGTATTTAGGCACGAGGAGAGCACAAATCACTTCACGTGCTGGTTAAATGTAATATGTGAGCACGGGGTTGCACAGAATTAATTCACGTGCTGGGATTCAAGTGAATAATTAATTAGTAATTGAATCCCAGCACAATAGTATATATAGACGCACATTTCGTTCAGTCAGGGTTGGGTGTTCGGAAGAGGAGAACGGGTGAGAGAGAGAGAGGAGTAATTAAGATCGCAAAAGTAAAGAGAAGTGTTTTGTTTGTACTCACCGTGTTTGTTTGTCTCTCCGTGCACCGTTTGTTTAGTGTTAATCCGTTTTGTCTGTCTGTTTATTTTGGCTATAGTGCCGTGTCCTGTTTTGTGCTGTTTTCAACCCTTTTATTTGTTAATAAACGCTGAGTGCAGCCATTGCACTCAGCTCATCACAACCACTGTCTGTGTTTGGATTCCTTTCTGGTCTGACGCAACCCACTCTGGCCGTCTTTGTGACAGAAACACAAAACCTAACCCTGGCAGTTATCTTATTCACAATGAGTGGGACTGACACAATCAGCGATCACATTTTGAACGAATAAAAACAAGGAAATTATTATTTATTTACATAAAATAGTATGATAAAATTCTAAACTATTTTTTGTATCCAGCAGAGTTACAGAGGCCATTTCAGAACAAGATCAGGTACCACCCAATAGATCTGCTATTCCAAAGTCCTGTCACCTCTCGGATAGTATATCTGCACGTGCCACATTCAGGATGCTCTGTTGCACTGTCCATTACTACACAAACAGTATATCAGATAACTGATAAAGATATGTCACCTCATCCTGAATTACTCTAAGAACAAACTCACACATATACTGTTGCATGTCCGTAGTTTCATTGTGTCACTTGCTTTAACAGTGTTTCTTGTTTCTTTCAAACTATTAACACTAATGACACAAAATAAAATGGAATGCTTATACCTGTATCAGAACTGTCTCATTCAGTTTCACTCCCTGTGCCCAATTCCATTCTTTCGTGACTGTGCCTTCCTCATCAGTCAGTATGCCCCCGTCTTGATCAAGCAATAGTGCCACTGTGTGGCTGAAACAGGAATTACAAATAGCATTATTAAAGACCACACTTAATCAGGCAAGCATGCAGTTCAAGGTCTGGTTTCTGTTGAAGAGCACAGGAAAGGTAAACTGTGGACGGATGTAGTAACAATAACATTTTAGTATCCCAACAGTATTACCTGCCTGGATGGCAAACACTGGCATGTCCAAAGGGTGTGAAAGTAGCAAGTGTGTAAGGATCTGATGAGTCACTGAACACATTAGTGTAAAATCCACCACATGGCAGGCCTGAGTAACTCTGGCAGACGGCAATGCGACCTGAAGGGTAGCTGAATGCCTCTAGTTAAGGAGTGCTTACACAGGTACCTGTGAAAGAGCAACACAAGGTAGCTAGAAATGTAAACGATACACTGGAAACAAGTTTGAACATGCAAGGAACTGATGACTGTTGAACAGTGTTTGTTCTATATGTCACAGATAAAATGTTATGAAGGGATTTACAGTGGTTATTGTCTGACAAAAGAAAGGATACTAAATAAATGAAGAGCCGTCAATGATTGTGTAGTGCAGTTTCTGTAAGGACGGGTCTTCCTGCTTGAGTTCTGGAATCATCGGTCTCCCATTGACCAGTGTGAAGGAACAGTTCTTACTGCCCTGCTTCTTGTACTTGGCAAAGGCTTTGTTTTTGGCATCCCCATAGTGACGCAGAATGACCGGTTTGCTGAACCCTGCTTCCTTCAGATTACTTGTTTGTTCATTTCTGTATTAGACGACAAAAAATACATTATATACTTAAAGGCAAATTCCACTCAATAAAAGCGTTATTCATTGATTTACTTGGTGAGCTGTTTTTATCTTACCAGGGTTGAAGATGTTTAAATGCCTTCCCTCATGTCCAAGCACGAGAGAATAAAACGGCTCATTAATAATACATACATGGGCACCTGAGCGAGTCGCAGTCTCTCCACAGCCCAAGCACAAAGTGCTTTCCATTCAGGGTCCTGGGGTTTAGATTCCTCCTGCTGAACAATCCAGCCTAGTCAACAATAGCACAGACAGGGATATGAATTCAAATGCAGCTGGGATTGAAATCATTCTTCCATAATTTAACAGTCTGAGTCAATGCATGTTTTATACCAGCCTAACACATCTGAGCTTAGCCACACTTGGAATCACATGCTTAGGTGTGACTATTAAAGCTTATAGTAAACCCTGACATTGCTTGAACATCAATGCTATTTCCATTACTTAATACGTAAATAATTATTTGAAACTTGGGACCATAATAAATTAATATGTTGTGTTTGTTGTGTTTAGAAATTCTGCAGTTAAAAAAAAAAAAATAATAATAATAATAATAATAATAATAATAATAATAATAATAATAATAACAATAATAATAATAGGTGCTTCTCATCTAGTTTTAATTTTGCTCCTTTTGAAAACCAGGCTGTAATGTCGGCAACTAGAAAAACAGTTTATGGTAACCTGGGCAGCAATTACTGGACATCACACACAACAACCAGGCTTCAAGCTGTAAGCCCTGATTTGTTTTATTATTGAAATACGTTACCTTGCTCTTCACATATCTTTGACGATATAGAAAAGGTTATTGTAAGTGGCAAATGGGACACCTGAGCTGGAAGGTAAAAAGAAAAAGTAAAAATACTTAAAAAGAATATGCAGACTTATTACAGTCTGTATCAAGGTTTAAATAACAAATCAGAACTGAGACCTGAAGTATTGTACAAGTAATGCAGTTCCTATCTGAACAGATGTATGACTCTCCCCTGTTGTTTCACTATTCAGTAATTAACAAATGTGGTTAAATCCCACTCTGACAGTACCTCAGTAATGCAAATGTAAATAAAATAATATTAGTTGTAACACTGAGCATTTCAGAACTGATTCATATTGTCCCTGGTCACCTGTTTCGTTCAAGGGTTGTGTGGCTCTGTCTTTTTCTGCCGGACTGCTTCCTTTCCTGGACTGCTTATCACCTTGAACAATTGGTAAAGTGGATTATTATAAAAAAATAAAATAAAAAAGATGTAATAAACTAAAAATGAGTGTGTTCAGTCCACAGTTATTTAACATGTTAATAACCCACAGCATGAATAAATTAGTATACGCAACTTGAAAACAGTGTTCCATAAAAAATAAAAAGGAATTGACTGGTTTTATTTTGGTGTTCCATGTTTTTAAATATGTTCCATTTAATATGAGAATATTGAGGGAAGAGTCTCTCTTCAGAATCATTGTGACAGAGGTCCTGCTTTTGAAGTACTGTATTTCTAAATGCCTTTGCTTTGGGAATAATCCACAGGCCAACAACAGCCTAAACCACACTTTACAGATAAAGTGTATTTGTTTTTTATTTAAACTAATAATTCCATAACTAAGCAACAGAAATACACCAATATTACTTTAGTTAAGTGTGTTTACCTGAAATAGCGGGGAAATAACCAGATACTTTTTTTTCTTACAGGCCTACATGTGCATAATCTCTTGCAAAGCAGCAGTCACCCTGCCTGCTCAACAGGTTGGTAACTGGAGAAGATTATGAGCTCCAGCTCTCTTTTCATGTTCAAGGACCAGCAATTAGAGTTAAGAGGTGGTAAATGTTTTAAACTTCCTTTCATTGTCTATCCAAGAAGTAGAATGGATAAGAGTAAATCTTTTATCATAATTATACCTGACGCCAGGAGAGCTAAACAGATATTCCTATGACACATATAAACAGCATGTATGCAATAGGAATTAGCAATGAAATTCGGATAAGTGATACTCCTGATCTATGTAAAAATGAAAGTGTTAACAGACAAGGATGGATGAATGGACAAATAGACCCCACCATATAGCTCCAGAATGTGCTACTCTTGACAGCTCTTGGTAAATAATGTTAATAACTAGTTTTATGACAATTGGATAAGCAGTTATCGAGGTATATGCAAACATTATAAGTGTAAAATACTGATGGCCAGATGACAGACAGACAGACAATCAGACAACCACCTGTATCCCTAAGAATCTGTTATTCTCAGTAATTGAAGATAAACACTTGATGGTAAGATAGTAAACTCACGCTTTTGTCCCTTTGTTTCCTGTTTAAAGTGTACACTCATGCCCCTTTCTATCGTATTTTCGGCCCGAGTGACTCTCTTTTTTGGTTTACTTTTTCCATGCAATTGTTTGTCGGCAACGTCTTCAGAGAATTTCTCGGAATGCACGGAACTTCTGAGCTTCAGGTGTTTCATACTTTTGCACGCGAGGGACTGCTGTTGTCTTTTGCTGTACACTGCTCCTTCGACAAGCTCCTTCCAGCTACAGTTCAAAATATTTAAAAGACCTCGTGGGAAATTGACTTCTTCACACCCTTCGTACTCCAGTAACATTTCCCCCAGTTCTTCGAGCAAAGTGGGTGCTGCATACTTGTACTCATCAATCTGGCTTGTCTGCGCGTGATCTCCAAGTGAGCTGGACACTGGTTGAAGAGTAGGGTCTTCTGCAGAGCTATTCTTGGACAAAGAGTGGGACGGGTCTTTGTTTATCAATGGCAGAACTGAATGTTTTTCTTTCTTTTTCACGTCTTCAGTAAGTTTACTGTCCCCATCATCATCCGCAGAATTATCTTCAGAGGCAGACTTTTTGCTCCTGCTGGACAAATGCAACGAACGTTGAAATTGTACTTTAGCTGTCTTAACGCTAGTAGGCAATGATGATATAACAGGCGATTTTTAAATATGTAATTCAAAATTGTATTTTATAGTCAATACAATTAAAACAACAATATGCTATAGACATTACACTATGTAACACAATTTTTGATCCTGGGTAGTAAGTGTTATTTCCTAATTGCTTATGCCTCAAAAGTATAGAAAATGGCTATTATTCCCCACAAACTTTGCTTTTGTGACCAGGACAGTGATATTTTGAAATTTACCTATTTCCAATGAGAAAACGGGCGAATTTGTGTCTTTTCGTTCACATAAAGTCAGAAAAAAACAACATATGAATCCAAATTAACATGTATTTATACTAAAGTAATACAAAAATGACTACAAAAGATTTAGAAGTGAGTAGTTTTTCGAGATTTACGATTATACTGTAAATCACTTTCACGAATCAGCCCCCAAATGTAGTCTCCCATCATGTTCTCGTTATACTGTCCTTGGTAGCGGCGTTCAAAGTCCAGTATATCCTTGTGGAAGCGCTCATCTTGTGCCATTGTGCCGTAGTTCTTCACCAGAGTCTCAACCAGCTCCACATAGTTTTCGGCCTTGTGATTGCCCAGGAAGCCCCGAACCACTGCGACAAAGCTGTTCCAAGCCGCTTTCTCCTTACTAGTGAGCTTCTTGGGGAATTCATTGCACTCCAGGATCTTCTTTATCTGTGGTCCGACGAAGACACCGGCTTTGACTTTTGCCTCAGACAGCTTAGGGAAGAAGTCTTGAAGGTACTTGAAGGCTGCCGACTCCTTATCTAGAGCTCTGACAAATGGTTTCATAAGGGCCAATTTGATGTGCAGTGGTGGCATCAGCACCTTCCGGGGGTCCACCAGTGGCTCCCACTTGACGTTGTTCCTCCCCACAGAGAACTCGATCCGCTGTGGCCAGTCCCGCCTGTGGTAGTGCGCCTTGGTGTCCCTGCTGTCCCAAAGGCAAAGATAGCAGGGAAACTTGGTAAAACCGCCTTGGAGACCCATCAGGAATGCCACCATTTTGAAGTCTCCTATGACCTTGATGCCATCTCAGAAAAATGCAGATATGTATCCACTTAGGCAGCTGGAACTAAACTGAACTGGTGGGCTTAAGGCCCCTGTATTTATACTACTATTTATATTACTGGAAAGTTCTAGAAAGTTCTAGAAGTTACTCCAAGTTTACTCAGCACTGAATCTATCTGGAATGTTCTGGAAAATAGGTAAATTTCAAAATATCACTGTCCTGGTCACAAAAGCAAAGTTTCTATACTTTTGAGGCATAAGCAATTAGGAAATAACACTTACTACCCAGGAACCAAAAAAATAAAAATAAAATTGTTACACGGTGTTATCAAACAAAGTAATAAGAAATTAATATGGGCTAGTCAACAACAAAAATAATAATAATTTGGTCATGCAATATCCATATATATATATATATATATATATATATATATATATATATTGCATAATTATTGTAATGTTTACCTTCGTATGAAAGCTGCCAGACGTGGATTGATGTTCAAGTATCTCAAATCAGCAGGCAGCTCTCCCACCAACTTCCTTGTACGTTTATTGCATTTCCTACCAACGGGCTAAAACATTTATTTATTTTTTTAGTTCAACTGCATTTGTGAGTAATTACATAATTTCCATAAAAAAACAATAACTATGACTTGATTTACCTGGTCGAAGAAGTAAATAGGTCCGCTGCATAATGTTAGGTTCTCTGACATTTTCTTCCATTAATGAATGACAGCTCCTAAAACACGTGTTTACTCTTCACAGATTAAATATTTCCTAATACCAATAGCATATTAAATTATTTCCACTGATTACATATGTTTACAAAGTATATTAATTGTTGATATCATATCTAATTAATTAAGAATGTTTTCTTATTTCTAGCGCACTTACCTGTAATTTGCTCAATTGAACGACATTTCACAGAACTTTACTAGCACCATTCATTTCTGCATAACTAGTACGGTAGCAGTAACGTCACTGGAATAACTGTCCTGTGTTCTACTTACAGTACATATTTTTCAAGGAATCTATTCAGCGCGTTCCCATATCTACTGTAACAAGCGGTGGTTGTGTGTGTGTGTGTGTTACTCACACAGGCATATATACACTCCTTCCAGTTCTGAGTTTGTTGGCCTTGTTGCTTAGCTACACCAAGCTTTAGTGTACTCTGCAAATAACCCCTTTGCTTTTACAGCACTATTATTGTAATCCAACAAGGTGTGTACTGAACTATGGCTCATAATAATGATAACTTTTGAAAAACACGAGCGACATAGTAAAAGCTAGAAGTCAAATAATTGCACCTGATATTATAGAAAAGTAATGCTATAAAGTTAATTTATATGCTAGGTATGTTTTCAATGTGTCCTTATTTGTGCTTTTTATTGTCTTGGGCCTACCTTGGTATTTTGCAGTATAAATTAGCTTTTTTTTCAGGAGTTAAAATAAAATAAAATAAACAGTCTCTGATTCAAATTACATACGAGGGCAATACTCGGGACTTGTTCTGTGGGGGCTTCCCAGCGACACTGCAGGACACCCTCCCACATGGCCAAGCAGGACCACTGTGCCCAGAGTCCCTTCACGACCGGAGAGAGCCAGGCAATGGCTTCCCAGAACGGATGCTGCCACCGCTCCACCCACTCCAGGACCGGAAGGAGATCGGGGTCCCGCTCCTGCAGCCGGCGTCACTCGGCTGCCTCCATCATGGTCAGCTGCCCACAGGTTGCTAGCAGGGCTGGATCACCCATTCCAGGCAGCTGCTCTGCGGGTTCTGAGCCTCTTCCGTGCTGCTCTGCTTGCAGCTCCTGCTCCCGGTCCTCCTTTCTCTGGCAGTGGTCACAGCCCTCTTCAGCACACGACCGCCAGGACAGGGTGTCCGCGTTGGTGTGGCAGACCTCGGCCCAATGTTGTGAATTTAAAGGGCTGCAGCTGCTCGATCCATCAAGAAACCTGTCCCTCCGGCTCCCGGAAAGTCAGTAGAAACTGCAGAGCGGCGTGGTTGGTCTGGACAGTGAATGGAAGACCGCAGAGGTAGTGTCGGAACTGATGCACCCCCGCCACCATAGCCAAAAACTCCTGGCGAGTTACGCAGTAGCGGGTTTCCGCCTTGGTTAAAACCCGACTGTAGTAAGCCAATACCTGCTCTCCTTCTGGTCCCTGTTGGGAGAGGACTGTCCCAGTCGCCAGGTTGCTTGCATCAGTGTCCAGTCAAGGCTGCCGGGGCTCCAGTAGAACAACTCGCCCTTTTTAAGGAGGCGGTTCAAGAGAGCTGCCTTGTCCACAAAGTTGGCCACAAACCGCCGATAGTAAGAGGCCAGGAAGGCCATCACTTGTCATTTGTTAGCAGGGGTAGGCCAGTCCCACACAGCGCTGATCTTGTCCGCCTCGGTGCTGATGTCCTGACCCCCCACTTAGTGCCCGAGGAAGGTGACCCCCTTCCTCGTGAGCCAACACTTGTTCAGGATCAGCTTCAGAACCGCTGCCTCCAGGCATTGCAGCACCTGTTGGAGGCATGCAAGGGCCTCTTCAAAGCTGGGTCCGTGCACCAGCAGGTCTTCCAGGTAGACAAGGCAGTGCTGCCGGGGGATGCCAGTTAGGGCCCATAAGCCGCTCGAAAGTAGCAGGAGCGTTGCAAACTTCAAACGGCATCACCCGGAACTGTCATAGACCCTGCCCAGGGGAAAAGGAGGTCTTTGGTTGAACTTCAGGGGCAAGGGCCACCTGCCAGTAGCCACTCCTTAGGTCCAAGGACGTGAACCGTGAGGAACCAGCCACCACATCCAGGGATTCGTCTATGCAGGGAAGCGGGTAAGAGTCCTTTCTAGTGATCTTGTTAAAACCGTGCAAAGCCCCTCGCAATTACGCTACCAGACTGCGATTGTTATGTCATGAGCAGTTTCTTCCACACTTCGTGGTCGAGGAGAGACCCTTGGCCACTGGCTCGGGGGCCTGAAGGAAGTGGTGGTGGTTGGCAGAGAGCACTGTTCAGGCAGCTCCTCTGGTCGAGGTGGATGGACACGGCCCCCCCGTTTCCGACGAGACCAACCTGACGGCCGAGTCCTCCTCTTCCACCCAGACGGAACAGGAGTGGTGTTCAGCTGCAGTTGATGACTGACTGGGTGACCCAGGGAAGGTGGTTTCTGTACTTGCTGTCTCCCCGGGGCCGACACCGGTGCCCTGGGTCCGGCCAGGGCAAGAGCTGGTTCTCTAGGGACATGGAGTACTCCCCCAGACAGGTCGAGCTGGCCGCCAATACGGCGGAGGAAATCCAGCCCAAGAATGCACGGGTCTAGGACTGGGGTAATCCACACCGGGTGTTTCAACACCTGTCGCCCGATGTGGATGGTCAATGTCTCTTTTCACCCCGATCGGCGTCAGCTCCCCCGTCACTGTCTGCAACTGGGCAGTAGTCGCTGTGTCGTCCGGACTGCTGGTCGGCTTCGTCCCCCCGAGCCCTGTCGCTCCATAACCCAGACCACCTCCCTCTCATGTGCTAGTTCCACGGAATACCAGAGACTCTGGGGCTGGAGTAGATGCACCTGCGCCTGTATAGCCTCCACATACTGTTCCCTGGCCAGCTTCTCCTGAACGTCGGAAGGCGTGTGGACAAATACGTGCCGGGTTAGTATCTCTATGGCGGCCGCCAGCTCGCGGAGGGACTCCCCTGCCCTCGTTGTCCGACTCGGACTGTTGGCTGGCTGTTGGCTGCTGCCAAACTGACTCCGGAGGGCCTCACTCAGTGCTGTGTAGTCAGCCTGCTGCTCTGGGGTGAGGGTCAGTAGGCAGGGCAGAGCATTGTCCGACAGACACCCAGCAAGTCGGAGGGCCTTTTCCTCCCTGGTCCATCCTTTGAGTCGGGCCACCAGGTTGAACTGGGCGTGGAAAGCATCCCAGTCAACTTTTCCATTGAAGCGGGGGGGTCTTGACTCGACTCCGCTTGCCGCTGTGTGGTGTCGGGATGGCCGCTGCCTCCATTTCCTCTAGTGGACTTTTTGGTCCCGGCAGCCTGCACTCGAACTCCCATTCGGCCACCGGTCAAGGCTAAACTTTTTATTTGTTTTAGCCTTAATAATCGCTTTAACAAAGCTGCTGTCAGCCACAGCTCACGCTTCTACAAGTCGGCTTTCTCTTCTCTTTAGCTCTTTCTCTCTTTCCCTCTTTAGCTCTGTTCTCCTTTTCTCAGTCCTACCCTGGGATCCAGCTCTCAGCTTCTTTTACAGGAGAGCTGGAGGGAGGCAGTGCCCGTTCCAGCCAATCCAGAATGGACACCTCACCCTACTGGAAGGTTCCAGATTGACAGCTATATGGAAATCCCCAGCCCAGGTGCCTCAGTCTGGGGATCATAACACTCTAGATGAAAGGGGGCAGGGCCCCAGCCTGACCGCGGGTAACCTCGCTGGATGGAAAAGTACAGGCTGAGTTCTCCAGTTCACTCCAGCGTGCTGACCACGCGCTCTTCCGGGATGTTAACAAGCAGTCAGCGCGCTGGACCCGCCCATCTCACCAGCCTGCCTCGGGACTCGCCGTTACAATATTGATGTTTGTGATTAATTGATTTTATATCCAAGTACTCACAAGAACATTCCAATAAAAGACAGCAGACAAAAGACACTATTGTTGAAACCTATCAGTCCTCAGATAACCCCTTTGACTGAGTCTACTGCCTCTAGGAGGTATGCAGTTGAAAAAAGTACATTACTGCACATTTTGGGGGAAAGAAAGCTGCATTTCTGTTCATCTTTCTGTTTTAAGTACTTTATTTTTACTTTGACTAAATTGTGTAAAACGTTTCACGTTAGGTTTGACACACCCTGATCTTGGACTATTTAATAGATAAGGCCTTCCAAGATTAGTGCCAGTGTTTGGGAAATCAGCTGCTAAAGTTCTCTTTCTGCGTTTCAGGGCCCCTGCCTGATGTGTTTTTTTATCAGCACGAAGGATATGTCAGATGCAGTCCTATGGCCTAACAGAGCAAGTGAATGGTGAATACTTTAATTAAACATAGTACTGTGGCATGTTAAACTGGGTCAGTAAGGTATAGGTAGAGCGTTTTGACTGTGCAAATCCCACTGATACTCAGTTGAATTGTGATTCTGTGATTGTCTTGGTGGATGGCTGCATTGTCATTTTATGGGATGCCCAGGCTGTCTTGTGTAGACTAGCATGGGGTGGACTTGACCAGAAACAATATTCACCCATCACAAACATACAATCAATCTCTTGGTACACAAGTGCATACATGTACATTTAAAAGAGTTATGCAAGGATGATACAATGATAAGGAAGGATTCCAGCCATGCCTTGTACAAAATCCAGGGTTATGATTGGGTGATCCAGTGTTAAGTTTAGTGATAAGGGATGCGAGAAAACACAAGACTGCAAGGTGAATGAAATCCTCCCGTTTTTCATTGCATTCCAGCTTGCATTTTCTTTGTTATTGCTTGTCTATTATGTTTGTATTGGTTACTGGCAATGTAGACTGCACAAGACGATACCAGTAAGTATGATCTGAGCTCTTTAAAGATGATGCATCTGGTGCCCTGAAACCTTACAGTATTCTTCCCTACAATAGTTTGGCTTACTGAACTGTACGCGCATGCTCACCTGTCAAAATCTGATCTCACCAAATCGTTTCAGACTTAAAGAGAAAGGGAGAAAGACTTACATTTACATTTATAGTGTGAAACAATATTTGACTACTAATTTAAATGGCAAGCTTTTTATTTTATTTTTTTTGGGTGGGGCACTTTATATACTCAGATATCCAACTCGTTATCCTTCTGCCTAGCCAATACTTACAGGCCTATCATCATTTTCATTACGTCTAATGGTCTGGCACCCAACCTTATATATATAGGGCAAAAAATATCTTGTATTGGTGCCTACACACTCGTGCGATTTCCAAACGAGACTGTGGAGGTCAGGCAGGCCCCAATTGACTCCCAGCAGTCCCTGCGCTTCCTCTCTCGTTGTGTTTCCATCATGGCGGACATGGTGCGGCAACAGGAGCAAGAGAAAAAATCTGAGCAAGAGAAACACTTGAACGGGGAGATGGAACCCGAAGACAAGGAAGAGGCGGATACGACAGAGGAAGCAGCAAAGAAGAAGAAGAAAAAGAAGAAGAAAAACAAGTCTGGTAAGAGTAAATATATTGGTAATCAGGCCACGATTATACAGCGCGTTGCTGCATGTCAGTTCAGTGTGCTGATGAAACATCCAGATTATGGGAAAAGGCCACATGAAAATACGCCTTGCAAAAAAAAACAAAAACCGACAGTTTCTTTCTGTATTAAAAAAACAAAACATGATTCTGCTCACTTGTGCTATATATTTTTTCTCGTAAACTTTATTTTATTTTTGAAAGTTTGTATTTTATTTTTAGTAGTTGTGGAATTGAAGCTTACATTATGTAGTACTACTGTACAGCAGTACGATTGGGTGTATTATTGACGTCGGTTGTCTTACTTGATTGATCGCATGCTGCAGTGAAGCCTGTTTTTTAAAGAGTATATATGTATATATTGAAAAAACATTAACATCACATTTTACGATTACTTACATGCGTTTTTATATAACTTATTTAATTGGGTTTTTTTTTATATTTGTTAACAATTGCTTACTAGCTTTTAAGAAAGTAAGTTATGTGTGTTGTACACCCAAAGATGCACGTTATAAAATGCGGGGACTACCTTCACTGAAAATTAAAACAAGTAGCAGTTACACTTCTTAAAATCTTTTAGCAGGAAATAATGAAAATGAGAGTAATGCCACAGCTGCTGGTGTTGACAAAGTGACAGATCAACTGGAGAAACAAGCCCTGGAAGACAAAGAGAAGGATGAGGAAGGAGAGGAAGGCAAGTGGACACTTCAGCAATTAATGGCTGTTGTATTTAAGATGTGTATTTCGTGACTTCGTTTAGTATTTCAGCCGCAGAAATTGCCATTTGTGTCCCTTGTTACGGTAAGATAATTTATATATGCTGACTGGCCAAAAAATATATAATGTTTTTAAATCCAATGGTCTGTAGTGCATGCAGATTTGGGTTGTCATGTGATCCACTAGACCTGCATGCTGTGTGTATGAATGTTGTTATGAACTATTTGGTAACAATCCTGTGACAGCAGAAGGATCTCTGTGACTTGAGAGTTGACAGTGGGTGCCCATGCAACTGGCTTGTCTCAAAGTAGTTGAACAGTTTCCCAGGTGCCTCTGAATTGGCAATGCTTGCAGAAAACAACCACTGGGAAGCACAGCTTTGTTTCCAAGTGGAGCATCAAGACTTAACTGCAGATGTGTGCAATATATTACAGTTTCTTTGGTAGTAGGTCACTCTAATGTTTGGCTAGTCAAGTGTACAGCAATAGCCACGTTTGTTGCATCACTTAGAATTTTAGGATTAAGAAAATATATATTAACATAATTGATCATAATCTTTTTTAACATCATGTAACCAAAAAAACTACAGTGATATTACAAGTGTCTACCAGAAACCGCAATAGTAGTACAGTATTTCATGTTATTTCAAAATGTTTTGTTTTATTTTTCTATTTTTGTCTTTTCATTAAGTAAATGGAATACTACAAAGCGGTATGTAATTCAATATGTTAACGTAACATAATTCAGCAGATTTCATTTGACTATGAAGCAAAATTAGTTAATTCTATAGGGTGATGCAATTGTTTTGGCCAGTCAGTGTAGTTTAATTCCCCTTATATTCTGCATTGTCAAATGCTGTTGGCTTTTTTTATTGAATTACTTTCAGTAAATAAATCTAGACCCTCAATCGTCAAATTTGATAAAATGGTAGATTCTTAATTTCCAGTCACAGATAATTGTAGTGAGATAGATATATGTATATATATATATTTTTACAGATGGAGAGGAAGGAGAAAATTCAGCTGGGAAGAAAAAGAAGAAGAAAAAAAAGAAAAAGGGATGTAAGTAATGTTTTTTGGCCTTATTGTTTCATTGCAAACTTCTTTAATATTACTTTGCACGTCATACACACAAAGTATTTGAAAAATTACAGGGACTGTTTGACTGCTGCATAGATAGTCAGGAGTGTGCAATTCATATCGCCAGACGCCCGGGACAACAAGATTTGTGTGAGGGACAACAAGCTTTACTGTTATACTTTGCGCGTCAGACAAGTACTTCATACGAAAGAAAATTTAAAATAAATAAATAAATCGTAACTAAATCTCAAAGCAAAATTATATACAGAGTACACAAATACGCATATCCTTTTAATTCACAAACCCTCAGTGACACACAGTAACAAACATATTTAAATTAATGCAACAATACTGTTAAATGATACCACCAGCTCTAGGAAGAATATTTAACATAATAAAAATTACAAAAAACTTTAACAGTAGGATTTTCGCACTACCTAGAACCGCCACATGGATCACTTTGACCCATACATTTTTAAACTGCTTCGTTATGAAAATGAGAGACATACGATCAGATTCAACTGAAAAGTTTTATTCATGAACAGCATATCTTACATTTGCATCGCAGAAACACTATTTAAATGGAAAATTAAACATAAGGCTTTATTTTTAAAATGAGCACATATACAGTACGACTACAAACAGTGAAAAAATATAATAAAATACACATTTCAAAAGAAACGGGTATGTACATTAAAGGCGTATATGTACACACAAAACTGAAACTTTTAGCATAATTATTGCGCTTATTGCTCCATTAATTGTTTTCTTTATGTAAGTTTTCAGGGCATTTTGTTAATGCACGTCTATTTTTGTTTTTCGCTGTTCTACATTTTTTTTACACAACAGTACTCGCAGTACTCGCACACGTTTGGTCACCATCATAACTGTTGCATGAAACCGGAGTGTAAAAATCCAGCACCTCTGCACTTAAGCATTTGTATGTCAGCTGAGAAGTGTTTAGCTGATACACCCGAAAATAATCTTAATATTTTTTTTAATAAAGTACCCGGCGCAAATGTAGTAATTAGGCAGGGATTGAAAACCCTGCATTCATTGTCACTATTTTTGCTTTGAAAACAATTGGTTATTTTTTTAGCAGTCATTTTTAACGTTTTAGCCTCTCGAAGTGCTTAACACAGAAAACCCGCCCCTTCAACTCTCTGATTGGTTAAATGTTGTGTCAAGACGTAGCACAGCTGTCGTGGTGCCAAGATTTTTATTTTTTTTTAACCCAGCAACGTGCAAGTGATCTAGTCTGCTAGAAGCGCAACCAATCCTTATTATTAAAGGCACAGTAGCATCTGCAAGACGGTCGGCTCAGGTTTTTTCAGCCAGGCGGCCCGTCCGGCTGAAAAGGCCTGGGGAAGAACCCTGTGTATGTTTCCGTTTTACTGTATAGCTACTTTTTATTAGGGGTGTAACGATTCATCGACTATCGATGCATCGCGATATTTTATAAAACGATCCAATCCATGATCCATTGTATCGCGATACAAGCAATCATTTTATACAGTTACCTGTGCACGTGCATTGTGAACTGATGTAAACAGGCACTGGCACGATGTCCAGGATGTGAATGCTTTCAGTACATTCCTGCACTGAAATGTCTGCAAAAAAGGAAACTAACTTCACTGGGACTGTAGTATGATGTGCTATAGTGAACACAGCATTTGTTAAATGTAGGCCCTCCGTCCATTCAGTTTTCTGGTAGGCTAAAATTACAGGTAGATGTGTGAAGAGACTATGAATGAATACAATTTTCAGAAAGAATATGGTAAATTGTCTGTGACGTACATACAGCATTTAAAAAGCAACTATTTCCATATCATTCTTAAAAGAAAGTGGTATTTTTTGACTGTAGTTATTTATTATTTGCTGTACATTTAAATAAAATACATTATAAACTGATGGTTCTGTGTTTTCTTAGTCAAGTAAAATAATTGTTGGCCTGAATTAAGTAAAGCCTCATAGAAACGGTAAATACTGTAGTGTAATGCATTTTGTTACTGGTACAGTAATATTTTATAAGAAGAACTGCGATCGCAGATCACCAACCTGCTTAAGTGTATACTCTGTAACTGTATAACTGTTCATTAAAAAAAAAAAAATTTAAAAAGTTTTACACTTATGCAGCTTAGACTGTAGTTTGTGGAGACAAGGAGAGATCTGGCTTAATATATATATATATATATATATATAAATATATATAAATGTGTGTGTGTGTATAGATTTAACCTTAAACTTTTGTTCTAAATAAATATTATCCTTTGGTGAACATCAAAATGCAGCTCTATATATTACACCTGCTTCTGTTTTATATATAGCGATACCAATGTGTAAAATGAGTCTTAACTTCAGTTCAAAAACTGACAATCAGCAGCTATAAATGTTAACACTTAATTATTTCCTGCTTGCAGCAAAGGTTCAAACTGATCCACCTTCAGTTCCAATCTGTGACCTCTACCCAAGTGGAGTCTTCACAAAGGGACAAGAATGCGAATATCCATCTACGCAAGACGGGTATGCTACATGCAACTTGCATTGCAGTGAAGTACAGTAGTTTTAATGCAACACACAGTATGTTTCATTGTATTTCTTCTCCTTTGCAGACGAAGTGCTGCCTGGCGCATGACCAATGAGGAAAAGAAAGTATTGGATAAAGCCAATGAAGAGGTTTGGAGTGATTTCAGACAAGCAGCTGAGGCTCATAGACAAGTCAGGAAGTACGTCTCAAGCTGGATCAAACCTGGAATGACCATGATTGAGATCTGGTAAGATTGTTACTTTTCTCAAGTTGTCTTTCAGTGGTTTGTTTTTTTTATTTTATTTTTTTATTGTATGTTTTTGGTGCACACCCCCATTTTTCACACTTAGAATTTTATAAATGAATGTACAGTATCTAGCTAAGGACATTCTGCACACAATTTATTACAGAGTTCTTGTGTTTAGCCAGCAAATGTCCTGTTTTAAGTTAATCAGTTTGTAATTCCAACTATTTTCCAGTAACTCAGCTGTGGTTTTAGTCAATTTAAATGCTGGTTTTGAACAGCAATAAAATATATATTTTGCCATTTAGTTTTCATTGGTCTCCTATCTTATAACTAGTTGTAACAAAACTCTTTCAGTGAAAAGCTGGAAGACTGTTCCAGAAAACTGATCAAAGAGAATGGTTTACATGCAGGCCTGGCATTTCCAACTGGCTGTTCTCTGAATAACTGTGCTGCTCACTATACGCCCAATGCTGGAGACCCGACAGTTTTGCAGTATGATGATGTCTGTAAAATAGACTTCGGAACGCACATCAATGGTTAGTTACAAACCTTTCATTGAAACATAGAACATGCAGATCAAGCATTTGCAATGCTAATCTTGGTAATCCCATTGTTTTGTTTTTTTTGTCAACAGGTCGCATCATTGATTGTGCTTTTACTGTAACGTTCAATCCAAAGTATGATAAGCTTCTTGAAGCTGTGAAAGATGCCACCAATACTGGAATCAAGGTAATTAAAATTACCCTCTGCCACCTTTCTGTGTGGTGTTCCTTTGATTTTATGTTTTATTTATTTTTTTAAAAATATTACATTATTGCCCTTGTATCTGCAGAAATAAATAAGATAACTATGTAAAATTCAATCCCCTAAACAAACTGTTGTAATTTCTCCAGTACATTTTGTTTTGATTTTGTTTATCGTTCTAGTGCGCTGGGATAGATGTCCGCCTTTGTGATGTTGGTGAAGCTATACAGGAAGTCATGGAATCCTATGAGGTTGAACTTGATGGCAAAACATATCAAGGTGGGCTTTTATTTATTTTTTTGTGCTGGTTTAGCTGCATTGGAGGTCCTCTCTATCCATTGAGATGGAATATCTTAAGCAATGGTGAGCTTTCCTCATTATTCTGGTAACAGTTTCAGCCACTCCACTCATTCTGCTTGTGGCCAAGCCAGCCACAAATTTGAAATGCTGTAACTGGCCATTCCACCAAGTGTAGACACTTACAGTATATAAATACTGTTAAGACTTTATCTGTATTTATTGTTCGATCATGCTATTGTGGTTAATAGGTTAATTAGTGAAAAAAACCAAGTCATGAAATAACAACAAATTATTTGCAAAGTAATAAACACTCTTCCATATTTGCCATAAGTTTATGTTGAATTTGCTGTGTTTTCTTACAGTGAAGCCAATACGTAACTTAAATGGGCACTCCATTGGACAGTACAGGATACATGCTGGCAAAACTGTTCCCATTGTCAAAGGAGGAGAAGCAACACGAATGGAGGTAGGCTGATTTTATTCAATCTGGTATATTAAGTACACCATAAAACATACTTAATTGCTATTGGTGCATAGTCTGCGTGATTTATTTATTTATTTTTAAATACATATTTGAATAGGAATAAGCTTTTTGTAAGTAACATGGAGAAAGCAAAAAAAGGAAGGTGTCCAGTTTGTGACCCATTTATTAAAATCCATAAACATTAAACATATTCTAAATTGTAAAAACGTTATAATACACTCCAGATTAGTAGTTGTCTATATAAAAAACAAGCAATCGGTGTACTACAATATGGAAGTATTATAGGTGGAATACAGCCTCCTAGTTATTTGAGAAAATGAAAGCCATGTGTAGTATGCTTAATGCAATACTCTAATGCTAATCTGACTTGAGTTATACATTTTTAGCTGCATGCTGCAAGGCTTACTGATAGACTTCTTGGGTGTTTATTAGAGTGCAGTTGCAAGGTGCAGTATCGATAAATCTTTAGCTGTCGGATGCAAAGGAAAACAACCAATAATGTGTGTGGCTTTAAACAATTACCATTCTTAAAGTGGAGGAACAGCTGTTCCTATTTCCACATTTAATGTCTATGCTTTTTGGAAACTAATTGAGTAATTCAAAATATGTAGCTCTAAGTAATGCGTGCTTTGCCCCCAACATAAAAGTTGTTTAGGACTAGTGAAGATGACCAAGAGAGGCTGTTGCTTGTGTTGCAGACTCTGGTATACCTTTTAATGTGAAAAGGTGTGCAAAAAATGTCTGAAAATTCAGGTATTTGTCAATACTGTAAGGTATTAATATATACTTTTTTTAAAGGAAGGAGAAGTGTATGCCATAGAGACTTTTGGCAGCACAGGAAAGGGGGTCGTTCATGATGACATGGAGTGTTCGCATTATATGAAGAATTTTGATGTTGGACATGTGCCAATCAGGTTAGTTATTTTTCATTTTCTTTTCTTTTCTATACAAGATAATGCATTTGAGTGGAGATGCAAAGTTTACTCCAAATATTATAATATAAATGTGTAACACAAACCACTATATAACCACTAAATTATAGCATTTTTTATGGTATAATACACCTGGTGTAGGTTTCAAAGTAGAATAGATATTCTGGTCTTTTATTATCTATGTTGTACAGAAAACCGTGGAACCTTGTTACAGTTCCTTCCTATGATATGTATTATAAATCCATCCATCCATACCTGAGAAAGAAAACTGTTAATGTTTTATAGTCTTTCATTCAAAACCATGTTTATTTCCATCATTGTCTTTTATCTTCCAGGCTACCCAGGGCTAAACACATGCTGAATGTAGTCAATGAACATTTTGGCACGCTGGCTTTTTGCCGCAGGTGGTTGGATCGCCTGGGTGAGACAAAATATTTAATGGCTCTGAAGAACCTTTGTGACTTGGGTATAGTGGATCCCTACCCTCCACTCTGTGATACTAAAGGCTCCTATACAGCACAGTTTGAGCACACCATTCTGTTACGCCCCACTTGCAAAGAAGTTGTGAGCCGTGGAGATGATTATTAAGCTCTGCAATTTATTTTCTTTCTTACATTATTTTTCCTGACAAGCTTTATCCTTTCTCACTTTGCTTTGGCAGAAATCAGCATGAACTAATTAATCTGAAGCTCGGTGTCTGTCTAAGCAGGGGACTTGTATATCTGCCATGTTTTGACAGGGATGGGAAATAGGTGACAAACTAATGTTTTCAGTTTTTTGTATATTTCTTTCTTGATCTAGAAATGATGAATGTATGCACATCCTATTGCTGATTTATAACACCTATGCCCAGTGTAGGATTGCCTTTTGAATTTTCCTGAAAGTTTTTTTTTTTTGTAAAAATAAAGATTAAACTCAAATCTGATTATTGGTTTCAATATTAATTCAATGTGTTAATTCTTCTGATTTGTCTATTCATCTTCTTTCCCCTGCCTCACTTACTTTTAGAACAGAGCATTGTAATTTATGGTCTTTCTGATTTTAATTGGGCAAGCTACACTTTTTAAATGATTTAATTGTGATTTTATTTATCAGTAATTCCACAATCCTTGCTACAACTTCCATCCATGATTCAGTACACACTGGGAAAGCATCCATAAACACCAGAAAGTAAGGATATTTATGTAGGTAGTATGTTCTGAACTGTACTTGCCTTCATACACGCTTGATTATTTTTATTTGTTTAGTGTTTTTACTCCCAATATAATTAATTTGGTACTGAAACTACTTTTGGGAGCAGCAGCCAGAATTACATGAAGTCTTTTTACTAATTTCCTCTTAAGTGTGAAGATAAACAGACGTGATTCTGGCCCAGGTGATCTCGCGCAAGTTTTAACTTAGTGTGAAAACAGTATTAGGTTTCTAGATAGCCTCACTACTGCATAATTGATTTGAGTTTGAAAACTAAAGATGGTAATGAACTACACTACTGTTTGTTTATTATTTACAATCTAAGCCAGAATAATGAATAAATAACTGAAAATTAGGCATGACCACAAAGCCCATGCACAGGTCATTTAAGTTGACACCAATTTGTCCATAGCTACTGCTATTCTGATGGAAGGTGCATCAATATGAAAATAAGATTGTGATACGGGTGATGTCATACCCATGTTCAATATAACAGCATTTATATGAATCTCACACCCAAGTACTGTAGTTTAAATGGCTCATGAACATTTTGTAATTGGTTGACTAACTTCGATATAAAAACTGGTGAACTAGCAGTTGGCTTGAGGTGTAACAGGAGTAAACTATCTGTTCTGAACACAGTATCTTAAGGATTATTCATTTTGGAAAACTGAATTCCTTCAATAAAACTGAACACACACGTCAGTAACATACATCCCTTGCCACAGCTGGAAATACAAAATAAGAACCAGCTGTTATGTGGGCCCTGTATCTTAATTGTCATAAAACATGCCATACCCAAGACTCATGAAAAAGGTAGCAGTTCTGACATAATAAATGTGACGTGTACAGACGGGTACATCCTTATATCCCCAGATTATAATTTAAATGGCTTGTTTAAAAAAAAAAAAAAAAAAGTACTAATAAAACTAGATCATAATTGGATAAACTATTTTCTAGGCCTCCTTTAATCATAGCACTGCAGATTCCACTAAGAATTTATTACTAATACATACATCATATTTAGGGTTTCTTATTTGTCTATTTTAAGAATACATTTTATGGAAGGTATCAATATTTTTATCCCCAGGGACAGGCATCTTTGCATAAGGCACACAGTCTTTACATACGGTATACCTGGTTTACTTTTTTTATGATACTGTTAGGTTTCATTTTATATTTACAGCTGTGACAGATCTTGCTAAAAATGTTTTTAATAAATACATTATTTATTGCATCCAATTGTATTCTCTTACTGTCTGGAATATTTCACACGGTTACAAAAAGCAAATGCAAAAAGAGTAATTTGAGTCATGTTTCAGGACTTAATTATCTTGATTTATCATGAAGTAAAATGCACATACATGCCCTTTACATTATAGAGTAGGCTATGTTAAACAGCTCATAGCTCCAGAAGACAAACTCGCAAGAGAAAGCTGTTTTACCCAATGAAAGTCTTCATGATAACAAGTAAATTGAGTCATGTGTGTCTCAGTGATTTGAGAGTTATTGGGACCGACGCATTGATAAATCGAGCCCGACCGTGCTTTTGTTTTCAGAAAGTGGTATGCAACTGCAACTCAAAATTATGCCTCATCTACCAAAATGATAGTATTGCAAAGGCAGAGAAATTACAAAAGATAAAATCAAATGAGGCTACCACAATCTCTTACAAGTATTAAGCACACTCATGCTCACGAGATAGTATCTTGTGCGCACGAGATACTAACCTTTTTTTAATTCTCACCATGTCCCTTTAGGAGTTCATAACACCTATCATAACTTTTTATTCATGTTTGCTTACTTAATAAATATATAAAGCAAGTGCACATGTGATGTAAATAAACTGCATATTACATGTAGGTCCCATTTAAAAAAAGAACAATTGCCTAAGCTATACAGTAACCATGGAACACAAATGTCTGGTATTAAATGAATCAAAATAAAATGAGCCAGAATGAAAATATATATATATATATATATATTTTTTTTTTGTAAAAACAATGTCAGTTTATTGAGGTAAAAGTTATCTAAAACTGAGGTAACAATTTGCATAGTATTACTTCCAAACATTTATATCAGAAAAAAAACAAAATATACTACAGAACACTGAATTTTTACAAACATCTTAAACAAAACAAAAAATATCCATTGCAACAGTGCTGTGCTCGACTATTTTTTTTCAATTTTAAATACGACTGTAGAAAAGTATAAACCAAAATATTTAACCGGTTATCTCAGCTGGGGCCTTTACGCGCTAAATGTTTCCAGTAGGGGTTTGCTAAACATTCCGATTTGGGCTTCCCTTTAAGATGTTTTGGTATTCCAAATTAGAAACCTATAAAATTGCAAAATGTGGTCATATTTTCAAAAGTATTCTGACAAGAGTGTTTTGAATTAATTATCCAATAGTCTGTTCTCATTTTACCTAATTTTAGTTAAGGCTGCACCAAGGCTGAATGCAAGGTTGCAATACAGATTTCAGATCAATATAGTGTGAAAAAAAAGGTTTAAATCACTTACCTATAATACATTTAAAATGGATTGGTGATTACATTTTGATTCAGAGCTTTCAGTCAGAAAATTGCTCTGTTTTGTAATTAACAAGCTTCTTTGATGAGAATAAAAACAAAAAAATAAATCCTGGAGGGTCAAAGACCAATCTTAATACCTGGCAAGCCCTGTGCATTTGTGCACTGCAATCTCCTAAATAGATCAGTACACCACTTTCCCTGAAGGGCATATCAAAGACAGAAAAACAAACGAGAATTTACATCTACAAATGTACACATACATCAAGACACTTGCATTACTAAACTACCTCTCAGAACTGATTTTATGTTGCATTACCAAGAGCTTTGGTTACCAAATAAAAAATACATATTAATAATAAAGGGAATAGCTTACATTTCAAAAGCATGTGATGCTAAAGCATTTATATCCCAATATGAAAATGTAGATAACCCCACCCCCCTCCCTCCTAAAATGGGTATGTTCCCATCCCCATTTAATGCCTACTTTCTTCATGTCAAATATATTGGACATTAAGCAGCAAAGGGATCAAATTAATTAAAATATTTTAGACCTGTTCTGAGAAAACATTAAAGTCAGGCCTTCCTTCTATTTTGACTGAGTGCTGAACAAGTCACGAAAGATTACTGGCACCCCCCCCACCCCGTAATAAAGAAAAATCTAACTTGATTGTTAACTAATATTAACACTTATTCTGGGTACATTCTAAAAGGGACTATTAAAACATAACTTGCATTGTATGGTTGTTTCAGTACAAGAAGTGCACAGTAACTGACTGAGATTGTTCAGTTGAAAGGCAAGTATCTAAATATGTATTTACTCTCAGAACAGTATTATGAAATTAATACTTTCTGAAAGACCATAGCAAAACAGACTACAAGAATTTCCTCATGGCAGTTCATCCTGTTTAAAATGCTTGAACAATTGCCACATACATGCAGTTCAGTTATTTTTATCAATGTAAATCAATTACAGCTGTATATACACTTACTCTTAACAAAATGCAGTTTACAAACATTGTATTACAAAACATTATAAACAAAATGTACACCAATTCACAAAAGGTGGAACCTTAAACTAGTATTGTAATCAATACTTTGTATCCATACTTCATATTCACAAAGAAAAGTCTAAACAGTGTACAAAGACTAAATGTCTTTGGATGTGCTGATGTTTTTAAGTGAAGGGTTACCCTTTTCAATGCCATGCTGGTGTTCAGCTGCTGGAGGACTACTCTGGTGAGGCATTGTTTAAAGAGATGGTCCTTTCTCCTGAGAAACACGCTGGGTATAAAACAGTATGTAGGCCTGTGCCTTACACACTTCCTCCACAGTGCAGATGTTTAACTTGGAATCATTACAATGCACCCAGAACCCTGCAGGAAAAGGATTGTGAATCTCAGGTTGTATCAAATTTATTGCAAGGTCATTAATCCTATAACTTCAGGCTAAATAAAAAATAAATAAGGAGTATTTAATTCTCTCAACACATTGGTACATGATATCCAAGTCTAAAAACTACTCTTTTTTTACCTCTGGTCCGTACCTCAATTTGTTTAATTGATTAAAAAGCAGGCAAGCAGTCTGTTTTAATTACGGGTATATACATTCCCTATTTACACAAGATTCATAAGGATATTCAGCTATTAAAGAAACAGTCCTGACACAGTTTGAGATACATTATGTGATGCATGCAAATGTCTATAACTTAACTGATGGAGTGGTATTTAAATGCAAAAAAGCAATTTCATTGAAGACATGTTTACTTTATGATAAAGTTTAGTGCTTTAATGGTTTTCTGCTAAAAGCAAATTACAATTTGGAAGTGCAATGAAGCTATGAAAACAAAATAGCACCTGTTTTTTCCTGTTGATATTTATTTAGGCTTTGAAAAGAAGAAAAAAAAAAAATGATTGTACTTCAAGCACTAATAACTCTTGCCTACCTCCTTCTGTATTATAGCAATACGAAGTGTAGTGTCCTGAGCCAAATCCCTTTCCATGATGCATCACCACAGCAGACAAGTCATATATGAAACAGTCTGGCCTGAGGGTCCCTGTGGAATCCCTACAGCAGTAGGGCTCCATGTTCAGTATCTGATCAAAGCCGACATGAACTCCAATTTTCTCACGATGATTTCGACCTGACCACCTGAATACATAGATTGTGAATAGGGTGAATTTTAAAGCACTCACTGAGACCACTACAAGTATGCATCATCACAACTAACACTGTACAAAGCTAAAATCAAAACAATGAATAAAGCAATTTTCTAATGATTTTCTCAAAGATGATTTCAGGTATTATTACAACTTCTTGGCAGACTACTGTAGAGGCCTGGCATAGTCACTCAGGAGATATCCTTGCAGGACACCTACAATTCTCATACTGGCACAGGACAAACAATGGGAAACACAGCAACGCAGTAAAAATAAAAATGCATGTATGGGCTTCAACATTTTGTTATTGCATCATTGTGTTCCCATATGGCATATTTAATGTGAGAAACACAAGAGACCTTATACCAGCACTGCACCTGCACTCAATCATCATTGCAAACATTTGGAAGCCTTAGTAGGTGTTACCTAAAACGCTTAAGGTGCAGTCTCAAGACCTGAGGCAGTTTGTGGACCATGAGCTGCTTCTGAGCTTCCGTCAGGATGACTGGTTTAGAAGAAAATCTCCTGCGCTTACCTTAAAAACACGAGGGGAGAAAAAGGAAAGTTACCATGTCTTACCATTAACCCGTAATCGTGTCTTACTGTTAATGATTAGCTCAGTGTCCTGTTCTTGACAATATATTGTTGTGAATACAGGCAGCATTAAAATGTGTAGTATTTTCTTCAGGTACACAATCTTCCTAAAGCTGGTCTATTAAACTTTCTCTGTTTATTCTACTGTTTGTAAGTTTGTTAAAAAAAAAAAAAAAGTTGGATCATATTAGGGCAAAACACACCCACAAACCTTTAGTCAAAGTCCACATTATTTATCAGACAGTGCTGTGCGAATTAAGATTTAGAACAATATGTAATCTGAAAATAAATAATGGCAGTAAAACAATCTAAACTGAAAGACGCATAAGGTTCTGTTGCTATTATACTAAAGAACAAGTTTAATCGAAATATTTTGTAACTATGTGGATACAAATTATTCACAAAGCTTTAACTCAGGGGTTATTTAAAGTCTGTTTTGATTAGATAAATACAATCTAAATGGTGTGCCTTCCTCCCTTTGTAACACACACACACACACACACAATTGGGGACTTATTAGATGGTGGGAGTTGGTGGGGGGTATTAATACATTCCCTGTAAAACTATGAAAATGGTTATTTGTGCATATTATTTACATTATGTATTCACCATCAGAATACATATTAGCTACTGGGCTGGAGTAATAAATCTAGAAGTGTTACTCTAGATTCACAAACCGGTAACTTTGAATCTGCACCCAGTGGGCATATGTGATATTGCATACATACTGCCTTTACTCACTGTTGCACTGATCACATGCATATATCTTCCCTTCCAAGGCTTCAGTCTCTGTGAACTTTGCTAACATTTCTGTTAGCAGGCAGGGATACTGCGAGGCAGTTTCTTTTCCGTAGCAGTGGTACCTTTCAGGGAATTCTAGTGACAAGTCCCAGAATGGCTCCACGGTATTGGATTTATTGTCACAGGCAAGGCAGGTAACCTGTCAAAGGAGAACAGGTTACACTTAGTGCATTTCTTAAATGGTTGGCATTCACTTTACCTCAGAATAACCTACACAAGAGTTACCAGTATTCTTCTAGTCTCTCCTGTTTCATCTAGGATTGACAGAGGAGTGGTTTCCTTTGATCTTTGTTACACATACAACCTGTCTATTTTAATATACAAGCAGCGACCAATATAAATACTTAATAATTTTGCTATTAGTTGACCCATATGGTCAGAAGCACTTGTTTTCTTTTTGTGAAACTATGTGGTGTTGCATGCCATTTTCATCCCCACTACATTGATCTGCTGCATAATGGGAGAATCTAATAACATAACTAGTGAAAAGACATCAGCACCTATTTCTATAAAACAATTTGGAATGGCATATTTCCATGAAAAAAAACACACATTTCAATTTACTCTGGAGAAATAATACCTTGTAAGGTAGCTTCAAAATCAGTTATATTTTTGTGGGTCAATAAGTAGTGACAACTATTGAACTGTTTTTGTAAATAATTACTTTGCAGTGTCAAAGCAGCAAATGCTTCTGTAAACCATCAATAAATCAAACTGACAAGCAAACTGCTCTATAAAAGTATCTTCTTTTATGGCAGGAATCTGCTCTGTATTCACTTTACATTTTGTAACTGGATATGGAAGAATGCCCATCTATACTGGTGTTGTAAACCAGAGTAACAGGAAATTCAGTTAGGCTTTGTTTCTCATTACTTATCACATTCAAAGTCCCTTGTCCTTTCTATTATACATCTGCTGTTTTGTTAAACCCAGTTTCATGCTGTGTGGTTTGTACTGTTGGTACCAATGAAGCTGCAAATGCCAAGAAGCCCTTGAATATACTGTAGATTGTTGCAGTGAAAGTATTCGGCAATTCCCCAGTAATAAAACATAATTGTAACTGAAACCAGTTTCCCCTTAGGTAATCCTAGGCACAGTATTAAAGTGTTAAATACAGTACAAGCTCACCATTCTGACAACAGCATAAAGGCCAACAGGATTTCTGGCCTACAGGATTTGGGTTTAACTGTCAACTGATTACATGTCACAGACACCTGTTGATACCATTCAGCAGGTAGGTTTTATTTTTTTTGTAACCAATAAAACCAAAACAACATCATCCTTTCCTGAGTTGGGTCAGCACCTTTGTTGAGCTTAAAAACCAGAGTAGAGGAGAGGCCTTGCTTGGACTGGTGCAGAACAAATGGAGCTATGGTAAGGGGTTGTATATCACTGACAACTAATGAAAAAGGGCAAAACAGGTAGCCCTGAACCGGCAGACCGATGTTCCCACCCCTACCTTAAAATGCGAATCAGTAAAATTAAACACTAGTGATATTGATTTGTTGAGAAGTTTGTGCAATGTTACAAAAAAGTCTCATTTTAGTTTTTTAGTAGAACAAAAAAATTATAAATCAACCAGGGGTCCCCAGTGCCTCACCTATTAAAATGATTGCCTCTTGCGAGTGCAGGGTGACTAATGCAAGCATGGCTGAAGTGCAGAGTGGATCATGCAAGTGTGTTTCAAATGCATAATTGGACATTTCAAATTGGGTAGAAAACAAGGGTAAATTTGATCCTCCCAAAAAAGAATACAAATAAATAAATTATCCACAAATATTTTCTATTTGGGTACCTACATTTACCCAAGAAAAAAAAGTAACACATAAAAAATATATATATATATTATTTTTTTTAATGCAGTCTTGGACTACAGGTGTATTACTATTGTTGTATTTGTATCACTACTTCATACAGTACACATTTAAATGTACCAAAAAGTACACAAATAGGGTTTATTAAAAATCTGTTATTTTACTCTTGACTGCTATCTTGCCAACGTATTCATTTAAATCGTTCAATTTAGCACATTTATGATCTGCAGCACAAAAAATAATCCCATTGCAAAAATCATTATTAGGAAGATAATTTGGAAAAATACTGTGGCAAGCCCTTGGCTTATATTTCCCAAATGGGCACAGAGCCCTCCTATAAAAATAAAAGCTTAAATTGCAGATGTTTCCAGTACATCATAACTTGAATATAAAAAGCAACAGCAAAGCAACCACAGAAAACAGGCATGTTTATTCAATCCTTTCTAAACATAACAGCTTCTAAACTTTAATGAGAAAAATGTGTACAACACAAAAAAGGAAACCCTTTTCACATGAGTATATACAACTGATTGAAGAAAGGTGCTCTGTCAAAATGTTTTAAGCTCTTGAAAAGTAAGGTGATATAAACTAACAGCTGTAAATACTGCTTAGAAATTTCTTCCTGTTTATTTTTTTAAAGAGAGACACATACATTTAATTGTATTTAACTCATGATCTCACAGAAAGAAAGACGCGCATATTAATAGTGCTATGTATGCCTTTAAGAGGGTCTCAGATGGCTGAGGGAATAGAATGGACAAGGGGCTTTGAACATCCTAGTAGTTGATGTTGAAAACCCTTTATGGTGGTGCCTCGAGTTTTAGCCTTAGTTTCTGTTTTTGTTAATTGAATGCTGCTGTCAAGTACTTTATTAAATGAAGGCTGTGTGGTTAAAGAGTTCCAGTTCAAACCCCACCTCAGCCACCGACTCATTGTGTGACCCTGAGCAAGTCACTTAACCTCCTTGTGCTCCGTCTTTTGGGTGAGACGTAATTGTAAGTGACTTTGCAGCTGATGCATCGTTCACACACCCTAGTTTCTGTAAGTCGCCTTGGATAAAGGCGTCTGCTAAATAAACAAATAATAATAATAATAATAATAATAATAATAATAATAAATTAATGTAATACTTTAGTAACCTTAAAAACAAAAATAAATTTAGGCTACTGCTGTGCTATGCTCTCCCGTACTTCCTTGTTAGCTAGGTACTGAATCCCTCCATGTTAACTTATGGTTTTGCACATTCAGGCTGAGTTTCACTCAAACAAACTGCAGCATCCTGTAAGCTGAATGAATACATTCCATGGGGGCTTAACACAAGATAAAGTCCATAAAGAGGTGAGGGCTGGGATATACAAATCAGCTCCAAACGTTCTACTTCTCTAGAAAACAGGGGGTTCCAAATGTATCTGTTTCAATGCAGGTTTTTGCCCATTTACTCTCCTGTAACTTCTGCTTTATTTATTTCAATTATTTTTTTCAAAGTGTGTGTGTGTGTGGGGGGGGGGGGGGGAAGAGGAGATGTTATCAGAAAAAGAAAAAAGTTACCTGTACTGAGCTGCCAGAAGTGTTACCTGGGCTGAGCTGCCAATAATGTTTATTTAAAAAAATATGTACATATATTTATGCACCTGGTATCGTTAAGAAATATTTCAACCTGAAGAACCTACCTGACTGAGAAGCTGCCCGTGAAATATAGTGTTGATTACATTCAGGACCTGTTTGATAAGCTTTCTCTGGGAGGCAGGCATGTGTGCAGGCTGTACAGTGCCCGTGGTCTCCAGTTCCCGCTGCACTTTATCCAAGAGCTCGCAGAGGAACTCCTGAGCATCCTGTTGGGCATAGCCCCTAAAGGCTGGGATAAGCCTCCACACTGAGTGGAGCATGGCAAAGGGGGACACCAGAGCCCACTTCCCCGACCACATCACCTGGAAAAGGGTGTGCAGCTCGTGGCACAGGGAAATGTGTTTAGAGCTGGGCTCCTTGGGCTGGATAAGTTCCATGCTCCTCGTACGTGAGGCTCCCCCGCTCAGGCCTGCTGATAAGTTCCTCCTCTTTAAGATGGGGGATGAGGGTTTGTGAGCACTGCCATTGGTGGCGCTGGCGAGCAGCTCCAAGGCTTGGTTGAGGTCGAGCTGCAGGAAGCACTCGCGGAAGATGTGCAGGTGGCTCAGCACTTGCAGGATAGAGTTCATATAGCAGGTGTTGCCCAAATTGCGCAGGCCTGTCACCCCAGGGGTTACTGTGGGCCTCCGTTTGATGGGAGAGTCTCCAGACTTTAACTTGCCTGCTCTGAGCGAGGTGGATGTGGTTGTTTTTTTTTCCCCTGTGCATATCTTCCTTCGCTTACGAATTGCCGTTGCTACTTTTCTTCTTGCTGCTTGTTGCTGTGGTGGCACCGGTATCCTGCTAAATGTCTTGGGCAAAACTGCCCGCACCTTCATTGTGGGAGTGCTTGTTTGGCTCTGCTCCTTCAGACGGTAGCTCTTCCTCGGAGGGGTGCTTTCCAGCTCCTCCTTCAGCCGACGCTTCAGCTCCTGCCTCCTCTCCCGGGTCTTTGTCCTCCTTATCTCTGCCTCTTCCCTAAGCCTCTCCTCCTCTGTCCGCCGCTTGCCTCCTGCCGTCAGCTCAAACCAAGAGCGGAAGACACGGCCCATTAGGGAGCGTCGCCGGTGCCAGAGCGCTGTGAACATGCGGTCCTCATCCCACAACAGCTCCTGCACACTGCCTGCAGAGATGTCTTCACTGGCCATGGAGCGCAGAGTTCGGCCGCTGCGAGTGGTGCACTCATAGTTCTGGCTCTTGATGGCACTTAGCGTGCTGCGTAGCAACTTGAGGTCCCCTGTGGCATTGTCGTTCAGCACGTAGTCGTCGCACAAGTAGCAGAAAACGTACAGCTCATTCACCTCTAGAGCCACGGGGTGCTTCTTTTCCTGAAAGTGCTTGATTGCATGTTCCTCAATGTAGCGTCCGCAGGCCACATGCGAGCAGCTGAGGCAGGCCCACACCGATTCTGTGGTGTTACAGTCAACACAGTGCCACTTCTGCGGGTTCAGAATCGAGTGGTCCTGGGCAAGTCGTAGCCGTCCAACATGTTTACATTTATCCATATCTGTTTCAGATCTCTGCTCTCAATAAGGCGAGTTGCGGCTCACCCCAATGCATCTTAACCTAAATTAGAGAAAAAATATCTATTATTTTCTTCACTTTTTTTCCTTAATTTATTCTGTATGCATGCCTCTTTTTCTCCAGTCTGTTTTAGGAATTAATTTAAGCTTTAATTTTTACAAAAAACAATGGTTTCACATAGGGGCACCACTACTTCACAGTAATATGTATAATTTATGTGTCTGTATTTCCAGAAGAGTTTCTATAATGTAACAGGCTTACAGCTGTTTTTCTAGTTAATGTGTACTGTAGTTACACACATGCACAGATTTTTTTTTGTTCTTAAATTCATAAACTAACATTTTCAGAGCGAGAATCAGTGACTTAATCGATAATATTTTGCTCTTAGCAATTTAACTTTCAAAAGAACACCTGGGGTGTTTGCACACCCCTTGCATTACTTGTTGTAATTATTATCTTCCACAAGGTGTTGAAGCAAGCCACAGATTTTGCCATTTGAAAACAGACCTTTAGAACAAGTGCTGCTACTATTCCAAGTTACTGATTTTGTGGCTTTATTACACTGTCAATGTGCCACCTAGCAGAAATAATCAATGAATCAATGTCAGTCAAATTTTCACCATTAATTTCTGGTTTTTAATAACCATGTGCAAATAATGCCAGAGGGGAAAGAACTGCCTAGAAGTAGTTGCTCTGTGCATTGAATGGATCAGGGTTAGGGATAGGGTTATCTTCGGTTCAGTTAACAAAGACGTGGAGTTCGGCGGTTTCAGATCAGATGATACACACTCTGATTGATTACGTGTTCCTGTTACGCTGCAATCCACATTTTGGAATTTTGGAACATTTTGCTACAGCACTACCTTGGATGTTAATTTATTATTTCGTGTTGTGTTTTCCCACTGGACACTGCAATTTCTTTCTTGCAGAGATTATGTTAAGCCCTTTATTTTAGTGGACCAGAAATTTAATGTGTTTATATGTTTTAAATGTAGCAACTTTTATTTGACAGTTTTTCACCTACAAATGTGGTTTTTCATCATGCGGTTTTGCACTGAACACTGCATGCAGCTTTAAAGTTGAATGTTTGTTTTGTATAAAGATTTTAAATGACAAAACAGTGGACATACTGCAACAGCTTTGAACTGTATTTCACCAGTCATTAAATACAGTGTGTTTTATTTAAAAGTTTACCCAATAATAAATTTGCATAATGAAATTAGAATATTAGATTTCCTTTTCAAGATGTATATGAACAGAGGGGAATCTAACAATAGTCATGTGACAGCTCTGACCTTGACTGCCATATGGGAGCTGTAATAAGGTGAATCACATCAGTTGAGTGTGAGCTGTAAAACAGTGAGTACGTGTTTTACTGTTTTTTTACTGTTGAGTGAATGGTATGGTGTTAAACATCAAGAAACATGTATTGTTTTGGTTGAAACATATACTGAAACAAAAGCATACAAAATGTGCAGAGAATTATTTAAAGTAAAATATCCTGTTGAGGAATATGGGGAGCCATCATCAAAGCCAGCCATTCAAAAGTTAGTGCAGAAATGGAGGGAGACTGGTTCTGTCAAAAACCTAAAAAAGGTGCGCACGAAAACCGTGTTAATTTAGAACAAAGTGGAAGAAATTCAACAATGAATATTGCATAGTCCACATGTCACTGAGGAGTCTCTGCACAATGTGATGTGCCTTGTATATCATTATCAAACAACAAAACTGCTTAAGTTAAAGGCTTCAGGAGCTTCTAATTTCATTTTTCTAATTTATTATTAGGTAAACTTAAATAAAACACCCTGTATGTTAATTGCATGTCTTGATTAACAAGACTGTGTGCTGTGCTCTACCTTTGAATTTTAAGCTTGCCTAATGGTAAACGTAATCCATCTACCTAACATAAAAATAAAAAATAAAAAAATACTCCCTCTGCAATAATGCCTGTAATTTGACCCCTACCTGAGTTAACATCCCTCCCACCACCACACTTTTGCCTTAACAACAACTTTACGCCACCTGGGCATTGACTCCGCAGAATCTGGTAAATAAATTAATTAATAAATAAATTATTCACATTTTCAGCTGGGTTGAACAGACCACCTTATTTTGCACAACTAAGCTAATCATTGAAGCCTGCAGCTTTGTTAACAATTGTGGGGGATTTTGGGTTTGTCTCAAGGGGCTGTACGAAAAAGAATGAACGAATGGCTTTTGTTTGTTGATGCTGCTGCCACACACAAATTCTAGGACAAAAAAAGCAGTGATGAATGGCTTTCAGCGCATTAACAGAAGCATGAAGCCTAAAGTCTCAACTGAACTTTGGATCTAACCCAAGGAACTGTTTCTTTAAAACATTTCTGCATTTCCAAAGTGAAAAAAAAAAAATACTTTACCTATTCTTAAATCTTTGTCTGAGGGTTTCTTTCCCTACTACAAAGCACAGAACACTGCATATTTTATAAGTTCAAAAGGAGATCCTACCAAATGTCCTTCATTGTTGTTACAAACTTCTGCATTTCATAAGAGGCCCCTCCTTATTCAAAGCAAGAGCACTGCACATGCCTAACATGTGCTAAAAAGTTAATATAATAAATTACAGCAACAAATAGTTTTTCACTAAATCATTTGTATTTTTTTTAACTTTCTTCATTATGATTTAAACTTGTTTATGTGTCTTTTTTATATCATGTTGCTGTGGAGTAGCCTATTTATTTATTTTTAAAGTAATGAATAAAAACTAGGAACTACTTCCACCCACAACATGTAGAGTTAAATACTGCATAAAATAAAAACAGCGTTTAATTAAACATTGATTAGCACAGAGGTGACAGGCTTACAGTAACACAGTGCATTAATCAGACCAGCCACTAACTGCGTACCGAGAACAAATCGTCTGTGTTGTGGCAAGATGACCTAACTCAGCAGAACTCCCAAAACACTTAGCTGCATAGTAGTAGTACACAGAAAGGAAATGCTCAGCTTATCATTTAATGTTTAACTCTGAAAAGTTTTATAAATAGCGAACAATGTAATTCCCCAGTAATTTAATCAATCACTCTGACTTGCATTAGAAACCATATTACAAATTTAAAAACATAATTTGTACACAATACCGTAATAATTCAACAAAACTGCACGCCGTTTTAACTTGAAACAACACAATAGTAAACAACCGATATCAAGCTAAAACTAGATACATGAACTGACCCCGTGAGCTTTAAATTCCCACGGGCTTCTTTACAGTGTTTATTATTACTAGTATTGCCAAAGCCAGGTCAGGAGGATTCCAGGATATAAAACCCCACACGAGCGACTAAGTTTTTCTCCTTACAAGACCTGTATATTTATGAGTTATAAGTTATATTTTCTCTACAGACACTGTAGAATATCGACAATACGAAAAGTTCGAACGGCAACGATAAACACAACAAACCTCCAGTGTCTCTGCCCGCCTGGAGATGCTGTGGTGCAGATTAAATCCCACTGATTCCACAGCGTGTCTCATCACACGGGTTAAAGCTAAATGACTGTTTTGTCACACTAAAGAGAACCCTGCATTGGTAACATATGTTTAAGTCGTTCGGTGTGGCACTCTGTTTATTTGTTTTACTGTTCTGTATTTTAATGAATATACAACGCTAACGTACCTACGAAACGACACTCAATCCGTCGCCATCTTGTCTGCTCACATTGACTGTCGCGTGGAGCACTCAGCGTCCTCCCATGACGTCGCACGAGATAGTGTGTGTGACGTCATTGGTCTCCTCCCACAAATAGTAGACTGGGAGTCGGTGGGGTGTGATTTTTTTTTAAGCCTAAAGTCCTTTTTTTTGTAATCTACATTCTCAATTACCTTTTTTGATATTTGCAATCATGTGGTTCTTATTGCAGTAACTAAAATACTGTCTTTGATTTACTTTTTTAATATACTCTGTTTTTGACCTGAACCTGATCTAGCCTGCATTATAATGAGATGAAAGATAATATGACAGTTTGATATACACACCTTAAATTTACAATAAACTGACTCAATTGTGTTAATAGGAAACAGACAAGATTTTTTTCGAGTTAGTCAGTGTGTGATTGGATTTTGTAGCAGTAACCAGTAGAGGGCGTTTAATTTCGTTGAAGCACTTCAGCTGGTTTTAGAATACTGTTGCGATCTCGGTTAACGCAGGCAGGCGCATCACGCAGGGCGAGGCAATCCACACGCAGCCGTAGGGCAGGCGCGAACCCGGGACATCTCACACTAAACCATAGCGCCGACAGAGCTGCCGGGTTTGCGCCCACCCTCCGCCTGTGTGTGGATTGCCTCGCCCTGTGTGATGCGCCTGCCTGCGTTAACTGAGATCGCTACATTGGTGTCAGAGTGGACGCAGGTACCCCGGACTGATCGTCGGACTGTAGTCTGGTGAGCAAGTCCGGGGCGGACTTGAGGCTGGCAGGGGAGAGTGTAGTGTGCACGGGGGAAGGCAGCAGCAGGGCTGGTAGGTGACCTAATCACACACAAAGACATAAGACCGATATACGCTCCTTGAAAAGGAGCCGGCTCTTTTGTACAGAGGTATCGGCGCTATGAGCCTGCCTGTATTCCCAGCTGACGTTTCAAAACTTAATGTCAGGGGCAAGGGTCAATTACATTCTCTGGCGGGCCAGATAAGGCAATGTCCAAACCTTGGGGGGCCACAGGGCGCTCAAGATGTGAGTACTAGAAAATGTTCTGAAAATGACTGCTGCAGCAAGCATTCAAGTTAACTAATGAAAGCGCGTCAATTAGTGATCGCTTGTAGTTATGCTGTATAAGCATCTTAAGCGCCTGATTAAAAGTGTTGCACATTGTCTAAATATGCATGTTCTAGCTCCAATGTGTTTAAATGTAAATGAAAAGTTTATAAAATTAAATACACAGCATGACAGTAAAACAGAGGGAAAATAAACTTAAGTGCATATCCACCGTGCCGTCTTTGAGAGGCGTGCCGTAGGTACATTTCTTACTGTTGCCAAACAGGTTTTCTTTAAGCCCAAAAAATAAATTTGACAGACTCGGTTTCTTCTGCTAATTTCCTGTGCTTGGACACTTACTGGTGGCCGCATTGCATTTTTTCCTAAAAAATACTTAGTTTATCATATGAAAAATAAAGAAAATATAGAAATATGCACTTAAGTTTTTCGTGTATTTCTATAATAAAGCCAAACTGTTTCTCATTTTGAAACGTTCAGCAGCCCCTCTCAACTTCCAAAGACTTTCTATAATAACCTGGAGACACAAATCTGGTGTTTTACAAGATAAAAAAAACAAACACCAGGTCAAAAGTAATAGGTTAATTAATCATATAACTTAATACAATACCTAAGCTAATGTACATTGCTAACGTATTTAAATTAAATCACTACAAAAACTACTTTCACTTTCCTGTTCCAATCACATGCTGCACAATTACTTGCAAAATCTAGCGAAATTAAAGCGATTTCCAATACTGTTTATCCTAAAATTATATTTAAAACTGTAATATTCCAGAATAGGTTGTGAAGGCTTTGCGCCACTGAATTAACTATAAAACAAAGGATGTCAAAACATAAAATTATACAATTTTTCATGTGTGTATTTCAGGCAGAAACAGTACCAAAGTAGACATCGCATTTTTTCTTTTCTTTTTCTTTTAATTTTTTTTTAGCCCTGCCATTGTAGTTTCTTCGCAATAAACAAAGTGACACATTTTCATAAATAGCGTTACAGAGATTTTTTTATTTATTTATTATTTTTTTTAAAGCTGTGCACACAAGTGAATACTGTCAAATTTAACTTAAATAAACTCTTTAAGACATAAATGTGGAAAATGGGGCGTTGCACAAAGAAAAAAAAATACCAATTTGGTTTTTGTTTATTACTCTCCTCATAACAGAAAATAGGTTCACATCAAAACAAAAACGTTGCTCACTATACGTAACATTTACCTTGCTAGTTTGGCCAGTGTCTGGAAAGTGTCGGTATTCTGACTCGCTCGCCAAATCTGAAGCATCACTTTGTTGATGGTGTGTTAATACCACACATCATTCGCAATTTTAGACACAGAGGTTGATTTTTGCCTTCGAATTAATGTGCAGCAATGTTTGTAAGAATATTCACATCGTTTCCCCTCACCAAATAAAATAATATTACGCGGAGATTTGTGACGCATGCATGAAAAAAGCTGGCCAATCAGATGACTTGTTCCTGATTAGGGTGCCAAAAAACAAAAAACAAAAACGAATTCGGCGCGCGGGCCGCCAATTGAGGGTCCATGGTCTTGGGGATTTCCAAAACGCCAATGAACAAACACTGCCGTGTTCAATGGTACTGTTAAGAATGCTATGCATACACAACTTTTTAAATTGGGGAACTGTTGTTTTGTTGTTGCCCTATGCATTTGTTTCAATTTTTTGTTGCTGTTTAGATTAGATTTAGTGTAGAACCAACACAGTTACTGAAGTACATTCACAGAAAACCAAAAGAGAACATCTTATCAATACTAGTATTAACTAATACTAATACTATTAATACTTTACTTGGAACTCTTGGAAATCCAAATGAGAAAGTGTGTCCCACAGTCGGAAGGACACGGAGCCTTAAGCTTCAGGTGTCCTTGCAGGGTAATGAGCTTACTGTGCTGCCAAACCAAATGTTACCTGAACCAGATGCGCTTCTCTCTAACTACTGTATAACACAGTAGAAACACAATAATTACACATATGGTTGTGCTGTTACAATGCAACAAATTACACAATGAAAAACGTTGGCAGTGACACTGTGTGTTGAATGCACTGTATTTAACACCAGGCATAGGGCAGCAGTGTGGAGTAGTGGTTAGGGCTCTGGACTCTTGACCGGAGGGTCGTGGGTTCAATCCCTGGTAGGGGACACTGCTGCTGTACCCTTGAGCAAGGTACTTTACCTAGATTGCTCCAGTAAAAACCCAACTGTACAAATGGGTAATTGTATGTAAAAAATAATGTGATATCTTGTAACAATTGTAAGTCGCCCTGGATAAGGGCGTCTGCTAAGAAATAAATAATAATAATAATAATAATAATAACACATATACAAGTGCACTGTACTGTAATTATAGTGCAGTTAGAGACCATGTAAAGTTACTACCCAGATACCTTACAAAGAAGCACTTCATCCCTGCCACTGTGGGCAGCTCCAAATTCTACCAGATAATGACATTTAAGTGCCTTCATAACTCGAAAAGTGATTCTCTGGTTATACATACGAATTGAAGTGTGACATATCTACAGGCAGATGGTTAAACACAGACAGATATGCAACTTCCATATACTCCCAAATTATTATACACTTGTTCAGAAGAAAATCTAACAAGCTTCCTCACAATTTGGATAAACTGTTCTCTAGATATGTTTAAACATGGAAGAGTGGCATACAGACTGACAGCCTCTATACACCATCACTTTATAAAGCACACAATAACTAAAGAAGTTCCTTAACAAGGTTCATCACAATTGGAAACATCTGTCTGCCTGTCTGTATATCTAATTTACATGTTTACATGTGTAAACAGCTGGTGTAGGTTATGTTGATCTACTTGTTCATGTTATATTTGTGTTTACATGGCAGAGGATATATGCCAGTGACAAGCTTCTTAATGTTAGTACAGTATGTTTACTTTTAATGTGCAGTATACATTTTTACCATAAGAGGGCAGTATGTGATAGTAAGACAGTTCTGTCATATTCAATGCGATGGTAACATTTGTGCTTTGGTATGTATTGTTATCTGTACTCATTCCTCCCACACATTTGCTGTGGCAACTGCAATGCTACCAGTTCTAAAGAATAGCATACACTTGGCTTTCCTTGCAATAACAAGATAGCCTAATAAAACAAATAACACAGTGCTTGGATATAAGCAAATTCATGGTATATTCATGGTGTGTGTGTGTGTGTGTGTGTGTGTGTGTCTCTCTCTCTCTCTCTCTCTCTCTCTCTCTCTCTCTCTCTCTCTCTCTCTCTCTCTCTCTCTCTCTATATATATATATATATATATATATATATATATATATATATATATCACACACAACACATTAGATTGTTACAGTTTGGCTATAGTGGAATTTAAAACTGACATTTTATTTTATAAACATTTTGATACATTTTTTAAAACATCAATTATAATAATTTCTTTGGTTCCCAAAACACTGTATCCTTTTGAAATCATATACTATATTGCACTGCAACTGTTCTTCCTTATTTGCAGCAGTATTAGGTAGTGGGGCAGTTTATGATATATTAAAATATAGATGTTTTCGTTTTCTGTATGCCTTTAAAAAAAAAAAAAAAAAAAAAAACCTGGTTCAACCAAGATGAAGTAAAAAAAAAAAAAAAGACAAAAGAAAAAACAAGCCTATACTTGCATATTGTGGGAGGGCATACCTTCAGACAGGCCTTTAGAGAGGAAGCTTCTAGATTTCTCGGAAAGAACATTGATCTCAATCTCATTTTCAGTTGCAACTATTTTCTGTAGCTCTATCAGCCCTGCCATGTCAACATAGTTAATATTGTTAATATTATTACTCCCAGATCGCGAATTGTTCAGCAACTCTTCTCTTTTAACCACAATTTTTTTTACTCAGACAGACTGTTATCTAAGTGCAGAAAGATTGTTGTTATTGTGACTATTTATAACAGTCTGAATCCAACTGCTCAACCAGGAATAAATAAGTATGTACCTCACATCACAATAGCTACCCCTTAATGGTGACTGTTTTTCCTGTTTTTTGTTGTTTTTGTTGTCTGCCATGAACAGTTGTAGCATGGATAGAGCTCGTATCCTCTTTATAATATATTCCTATCTTTGCCCTTCAGTTTGTTTGCTGCTCTCTGTTTGTTTAATAGCTGTTTGTTTCGACAGGGAGGAATTCATTCCACTTCTATCACTCTCAGTGCCACCAGACATGATTTAAAACTGTCTGTAAACTGTTAACTAAATCCACTGGTGTGGTCAGGCGCTTCAATACAGTGTGGTAGTAGATCGAAATGTTAGCCTTGAAGACCTCACAGCAGTACCATCTGAAAAAAACATGCATTATTTATATGTAGAGTCGTAGGCTAGCAAAGAGAAGAAAGCTAACACTGCTAATACAGCAGCTCCACAAGCTGAAGCCAACACACATTCTCTTCTGTCTTGGATTTTGTATGTTGTGCTGGACCCCTATGAGTGTGTTGGCAGCATTCAAAGGGAGAAAAGTAGTTTAAGAGATTGTTGGTTTGACCAATAAACCTCAACACCCAAAACTCCATAACTGTTGTTCATGGACTATACCTATCATGCGTATATGTCTGCTGTTGATTTATATATTAATGATCTCAGTACTGTTGATGCTTAATCTGGCAAAATATGTATTAATAATTGTTATCAGGGGTACATTTTTTTTACTGGATCCCAGAACTGGGACCTTTTTGTTTCACAAGCAAGAATTAAACAATTTTCAGATGATGCACTGTATGAAAAACTTTATATACATAACATGTACAATAAAGAATGCTTTCCTGTTTTCTTGAATTGACTAACAAGTGTACTGTAACGATATATTTTAGGATGCGACGTCTATGAGTAAGAAAATGGTGAGTCTTTTTGCACCGCAAATGGCAAAATGCCAAAATGCCAAAAAAATACCGTTCTTAACAACAGTGTCGTCGCTCTGTTTAGTTGAACTGCCGCTGGCATTATTGAAACATGAAGATTATGTTAAAACACGAAGGCAAAGGTCGGCATGCAGCTACCAACAAGAACAATAAAGAGGAAGCCCTGATCCACAAGCAGATGAGAACTTGTATGGGTTATATGGAAGCTACATTTGGTGTATAAACAAAAATACTATCCCTCTTCCTTAACTATACGATCAATACATTTTTGCTTACAAATTAACCCCCTGGTTATTTTAGAAATATTATCACTACAGACATTTACATAAGGAGTGACACAGTTGGTTTAATTTTGATGGTGCACACAAACTACTGTGGTAAAAAAAAAAACAAAAAAAAAAAAACATTCAAACAATGACTCTGACAATTTTTAAGTGCATCTCCAAACCATTGTTTGTTTTAGATTTGAAAACCAATAGAGATATTAAACCAATACCAAGGTGCAGCATAAGAAACTGATTTTATTCTGATAGTGACACTGAAATGAATTTACCATACAGCCTGGTGTATGAGGCATACAATAAATATAGATAGGACCACAATATCAAAATGATGCTGTAACATGTATATAATTATTATTTATTTCTTAGCAGACACCCTTATCCAGGACAACTTACAATTGCTACAAGATATCACATTATTTTTTACATACAATTACATTATTTCTTACATACATTTACCCATTTATACAGCTGGGTTTTTACTGGAGCAATCTAGGTAAAGTACCTTGCTCAAAGGTACAGCAGCAGTGTCCCCACTTGGGATTGAACCCACAACCCTCCGGTCAAGAGTCCAGAGCCCTAACCACTACTCCACACTGCTGCCCATGTGCACACACCTTTATTTTTTTCAACCATTTAAAATGTCCACATGTTTTTATTACAATAACATTGAAATTTGAATCTGCCAAATACGCTAACCTCACACTTCACCAGGTCCAAGTCATTTTGATTGGGAGTTAGATTGTATCAGTTGTGGAATGCAAACCACATACAGCCTAACTGTTTGGCACAATACAACTTTTCATGTACTTCTAAGATTGTACTATAAAATCCATTGACATGTGGACGGTTTTTAACACTTTCTACAGAAAAGAATGCAAGATACTTATGTTACAATAAATCACGGTACTTAGACCTTCTAACGCAAACATAATTTTCCAATTGAACGTTACTTATAATAAAGTTGAATTGTCATTGAGAACATTCGAGGAGGATAAAAAGCAGGATGGATATACTCAAAACAATGAATATCTGTGATACCATTTTTATTCATATATATATATACATATATATATATATATATGTATATATATATATATATATATATATATATATATATATATATATATATATATATATATATAACTTTACCACTTTCATTGATTGTAAATCACAAGTATTCAGATTGCAGTCAAGGTAATGGGTCACAGGTAACTGCTAAACATTCCTTAAATGTTTTTTTTTTCTGTATTTCTCTTGTTCTGACCAAAAGGCCTCTGAACCATGCATTCCTTCACGGAAGAGTGGTATATGTTTAGGTTTGTAAATTAGTGACTTGATTCTTTTATACTGGTCTTCAGGTGAGACATAGTTTAATATGTATTTTTTTTTTTACTTTTGCCTGCGGGGCGCAATTGGTGGAGCTGCTTGTATGCACACGCACCCCCTGAGCAACTGAAGTCCTGTGCCAACACAGGACAACTTTGTCAGCTGCATTCATACCTCAGTTCTTTACATTAAAAGAGATAATACTCTTTTTATCTTTGAAAATGTCAATCTTACAACAAAATAAATGTATATACCTGAAGACAAGTTCTATAGGCAAATCAAATCGGGCTACTTGTGTTCTCTAAATACAGTCAGTATGAAATTTCTGCATGCAGGCTGTCTGGCGTGAAATGAAAACATTTTATGGTTATAAAATAGATCTAATAAAAGTGCTCTTGGTATGTAGCTTTTCCGGGTGCATTCTCTCTCTCACAGTATACATGACGGAGTAAAACATAGGTACAATCCTGTGATTCCCAGTTGTATCAGGCCAGCAAAGTCATATCCAAGAATGTTACACAAAATCAACCACTTTAGCCCGAAGATAAAGGCTGTAGGTGCAAATATAATAGGATTGTTAGGCAGTACAAATGCCTGGCAGATTTCAAATCATGGGTCCTGAAGCCTGCTGGTTTAAACCGCTTCAAATGACGACCAAGCAGACAATGATGCAAAGAAGATTACACAAGCTTCTTCAAGTGTTCTCAGTCGATTGTGTATCGATTTAGGGTTTAGAAGGCACAGCACGTGCTTCAAATGCTACCTGCTTTACCTTAGGGTTTATGTATTATGTTTAATGAATAAAATACATTCTGACAACAATGTAGTCTAGATCCATTTCATGAATATTAAACCAGAAAAAAAAACATCTGCAAAAGACAATACTACCAAAAGGAGCCATCTAGCTGAACTATGTCATTTGTGAAGCAATTGCTAGGTTTTCAGCTTTTAAATTGACCAGCATTTGGCATTTTTGAGTACCTAACATGGTCAGATTCATTAAGGGGTTGACCTTTTTGTCCTTCCTGTGTTTTGTTTGTTTTATGTAGTAATTTATTCATCTCCACAAATAGCAGCACCCATTAATGCATGATGTTAAAAAGGGTCATAAAGCCTCAAGAAATTCTTTTCATTGTTGTGACGGTATTGTTTGTTTCACTCGAGGAGAAAATGGTTTAGCAATGAGCAACTTGCTTGCTTGGTTCTAATGGCAGATTGTTTGTTGCAATGAGTTCTGGTCTGTGATTGGCCACTTTCTACCTACTTTGTAGGCTGAAGAAGGTCAAGGTCAAAAGCAGCCAGAGAGACCTGAGCTGAGAGTGGAATGTTCAGTAATTGTTAAAACACTAATAGAAACACAGTGTCTGTGCTTGTCATATCCCCTGCAGGAAGACATGAACAGACCAACGTTCCTTAAAGGTGCAGTACAGCATTCTTTCTTCCTCACTGACTGTATGCTTGCTTCCAAAAGTTAAGAGTAGCTTGCCCTTTTCAATACTAAAACAACATATGAACTCATTGGCTTTTAATTGTCAGTCGTACATAAGCATTGGCAAGGTTTGTGTCCTAAACACAGAATTTGAAAGCACTGGAAAAAGTCCAGTTTTAGAATGTTTTACAAGATAATTTCATGCCCATGGACACTGATACACAATGAACATTGAGGCAGTCTCTGCAAATATAAGGAATATAGTACTTGGGAATATGAATATGTATCTCTGCTTGTTTAATATGTTCATGTACATTCATTTATAACAGCAATTCTACATGAAACAAACTGCCACCAGTGGCCAAATGTACCCATCATAAACATTGTATTGTCTGGATAAATAGTAGAAAAAAATGGTTTTAAATTCAGAAGTTGTAGTGTATGCAGTGGTGTAAAGAAATCATGTGGCCCTCAATTGAAGAATCACCCTTTTGCGTGTTACACTTGAGTACTTTCTAAAGTTCAGCCACAGTTCATATTTAGTCTAAGGAAGACTGATACTCGGTACTGTAAACATGACATGGCTTTAAGTATTGACTTTGAATATGGTAGACCGAAGCCAAATACCAGGCATTTGACAGATACCTTTTCCATTACCTGTGACTGCTAGACATTCCCTCGCAATCCTGATATCAGAACATATGGGAGGCTGGGAAAACTCAATCTTACACTTACTTTATTTTTCTCCCTTCACTCTTTAGGTTCAAACAGAGGTACTCTTTCTTTTCCACTGTTTTGATTAGTACAAGGTCCACTGTAGTGACACCCTAGTGATGCTAGACAAGCTGTTCAGGACAAACCCAAAACAGGAAAAATATTTGTTTTCCCTACAGAAGTTACAGTAAATTATACAGTCATAACAAGCAATGTTTTAAAAAAGATATATATATTTTTTTCTCTCATCTTAAGAATTCTAATTAAAAAATCTTGCATGTCCCTGAAAAAGATTATTAAGCACAGTCAAGCTCAACAATACTGAGCTGTTACCATACAGTCTTTACACCGATAATGAGTTACAAAACGTTTTACTCAGGTCTACATAATAAAAAGAGCAGATAAAGTGTGGTTTGTGTGATGCTGTGGGCCTTGTATTCCCTGCGACTTTGCTGTGAATTACAGAAGTCAGTATAAATAATTGTAGAGGTTTACAAAAATGTTCACTTTGGTATGTGGTGCAGTGGGTTGAACATTTGCTATATAAACCTCTTGAGCTTATACCTTTCACATCTAGTGCTTTTCATATAATAATACACCACAGCGTTTTTTGTCTTGTTTAATTGAACCAATGAAACATTTCGATTTAAATGTAATTGTACTGAAAAAAAAAACTTTCAGGTGATTTCCTTGAGACCTTAGAATTTGAACAAATTGAACTGTACAGTACTCAACACTCTTATTCACTGTATTCACCTATATTCAACATCTCCTGCCAATTTATAAACAAAGACCTCACTGTGCTTATAATTTGATTTTACTTATTGAGTGTTCCTAATTGCAAGATAATACAAAGAAATAAAACACATTTCAGACAAGGTGCATGGGTAAATTGAGTTTATTTTCCTTTGTCACACCACGTCTCTGAGAACGGGCCAAACTGCTCAACACAGGCATTGTGAACGCAAAGTGAAAACTGCAATGCAATAAAAACAGAGGAATGTGAGCTGAACAAAAGCAATAACCCAATTATATAGCACACAGCCAGTGTATTGTCTAACATGTAATGCATGAAGGCTGTTACTTCATTAATGATAGACGATGGGATTCAATGAAAGGAAGCTTTTTTTCTGTGTGTGCATTGAAAAGATATGATAAGATAATAAAAAAATTCATTTGAATTCATTCATATTTTTTTTAAGGACAATTCGAGAATATCCTTTTGCGTTTAATGTCACCTTGGCTCCTATTAAAAAAAAGTGTTATCCCTTTATAAATTATGTTTTTAAAAATAAAACATGAAAAATCCTATTCAGTAGTTCTGTGTTTCTATGAGACTAATTATTCCATAGATCCTGTATACAACTGGTGTAAACAGCAACACATTTACATACCGGTTTAATGCCTGACTCAACTTGGAAAGAAATCAAGTACAGTACGTTGAAATAAAAACTGCCTTTTGATTTGCATACAAATTCAACAAATCTTCCCAACCAAGTGAATGCACCTCAGTCCTGACCTGAACACTCCAGCAAGTGCAAGATGATTTTGTGATGTGGTTTCAGTGCCTGTGTTTTAAATGCATATCTTTTATTAAGAACCACAATCTGTGATAAACCAAAATATTCTCAAGGGGGATCAGTAATGTTAATGAAGCTATTTAAAATAACTGGTTAAATCTACTTGCAGCTTGTGTTATGCAAAAAAAAAAGTGAAAGCATAACCTTGACCATTCTTTCCTGTTGTGTTCAGTCAGAATATACCGCTGGGTTGTGATTTTGCTACAATTATTATTGCTCTCATAAAGTTTGCTCTTGTTAGTCGACTTTGTGAGTCGAGCATTCTGCACAGATAGCTCCAAGTCTATTCTACATAGTTACAATGAACATTGCTCTTTTTAACTGCATCAATGTTCTATGCTTCACAGCTCTCAAACAGATGGCACCATACCATTTTTTTTCACGCTCAAGTTGTTGTCTCTGTGTCTGACTTCCCGTCTAGCAGAACATCAATATTTTCATGCAAAGCTGTGGGAAAATTAACTGCCTGCAGCTTTCACCCTGGGTGTAAGGTCCACGTCAACACCAAAGTGCATAACCTCAGAAGCTATGTGACTACCACTTCAGCTTATTGGAATATTTTAGAGCACTGACATACCACTTCATTCTCATCTATGATTCTTCCCAGTTAATGTTTTCCCAGAATTTCTATAATATTGAACAGATAAGAATCGTGCATTTGATAACCAAACAAACCAATTCTGGCATTGATAAAACACATAACCTCCCGGGTTGGGTTTTAGCTACAATTTCTATGTATTACCATCCATGAGCCTCTAAAGCTGCAACAGTTCCAAGGTCCTTTTGCTATTTATAAGGTTTATTTTCAGAAACAAAAAAATGTCAAAAACAAATACTAGGCCACATGTTATCTTTTACTGAAGGACATGCTGTCTTCAACATTGCCTTATAAAGAATGTAATCTGGTAATATTTAATGTCAGCACCGTTGATAAAGTGCTGATTCTAAAGCAGTTGAATGTGAACTTAAAAATGGAACAGGTTTTATTTTTTGAGTTACACCCAGGATTAACTTAAATGTTCTCTTTTTTTTTTTTTTTAACAACCCTGCATGAATACACTTCTGTTTGTTCTGGGCACAGCTTGCACTTTCAACCATGTTAGCTTTGTTTGACTGCTTCAGTTCATGGCTACTCCTTTTGATACTATATTTGTGCCTTTTTTGAATGTTGAAAACAGTTTAAAAACTGACTAGGAGTTTTCTTTATAGTACACATAACATAATGTATATTTCCTTAAACAGACCAAGAACTGTGGTGTTATTCCACCAGCCTTGGGGGATCTAGAATGCCTGAAATAAAAAATGAAAATTCTGCATCTTACCAAGACTAGTACCATTACCCTGATCAGCAAGTGTTTAATTGTTGATGTTGATGATGATATATGCAAGTACATGATTCAGACATTGTTACGAAAGGTGGCTATGGTGACATTTACAATTCCGTGCTCAGATTCTAAAGGTGCAGAACTCAACAAATCAAGTCAATTGAGTTTTCATGAACACAGTCAAGGCACCCCTGGGGGTGTAATGAAAAGGGAATTGGCATCTGTAATCTAATGCTTTGTAAAAATGAAGTATGTGAACAAGATATGAATCATTAATAAAATCACAGAATACAGCTTTGTACTAAATATTAACTGCCTCTATACCCAAGAGAAGGCCTTAATATGGCAGGTATATTAGATCAGAGGTCAGTCATGGCCATCATCACATTAAGATACAGAGTTTATACAACCATGCAAATATAAAGACACAACCTCAAGTGGTGTCTGAGATTATTATATGAGGCTTTGACTCTTACATGGCAACAGTTTTGTAAAATAACTGACACAAAACATTGAACCTGACAGAAGATAAAAGAAAACACCTGACCCCAATATGAAGGGTAAAATCATATTTTGCTAGAGGAGTTTCCAGAACACTAAAATATGAAGCTGGCATCTCAAATGATGCATAAGACATTTGCAGTTGAAACAGCTGTTAGTTAAACCTCAATTCAGAATCAAATCAAATTTACATTTTTATTATATACTGTACATGAACATATAAAAAGTAGTTGTCAGATATCTAGTAAGTGCATATATACATACATACATACATACATACATACATACATCTATCTTTATGAAATAATGGTCCCTATTCAAAGAGTTTTAACGCATATGTTTTTCAGAAGTTTGGTATACAAGAAACTGTTCTACATTGTTGCTAAACACACCAACAATGGTTAAAATGTTACATGAACTTCAAACTTTTCTCAAAATAGACTTAAAAAATGTTATTTAATAACTAATGAGTTAAAGCTGTGTGTAGGGCCCCTTGAAAAATAAAGTTCATTTTTGAACACTGTCTTTCTTTCCTTTTAACTTAAAGAGTAAGTAGTGGGGTTCTGAAAAATATAGCGTAACACGTCCCCACGTGATGCTACAACTGTTTAACTAACGTACCTGTAACTTTTCATTTCATTTTTTAACATACTGACAACTTTTTACACTTTTATAATTCTAAAGTCTGTTTCAAATGTCTTTTCAAAATGTCTGCTCTAGTGCACTACTAGTGTAAGGATTATTGCCCATATTGTCAAACAGGTAACACAGCAATAACGATCCATGATGTGGTATGAAACAGAAAAGCCAGAGCACTTTTTTTTTTTTTTTTTTTTAATTGCTCTACCTGCAGTGATTTAGAGGACAGATCTCAATCCCCAGTGCACTAGAGCGGACATTTTGAAAAGAGCTTTGATACAGACTTTAAAGTTATAAGAGTAAAAAGTTGTCAGTATGTTAACAATGAAAAGAAAAATGATAGGTACGTTATTTAAACACTTGTAGCAACACATGAGGATGTATAACGCTATGTTTTTCGGAACCCTGCTGCTTACTGTTTAAGCATACGTTACACAAAATTATTTTAAAATAATGTTCAAGCAATGGCTTGTTATGGCTATTTTGATCTGAACCCAAAGGACCTATTTTCCACCAATTATTTTATCTTCTGAAATACAGTGAGCTATCAATCATTAAGATGCAGTATGTCCTCAGAATAGCTAAGTGTAGTGTGTGTGCATTATGGGATCTTTCCTCAAATAATGCATCAGCACAAGCTGAATATTCAATGTAAAAATCATAAAGAAAACGAAATTTTCACTTTTGATCCCACCTTTGCATTATTCAGTCAGACAAAAACCTTCAAGATTCATTAAGATGACATCCCCATAACAGCAACAATCAAACAACGAGTGTGTAGAGATTGCTGAAGTACAATCTTCCACTTCAAACTTCATTTATGGACTTTTCCATGTCTTTCCTGGTGAAGCAGGGCCATTATCTGCTACGTTGCTTATTTTTTAAATTTTGTTTTTAAGAAGCATCTAATCCCACAGTCTTTAATGCCTTGACCCAACAGATAGTAAAGTGCTTTAGAGAATGAAGTTAGGTATGCAGGAAATATTGCCAGCTTTGGTTTGAGTCCTATCGTACCTCAGTACCTATACTTTATGGCACTTTAATCCATTTCTGCTTCTTGGGTGTTCACTCATCAGTTAAACCCACTTAGTGCACAGAATACAAATCTGTTCTTCACCTTAAATTTACCACTTGCAGTCAGTCTTCAAAAACTGCATTACTTTTCTCCCGAGGTCTGGTTTCCAGGGTTTGACAAAACTTTTCATGTTGACAATCAGTCGACCCATCCTCCGATCCTCATGTCCTGCCACCAGGTATTCCGTCCCTGAAAGGACATTCCACAATATAAAAAAGATCATCTTACTGCTTACACATTATTATTTTGTTAACTGTTGAATAATTAAGTAGTGCTGAAAGGCCGAGCCACAAATATGGTACTATAAATGACTGCGTAAAAAATGTATGTGATTCAAAAACGTATTTTGCTAATGTCCTGTTTTTTTATCTAGACCGTTCTTTTATAACCCACAGTAGAAATATTTCTTATACATCACAAAGGGTTGAGGCTTTTAACCCTTTCAGTCCTGAATTATTTTAGTTGAGTTGAGGAATGATAAAATAAGTCATCATTCAAAAAGGAACTCCTTTATTGAGTATACATGAGAACAGAGGTCACAATTGATGAAAGTAGAGGTGCAACACCATAATATTAGATTGTCAATCAAATTTCCATTCTTTATTATTTAAAAAGAACAAAGCTAAAAATAACGTTTCAGCCAGAGGGCCTTCATCAAGCGTTTGGTAAATGGGACTTTAAAGTCCCCTAAGTACTTTAAGAACTCTAAACAGCGCTAAGATAAGACAGGACCTTAAATGCTGTTACCATGGCTATGCTTTACCATGGTTTAACATATTTTCACTAAAAACTAACCCCCAACTCACAACAATGTTAGAGAATGTCTTACCAGGGTTTAGAATTGGACACGTGCAGCCTCGGGTTGTCCAGGATTCAGGGTACAGTGTCAATCTCCCATCAACGATCTTCATTTTTGTGGGTTTTAATACCTTTTTGACCTTGACGTTTACTTCTGCATGTGAGCCTTTGTCATGAGCTGAGAGAATCTTTATTTTCAGGACTGAAAATCATAATAAACATGCTGTAAATGATTACACAATATATTATCCCTATTTCAATGTTGTCACATATGAGGCTATTTTACTTCTCTTATTGGATTCAACTGGCAGTGTTTACTGACATATATATATTTTTTTATTCAAGGGCAGAAGACAGTGATAATTCATGTTTGTTTTAACAGAGAACGGACAATTAAAAGGGTACTTTCGGTTAATTTTGGCATCAGGGGTAAATCTCTTTTACTCTTATTATCCACAAAAAAGAAGGACCCACATCTGAATGAGTATTAGTATGGTGGTTGGTAAGTGGTGTATGTAGAATTAATGTAAACTAGACCCATAGACATGAGTGATTTTTTTTTTTGATTTTTTTTTTTTTTTTGGGGGGGGGGGGGTATCTTGTGTTCCTTCAAATCAAACATGAACATGAAAGTTAATGGACTATCCTCTTTATGCATCATGCTATTAAGTTGTAAACAGTGTATGTGTGTAAATAAAGCTCTTCATAATTGATAATAATAAAGGTATATTGGTGTACAGGAATCTGTCCTCCATTGCTAAACTAGCCATTCTAAGAATCCTGGAATAGTGTTCCGAACATACCTGGCTTCACCTAATGCCTTTGCAGGTGAGTCTCAGGTTAAGATACATTTCAAGTTGGAATACTAATTTCAAACGATCAAACCATATATACTGTCATTCGCTCAAGAGATGGAAAGAATACCAAGTGCCTGTCACATATTTTTCTTTTCAATATTTCTTTAGAGGGCAACTCACTGTAGGTATACTTCATGGCGCAGAATATTTTGGGGTTTCCCAAGACCTGCTCTTTACATTCACATTTACCTAGGAAAAGGAGAAACTTGATGAATATTTTCACAAACTGAGCATTAGTATTATTTCTTCAATGAATTAAACCACTTTTTTTACTGGAGCAAATATATTGCCATTTCGACAGTTTCTTCATTTTTCTATCCTCATGCCCTACCATGGTATAGGTCCTGAGGTTTACCATAGTAATAGTAACAGTATGATATAGTCAAAGCATAACAGTATAGCACCAATCATGTTAGCACAGGAACATGGAACACAAGGAACACCGTAAAGCAATTCCCCTCAAGAAGTATCTGCAATACCAAAGATTAAATTGTGTGCCATGTTTTTACTCCAGTAATTTTCTCCAGAATTTAAAGCTAAGCTAAATAATTTTTTTAAAGGAAAAAAAAGTGCTCGTCAACGTAACAAAACTGAGAAAAACAACAACTGAAAGTGTTCAGGAGACTCTGAATTACATCACTTGTTGTTTCCAGTTTTGTAGAATGTACAGTTGTTTTTCTCCTTCTTAATAATTTTATTCTTTACCAAAACTACAACACTATTCATTTCATATGAGTTAATTGTTACTCTACACCCCTTAATTGGTAGTAGGTTACATAAAAAACAAACAAACAGTACTCAGTCAGTACCAAGGCTTGTTCGTCAGAAAAGCTACTGAAGATGCAGAGAAGTGTGTGCTTACCTGAATGCCGGAGAGCTGAGAAGCCTTGTTCATCCACCCAGTCCCACACGGGCTCAGTCTCATTGTGCTGGGAGAGATAGTCACTCTTGTGGTACCAGTCTACATCAGAACTGCTGAAAGATTCAAAGAGACATTTGCAAAGATGTAGTGCACCAGCCTTCAACATTACTGTACAGTGGTGTCATTTCTCATGGTTCCCCTGCCAGCACTGGCTTAAGCACTGTGGGATATTTCCAGTTCTTCCTAATTGACAACCATGTTATAGAAAAGGGGGTGCCCTCTCCCAAGTCAGTGCAGATGAGATACAGAACTCTTTTAAGACCTGCAGCAAAAGCTGGCAATAATTACCAATGTGTCATATATTGAAAGTAATACTAGTGAGTGTTGAACTGTGTGAATATCATTTTCTTTCTTGAAGGCTTCAGGTTTACAGCTAAAAGGGAAGGTTACAGCTTATCATGTTTAAGATACAGGACTCATTAATGACACAGCCTTTTTGTCTATAACAAGTTGATGGAAAGGGTTGATTCAGGACAACAGCATAGTGGATTATCCATCCGAAAATGACCTTCTCATTTTGCATTTGTTTTGTATTGTGTGTTCAGTAACCTAACCCTTTAAACAAAGGTCCACCTTATTTAACAGTTCCTGTAAATCTCACTCTTTAACAGACAGAACAATTTTTAGTACGAATAAAAAAACTCACTTCTAATGCAGATAAATTGCTCCTGGTAATGGTCTGATCTTGACTGCTCTACAAATATTGTCGGGCACCGTTAAATTGATTTTTTTTCCCCTTATGGGAGTGGTATAAGGAAATAAGACACTGGCTAGTAATAATAGAAGCTCTTAACAAACCCAATTTGTAAAGATTGTAATGCAGGGTAAGTATACATAAGAACATTTCAAATGGACCTCTGGTGGGTACTTGGCCTGGGTCCCAGACAACCAAGAAGCTGCTCCTTAAAACACCTGGATCCTTCCCTGTGAATTATCATTTTCTATGCTTCATAAATGCATTCCTTCTTTCTCTATACTGTATTTTTCCCAGCTTTAACATTTTTAAACAAGAAATAAATTAATGACGACCATCATTCTTTTAATTGGCAATTACAGTTTGCTGTGAATAGACTTTAGTTTTCTTTACTATGTAGTACAATATAATAAAACTACAGTCTCTATATAAAGAGCCTACACAGTGGTGTTTGAAGTGCCTGTCTTTGTTTAGAGATCCCAGGTTTACCCACCTGCTAATGCAGTCCCCAGTGAATGGATCACAGCTCCCAGCACAGTCACACGGTCGGCAGCCGTATTCTCCAAAGCCCCAATATCCCACCATGCACTTGTCACAGTGTGGGCCCCCAACTCCGGGCTTACAGACACACTCCCCGTTGCTCGGGTCACAAAGGGAGAAGGCACTGAGTTGATATGGTACAGAACCAACAGGATGGCAGGCACAAGCTAAAGTTAAAGAAAAAGTGGAGCATTAATGAATTCATTACAGTATTTCAAAATTGTCCATCATCTCTTTTCCAGTGTGATTCAACCTAATTTGGTCAGTTTTTAACCCCTCCGGGAGACTGAATCATTAGGTCAATAAATTACCCACAGCAGTGAGTCAGTGACTATACTGTACAGTCGCCCACATTATCAAAACTGTGAACATTTTCTATAAGTATTGTCAATTAATGCACTATTCTAGAATTAAGTTTCCACAGAAACTATTTGTGGTGCTCCTCTAACAACAGTATCACACTACTTCCAGTGTGCTCTGTGCTGGAATCTGTAACCACTTCTGGCTCCCAGTACATTGCACTTGTAATATATACAACATCAGAAGGACATTTCTCCATATGGTGATAACACTAGGTTTAGGATGAATTGTATGTGCAAATATTCGTTGATTAAGATTAATTATATCAAACAAACATGTTTGCAAAGCACTCACTGGAATTTGCCTAGTTCTTAGCACAGTCCAACCTTTCTCTCACTCTCTGTGCAAACTTGCCAAGTGGAATTGCTCCTGAATACGGCAATGTCTGCTTGTGTTACATCCTAATTTGTCACAGTGTTTCGTGGTTTGGCACTGTCAAAATGCAGGGTAATTCAATAACTGAAGTAAAAGTATAGGGGAAGAGAGAGTCATATTGTTTTGGGATTAGCTACTCACTCTTTGTTATGGCATGCTCCAGTTTGTAGAAATAAATATTTTGAATCATAACCCTGCTAACTACCCAACACTTGTTTTTCAAAAGCAGATAAAGGGGTTTACTGGTAAGTAATGGTTGTTATGTTTATTAGTTTTATTATTAATACATAGTAATAAAAGTAAAACCTGCATTAACTATAGGCAATCACCTGTTCTTACCAGTCAGTAAACCCCAAAACACATTTGATTTTCAAAACCTACAACTTTATCTCTGGTTTGCTTTTACATTTGGTTATGTTTTTAAGCAAAACACCAGAAAATTATCACTTTGTAATCATGCAGGAGGAGGTACTAAAAATAAGTTACTGAATCACACCCTAAGTTGTGTGGTTAGTCGATTAGAATCACGCTGAATTAATCGCTACATGATATACTTAAAATCATAGCTGCAGTAACACATTTCTTATCATTATTGTACATAATAATGTCAAAATAATTGTACACTGTACAGGATTAAAAGGCACTTCAGTATAATTTTAGCCCTAGGAAATTGATATTTGGAAAGAAAACAAAAGGTTTGCTTGTCTTATTCAGTTACAGTAAAAGTAGTTTTTACTGTCCATATGCAATAGACGTAATAAACTGTGGCACATACAGGTAAATCCTAGTTCCTTCATCACTGTCAAACCCCATTTGTTTCGTGCCATAGTCTACTTACAAAGCCAGTAGAAATGGCTCAGTATAAGGGCAACATTCAGGATAATTATGAATTTGGTGGTACTTGATAAAGACTAGGTTAACTCTAGGACCTCATAAGTTTATTTACTTATTTATTTATTTTTGAATATAGTTATTAATATAGTTATTTCTTGTATGCCGCAGCCATGTAGTCAATCGTTGAAAGTGCTTGCATCTGCCTCAATGACTTTCCAAGTCCTCATCTACATCTGGCTGTTTGTCAACGGTACAGCAAAAAAAAAAAAGTCTTAATTCTTTATTTATTTTACAGCATAGATCAGATTAATACTGTATTTCATCAGATACCATTGTCAGACACTAGCTAGTGAAAGGCCTTTTATAATTCAGATGAAGATTAAAGACTGTGGTTCTCTACACTGTTTATCTCCAGAAGGCTGACAGCTCAAAGAACAATGATAGCTTTTTTCAAAGTATTTTCACATAAAGTGACAGAACTGTAAGTGTAAACGGCTGTTAAAAAAAAGAGTAATTTGAGCTAAAGGTAATAATGTCTATTATTTGGTAAGACTTTAATCCTTAGTGATTTTGTTATTTACTTCTATTGTATCATAACAGCTGTTGTATTCTTAAGATGAGGATATTGGATTTCAGATGCTTTGAGAAATATTTTCTGGAATGAACACAATGTCACTCTCCAAGATTTATGGGGTATGCCTGCTGCTTAAATACAAATTCAGAAGTTTTGTTATGAGTCTAAAGTTGTCTTTCCTTCCTTTTCATCTGCCACAGCCTTCCGCCCCAGGTGATATGTGCTCGTATTCCGAGCTGGCGGACTGCAGCTTTTCTTTCTGCCTTCCCAAGCTGTTTTCCCTTAGGGGAAGTGAAGCTAGCTTCCCTAGGTAGGGAGCACCACCCTTCCCTTTCGGGACGTCTCTCTCAAGCAACCTCTCTTCTTGTTGTAAGACAATGAGGCCTCGCCTCTATCGTAGCCCCGGCACCTGTTCTGTGAATTTTTAGGCAAAGTACATTTCTAAGAGAAACAAAACAATTGTAAAACGAAGAAACAGCTACATTTCAAGAAGGAGCAGTTCAGTTAAAGCAGTTTCATGCCAGTAGCAGTAGGCTGTTATTATTATTTTGTATTCCTTTTTATTTGAAAATAGAAAAGTAAAAAAATCTTATTTCAAAATTATAACTGGTAAATTATGCCTATATTACTATTCTGATATCATTTCATTACGTTCAGCATTTCCTGTAGCTATATAATAAATGTAAAATCTGTGACCCTTGCACACAAAGAACTGCACATCTAATATTTATTAGAGAAAATAGGCTTCACTCAAAATCTTTTCCCAACAATACATTTCTTTCTGATGCAACATGCAGCTATTGTAAAGATGAATAATGCTTGAGCTGGGCAAGGCACACATGACTTATGTAATGTTTAACTTTAGACAGAATTGGTTGTAAGAACACATCAAAGTGTGGTAAAGCATAATGAAAGAACGAGGGCACATAGGTATTGTAAACGACAACCTTTTTCAATAGAATGGTCTTTAGGAATTCCAGTATAACATTCATCCTAGTCACAATGGCACGCATTATCTGGATCTAAAGCGTTTAGATTTTTGTAGAGGAGTCAGCTTTGATTAGAAACTCCTGCAAACATTCAGGTTACTGCATCAATCATTTCAATGTCAAACCATTGTGTGTTTCCCTCATGTACTCATACTACTTAAATTCCATTTCTGTTCTTCATTTAAAAACAAAAAAGCTGTTCCAGCTAACAACATATTAACCAACAGCTACAGTTGTAATCAACAATGTGGGTATAAGAATAAATAGACCTTTGCTCGCAGATCACCAGTGCAGCAGACCAGACGCAAGGCTCAGTATCTGTAATGTACATTTCTTCATGTTCCCAAATGCCTGATAACTTACCAGCTTTTAACATGATGGCACGTGGTTTCATATGGAAATGGCTCTCAGCGAATCCTTTCCCAAATATCCTAAATGTTTTTAGCCTAATAAATACCCCAAACACTGTTGAGCTTCATCAGAAACACTTTTTTAGGCTTGTAAATAAATGAAGCACCAGGAAAGCAGAATTAATATTTAATAGATTATCACGGGGCAGGTTTGGGAGACAGCTTCTTCGATTCTCAATAGTTTCTCATAAGAATGCACTCAGCCCTACATACATGCAGCACACAGTTTAGCAGAGCATTGACAATTTGAGTTTAGATATCTGGCACAGAGTGTTTGGATTTAAGTTGCATTACTTGGTTCGAGGTTGTTTTCAGGAGTGATAGTAAGGATATGCAGTTGTGCAAAGGCAATGCACATTGATAGCTCTTGACAGCTAGGAGGCTAATATGTACAGTTATAACATGGCAGGAATAGAGGGAGCAATCTCATTGGCTAACAAGTGTTCCAATCTGGCTTCACCTTGTGCTGAACAACATATTTGGGCCATATTTGAACACCCTGTCATACATTATTGCTTTCTTATAACACTATAGCTATTTCTATTTTGTTAAATGTTCAACTAGGGCACCACTGCAGTGGTAGTGTTGTTAACTATAGCACAACTCTGTTGGTAGTTCTGAACCCTGCCTTTTCTTTGAGTGATTGGTTTTGTATCTGGGAGGAGTATCCTGGATACAAATATTGTTCATCCTAGTTTCTTTTTACTGATCAAAAGGCTGATCATAAGCAAACTACCTATAATGTAGGAAGATCACACACAAAGCATCAAACAAAACACACAGAACTCCCACATGAAGAAGAATGCACCACAAACAAACCAGAGGCAACACAAAATCCAGGATGCAAAGCTAACAACAAAGCAACCGCAATCACGGACACAGAAACCCAGACATAAAAGAAAGCATGTATAAATAACACTTCAAAAATGCCTCATTTAACATATCTGAATAAAGGAAATATGTGCTACAGTGCAGAATATTTCTGTATATATCTTTCTAAGCCATCCTCAAGTTTTTGCAGCCCAAAGCCCCACTGCGTATAAAGAAACGTCATTCTTACACAGCTGTCGATTCTCATATAACCCCCTCAATCTGGCATATGGATCAACTTGACAGTTTTTATTTTATGGAAAAAAACTACAAGTTTATACCCATTCATGAGGTGGCACATATATTTAAAAAGCGCTACAGTAAATGTATTTAGATTAGAAGTCTTGCGTGTCATACAAGTAATTAGAAAACTCCCCCGGGCTACAGGTTGTTAGTAGTGTCAGTAATGTTTTTGAGACTGTACAATGATACACCTTCAATTATTTGATACCCTTATCTTTCTAGTAGTTGTGAAGGGGAAAAGTGAAAAATTCCTTTCTGACGATTCATCTAGCTGACATTCCTGGGTAGTGGGCACTGCACTTCTAGATATAGCTTCTGTTTGCTCTCTGCTTTTTGACTCGCTTCCTGTTTTTATACCTTACTCACTTGAAGTTATATGCTGACTACTCCAACAGTCAGGTGCCCACCACTATTTCATCACCTTGCCTGCCCAGACTTGCTCTCCTGCTATCTTGATGATTTAATTTATGTTCCATTTCTACTGTAACCTTCTCTAGTTTTCAGTCTCTGAAGTTCTTCCAGTCTAGGTGTCTGGTGCAGCTGTCTGGTTTACTCACTGGCTGCCACTCCTTAGACAGTCCTCAAAACCTGTTCTTTTTCTATAAAGCACATACTTTCAGTAATTTGCCTATTAGTTTTAAAGGAATCCAATGTTAAAAATAATAAAATATTGCATAAAATAATTATAGATCCTGAGCTAATGCAAAATTGTATCACAGCAATTGTACCACTTTTTGTCCCACTCAAGCAAGTGATAATACAAATTTACAATAAGAAAATCTAATGCTGTCTGTTAAATGTACTGTAATACTGACTGAGGTTATCTAGCTGCACGATCATTTAGACAGTTGATAGCATTCACAAAATACTGCCGCTTTTCCATCCGCCCTCAATATTACTATAATATTTAACCATATTTCATATAACATAAAAAAAACATAACTTAAACTGGCATTATTTATGTGTTTATTTATTCACATGGGCCTGGTATAATATCCCTAACTTAAAGTAACCTTTTGTAGTCCAATGTCTAGTATAGGTCTACATAACATAAGGATGTTTTAACTTCATATAATGGAACACAAATGCAGGTGGCGCTGTGCTTGGGAATTGTTTTTCTTGTTCTTACGTTTGCAGGAATCTGGAGCAGAGAAGGGTCTGAGGGGATCTCTGTAGAAGCCAGTCTTGCACCTCTGGCAGTGCTGCCCCTCTGTGTTGTGCTGGCAGTGGTCACACACTCCTCCGCTGCGCTTCCCTGACGCCAACCACACGCTATGCTCGAAGTGGCAGCTGTCTGCGTGCCCATTGCATTTGCACTCTGAAGCAAGGGAAAGGTAGCTGACGTTAGTTTTCAGTCATTGAATTCTATCCAATAGTCCTTGGTAAAAATGATACTATTTCCCCATGTCTAGCTAAATAAAAATAAGAAAAATTGCTAGTTTTGAATAAAGATAACAACATTTCTAGGAGCTGCCTAACCTTTCAAGAACTGGAAATACTGCAGCACAACAGAGGAAGGGGACATTTCAGATGTCTGTACTAGCCTGGATGTTTCTCGGTTAAGATTCAATGCCAAATTCTCAGAACAAAAGTGTAGACAGCTCTTTTCTTATGTGACACAAACTCATATTGTATATACAGTATAATCACAAGCATGTGAGGGGTGCGCTTTACACAAGATTTAAGTGCACATGTTTGTCTGAGGGACTATTTTAGAAAATATTCTAGACTTTACAGTCATCTTCAGGGCATGGGCTAATATCAACCAAAGGAGTAAGTGCATTTTAATAGGAAAACGTGTATACACACATACAGTATGCACATGAGGAAACGTTTTAAAATTCAAACCCTCCATGCCATCAAAGCTAAACTGCAAGTTCAGGATTGTAATTTTTTGTTGTCTGGATAAGTTAAAGAGAAAGGTCTTAAGGGGTGGTCCTTCTTGGACCCCACAGAATGACAAAGAATTATGCCTGACTTGTTTTTGTGTTTAAATGTTAGCGAGCATCTCAGATGAGTGGATACTCTATTGTTTAAGCATTGAGTAGCTAATGTCATAAACAATGCATGCGCCAAGATACTTTAGAAACAGTATTTGGTTACCATCTAGAAACACAAAGAGACACATGAGGAATCTAATGAATGAGGGGCGCCAGCGTGTCAGTCATCTTGTTACTTACTCTTACATTCATGGGGGGCCCCGGTTGTGCCGTCAGCAGGCTGCCAGGGCTGGTCATTGTAAAGTGGTGTGCAGAGCTGACAATGATCACCTGCTGTATTGTGCTTGCAAATGCACTTTCCGTGGACCTGCAAGATGCAGAGAACAATGAGGACTGTGTAATCATGAAAATAGTGAGCTTTCCCACATATTATGATGATTCATTATTAAGATACTGAATGCAGTATGACACTCACACACATATACAAAGAAACTCTCTCTTGACAAATGTATCCCATAAACATGAACACACACAAGTGCACATTGGTTTTTAGATGAGGTTAACAGTTTATAAATGGCATTTCTTTAAAGATTAATAAGATTATTAATGATCAAATATGGATCCTTTTTCAATCAAAAACACATAAAACCAAGGATAAGCCTTTACCCTCTTGAGACCAGGGTACAACTCCAGTGTCAAATGAGCCTGGTTATTTCAGCCCCTAGTGAACATTTCAACACAACTATCAAGGGACTGAATGACAGGGGGTTTTCAGGTCATAATTGACGTAAATGTTACAGTTCAAATGAGGCATTCCACCAAATGACTAAAAATGTCAGGGTTTCTGGCCAAATTATTTGTAGTCATTTGGCCAAATGCCTGGTCTACAAAATTACTGATACATACAATTATACTTCAAAGAAATACATTTAGAATAATCCTACTTATGCATAATACAACATCTGTGGGATAGTACAGCCCAACTGTGACATTGAACTTCATCCCTTAAACCTTGAGGGACTGCACAGAGACATAACAGCATTGAAGACAGCATTCCACAAATTAAAGGCCGGAACCACCAACGACACTGTGGGCCTTTTTGCCAATGCAGCCCTGAGAAGCCCTCTCGAGCCTGGTTGTCTATGAGCACTGGGATGGAACACAGGGGAAAAAAATTGGAACTAAGTTATATAAGCAAAACAGGGTTTGGTATTTAAATCTCAATTCCAGTAAGGCTATTTCTTTAAAAAAAAAAAAAAAGAAATAGAGAGAGAGATTAAGTCAACCATAAAGAGCAGTGCAATATGGCCTGGCTTAATTCCAGCTATGATTATTTTCAGCACTATCTACTCCAATTATGCAAGTTTACCAGTGGGATTGGGGCCGATTAGCCTATACAATTGCCATCCCTAGCTTTTATCCGCTGGCTGGTTTGTTACCCTAAAATAGGAACTTGTTATGTAAAACAGTTCCCTTGTCCATAAACGTGGGTTGGGAGAATTAGACTGATGGACAAGAGGAAATAAAGTTCAGCACTGTTTCCCTGGAACCAAAAGCTGCAGCACATTCCCAAGTAGATAAAGAATGCTGTCAATGAAGCAGTAACGTGTAGGATTGGGAATCCTGAATGTTAAGTGGGCAAAACAGAGACGGTTGTTGTGCAGCAGCTTTTAAACGGGTGCTCAGTGATTTATCTGCCAGGGGACTGAATTGATTCAATTGAACTTGCTTCACTGTTGTCCCTGATTAAACCACGGTAAAAAAAAAAGGCAGTGTGGTAAAGAGTATTAAAAACCAAGTAAAACATAGACAGGTGTGGTAAAGCCCATAAAATGCACACTTCTATGGGAAGTATATTATAAATACAGGAAAAAGCTGTGTGGTGAACCACAAAAATACAGTGCAAATTTACCATGGTTCAATGGGTATACAATATTTAATAGTTAACCATATTTAAAATGTTTACCAATGCATATTTGCTATGTTTCTGGGTCATCAGGCAGGTTGACAAAAAGTTTTAATTATCTGGGTGATTAAAATGTTGAAATTATGTGGTAAAGCCACAGTAAACCACGTCATGCAGCTATTCAATTAAAGGAAAGCGATGTTATTTAAAGGTTCTGTTTTTCTTCTCTAGGACATTATTTCTCATTCAAATGTTTTCATTCCATAATAATAAACAGAACTCTTTACAGTCACGCAGTATCCTCATGTGAAATCCAAATCTAGAATTAAATAAAAAATATCTTTAATTTTCTGGATTTGGGCCTTTTTCCCGTCTGAAGTAGGAACTGATAGCATGGAAATCAGGAAACATAACTTTTAAATAATGATAACTGTTTGTTTGCCCAGATTAAAGGAAGGCCCTTGACTGTTTCTCAGAGTACCGTATACCTGGACCCCATGTCAATTACTAATTGTTTACAACAAAAACAGAAAATCAAAGCTCTGCTTTTTGTCACAAGCTTGCAGGACTATCACAGTGCTCAGTAATTAGGAAAACGATAATGGTTTCAGCATGCAGGCATTTGGATAAAGATACTGATATTGCTTTTAACTCAAAATGCTTCCTGAAGGAAAGTCACATTTCAAACTGACCCCCCATGTCAAGTTAATTATTACACAAAACAAAGTACAAAACATGAGGCTGTGTGAACTTGATGCCTGACTAAAAAGGAATCTTCCAATTAATAAATATATATGGTGGGACTGTTTCACGCAGTCATTGCAACAGCAACAACAGCATTAACCTCAATGGAATTGAACCTTGTAGGTATTGGAGAATCTTTACATTTACAGACCGCATAGCCCCGATAATGATGACAGGTCTTTTTTTTCTCAAAACGACAACAGAAATCCTTACCAAGATGAAAGCAACTTACTGGCATTCACAGCTAGGATATGAACCTAGGATCTCTTGACTCTTAGCCCTTTGTAAAAACCTGACTACATCTGATGCTCTCCCTAAATCAGCTGCATTATGTATGAAATCTTTTTAGAAAGTAAAGCAATGGATATAAAAAAAAATTGTGTTTTTCATGGGAATGCTCTATTGCTCCATCGAAACCATGTCTTACAAATCAACCAAGGTTTCCAGAGCGACTGTCATTTGAATAGTGACAAATACTTTCAGCTGCATTTCATAAAGAGAGAAAGGTTAAGTGGTCCTTGTGCTGGTAAGTGTTCTCTAGTATGGACCTAGCGCCAGTTATTCAAAGTCTTACAAATGCAGATGAAAGCATGCAAGCTAGCAACACATGGAATGAAAAAGTGATTAAGCTGTCACTCAACCTCAAAACATATGGCTCCTAACAAGGACTCTCTTTATAAATGCGATTCAATGTGCACCCAGGACTGCAGGAAGTGGTTATGGTTATCCTGGGAAATGTGTGGGAGAAAAGGTCACGGTATATCAAAACCTCAGGTCAAGAAGGCTTACCACCCACCCACCAGGTGGACAACGTTCCTGAAGAGGCTGATTATGCAATCCCTTCATTCCATAGCCTTTCATGTTGAAACATTTCCTAACATGATGCAACAAAGAGACAACCACAAAAAAAGCAATTAACTGTCATGTTGTGGTGTACTGACTAAGAGTTTAAGCAAGCAAATTAATTGTTCTTGTTTCAAACCACCAAGTAATACCAAGCCTCTGGTCTAACACTGCCTAATCCGTAGGTGGGTGAATACTGTCTTGTAATGTATTAGCAAGTCAAGCAATTGTCACAAAGTACAAAAGATGTTGTCTTCATGAAATACAGTCTACATGCATATATCCAAAACAATGGCAAGGGACAGACACCAGCAGAGTGTACTGTTGTACTGGATATACATTCAGATACATGTCATTATCTTTAGATCCCTTAAACTTGCAATAATAGAAAGCTTGCAAGGTTTTCAGGCAGGAAATCTATAGTATCATTAATACAGTTCCAAGTACATTGCATTTATTCATTGATCAAACTACAAGCCAATTAGCGTCAAGTTCCCATCAACCTATTAGGTATATAAACCTGTTTCGCAAACGTAGTCCTGCTGTGCATTTGAATTGTCACCTTCTCCCCAGCCATGACCACCACCTCACTCCCAGCCTCGTCTGGAGGGATGGGGCGGGGGGGGATGAATATACAATGTTTCTCTGCAAAATATTTTTGGTTCACTGGGTTGCACACGTCGCATAGATTTATTATTTTATTCTTTTTTAGCAGGCGGCACCAGGATGCTCTGAAGGATGAAGCTGTGCTCCAACTATTTTTATTCTACTTTTTATTTTTCTTCAACCATTGTTTGGGTTTAATGTTTTTGGAAATCTGTAACATTTTGTATTATAATAAAAGTGGTTATTTAACGCAAGATTGTCCTGACTGAATAGACTTGCTGTATATGGCTGTTCATGCCAATTTATCAGTGGTCAGCAGACATTCCTTTAGTCCAGCCACCAGGTTTGTAGGTCTGTGCCAGCTGGGCATTGTAGTGGAGTCCTTTCTAGGTTTAGTACAGTTAACCAACTATTGTACAAAATCTCACAACAGAGTAGGAGAACCGGACAGATTTCTTACATTGTCTTCCAAGCTGAACTGTTTCCAGAAACGTACTACTTAGATTTAAAGCAGTTAAATGCATATACTTCATCCATAAAAAAAATATAAAAAAATGTAACCTAGACTAAATGTATATACTGTATAAATAGATATAAATAAATAGTTTTCAACCTATAGTGCCCATAAGGAGGCTGTGTGGTCCAGTGGTTAAAGAAAAGAGCTTGTAACCAGGAAGTCCCCGGTTCAAATCCCACCTCAGCTACTGACACTTAACCTCCTTGTGCTCTGTCTTTCAGGTGAGACATAGTTGTAAGTGACTCTGCAGCTGATGCATAGTTCACACACACTAGTCTCTGTAAGTCGCCTTGGATAAAGGCGTCTGCCAAATAATAATAATAATACACTGCATAGCACACAGAGCCACTTCGTGCCCACTTGCTGTACTTCTCTTTGATAAACTGGGACATTTGTTGAAGCATGCAGTCGTAAGTGATGCTAGAATATTGGTCTAAACCACCATGATTTAAAAATGAATAATCTCATTGAGAATTCTGGCTTCCAGCTATCACTAGAAAGATAAGAGAGGGGGGGTTCTTGATGTTTTTTAATTAGACATACCATATGATGTGTCCTTTCCCTGACTGAGCGATACCCATCCACTGTTACGCAATGCTCAGCATGGCCATTGCAGAAACAGCTGCCCTTCACAATGAAATGGTAGACCGCGTAGTGCGCCAGGTGCTGTGGTTTGGTGGCTGGGTCTTTACCCAGACACGGGCACTGCTGCCTCTTCAGGAGCTGCACTCGAATGTTGGTCACCTTCAACTGGTCCTGGGATTCTGCACTGTAAGGGTCCACTGCTGAATGCAAGGGTGACAGGGCCCGGTATATAACCTGCACAAGCAAAAGAAAAGGAACTCAGTGAGTAACAGCTTGTAACCTCATTCCGGTAGTTATATTTAGAGACATCTATTCAGGGTAGCCCTTTATGGATGTCAAGGTCTTGAGGTGGTGAGGAGATGCCTCTAGCAGTACTTCAATTTGACAGCCCATTCACAGAACAGCTGCTGTCTGCACATAGCACCCACAAACTATGCTGAAGTGTTGCAGAGTGTGCCCAGGTTATCTTCAGGCAGGAGGCAGATTTACAATGTGCAGAACTACTACACATCCTGATTCACATCAAATCCCTGTCAAACAACTGCTTAGCTTAACATACCTGATGCATTTTAATAACACTTAAAGCTACTTAGAATAAGTTAGCAGTGGGGAAATTCTTCTGGAAGTACTTCTATTCAGGGTCCCGGACTTCAAACTCAAGAAGCCAAGGCAAGCTATTGGATGACATCTAGTAGATATAACAGTTGTGTTTTCTGTGCATGTTTAGTTCTCCAGGCTATTGAAAGAAACACTATTAATTTCCTATGCTGTGCAAAGGGGTAAGGAGGTCATTGTATTGTGTTCATCAATTAAGGGTGAATAACAAATAGGCTTTGGGTTCTAGGATACTTGAGAAAATCAGTTGACAAAAGCTGTTGATGGATTTAGGCCTACATACCTCTAGTGATAACAAAAGCTTTTGGACAGCGCCTCTGACTTATGAAGTGGTTCAGTTTTATGACCGTTGCGAATGCACTATAAAATCTTATCCTTATAAAGAACCTTCACAAAGTTCCTTTCAGGATCACTTTTCATTTCAAGCAACAGCTGTAACAAGATAATGATGTTTCTTTAAGGCAATGGGGTGAAAGAATCTGTCTCAAAATAAGAAATTTCAGCTATTTGTGTGAGTTGACAAGCACCGGATTTGAAATAGCTGCCTTAGCTTTCTTGTTAAAAATAAATAAATAAAAAACATAAAACATGTTCCTTTAAAAAGTGTACTTTTCTGAAAAGGTTTTTAAAAGCTTTAATGATTCTCCAGTGGCAGCGATTGCTGAGGAGTGATTGTTCAGATACAACCTAAATTCAAATATCTATGCAAGACAATATCAAAGCCTGCTTTTGTAAATTGCCATTATAGTTTTCTGTTTTACTCTTGAGGGAAAACTAAACACTTCTGTTATGCACATTTTTGTTTGGTGACTGATATTATTTCTTGTGCAATATAGGGAGTGTAATATTTAAAATATTACACTGTTTAAATAAGTATTAGGTTAAATCATGAACTTTTTAAAATAAACACCTATCATTTGAAAGAATGTGTTGAGGGTTTGCACATCTCTCCAAAGGCGTTGGGGTTACAAGCACAGGGTTACAGAGTATAACCTCACAGCTACACTCATCCATCATGATAAGAAACACACAGCTGGTGCAGGTATCTTCTAATACTGAAGGAATTACCTAGTATCAGGTATATATATTTTTTATATTACATGCACACCAATTTACATTCACCACAGCAAGGCAATGCACATTATGTTTCTGTGGTAGAATTATATCTGTATTGTACAATATGTAGAATAATAAACTTGCGTCTCATTTCTTCAAATCAGCAACAAATGATTTTTCAATGCACTGTGCCAATACTTGTTGGAGGGTGATTTATATGGATCTGATATTATTTAAAAAAATCAATTTTACAGCCAGAAGGGCTTCTGCAATAACAGATTGAGTACCTCATAAATCAGCAAGTCAGTGGCTGAGCTAGGATTGGAAACTCAGGATCTCCTTCCTCTGAGTAATTAGCTGTAACCTGCAAACCACACTTCCTCCTCATCATTTTGATCAAGTTTGATAGTTAAGTAAAACATTTAAAGGATTCATTCTCTGCATCTGCTAGCAAACTTCCATCTGGATCCTAGTTTCCTGACCATCCATCTTGCCTGCTGAATCTTCCCTATGGTCATGGAAGCAGGTGACATAGAAGTGTGAAAGGTTTCAGCATCTTGAAAGGGGGCACACATACTGTACAGGGTGGGATGGAAAATGGCTTATCGGAATTGAAAACTAACTTTATCCCCATACTTGTTTCTTGCAAACTGACATAAGTCATAATGCAAAATTAAATCATAAAAGGTGGGCAGCTGGCTCTTTGAGCTAAAATATATATAAACTAAATTCAAGAGTCTTAAAAACAAAACTATTTTAAACAAAAATGATGTCTGTATACTGGAAGTTTTTTGTTTTAGTTTGCATGGAGCATTGTGACAAACTGTGAAGCAAAATATAGCTCATAGTCCAAGCATAGTTACATTGAGACAATGCTTCATGATGTTGGCTAGGCTGCATTACTGCAGTACTGCATTCTCTTCAAGACAGTGTAGGATTTGCACTATTCAAATCAATAGATGGCTATTCAAAGCCCTCTGTTGGTGTAGGTTATATATTTACTGGCATTATACAAGTTAGTGATTGGAGAGTAAAGTTGTGTTTTTTTTTTAAATGTTGTACTGTACTTCTTAGCTTCTACTTCTCTGAGAATAAGAAAGCCTCCTTTTCCTAAGATGTATATATCCTGTTTAAACTATTTATGTGAATAACAAGATTGATATCTTGAGCTTCTTTTTTTATTTAAATGGAAGAATTTCAGCTCCAGCAAAGCAAACGAATCACTTCCACCCTAAAAATACAGAGAAGTTGTGAACGAGGGCACTCACTGCTGTTTCACCTCAGCAGGACTATGCTGTTCACATGAACCCTGGCTCCCTGCTTACCTCTCCTCGTGTGCAGGGGAAGGCTCCGGAGTATTTGGTAGTGCAGAGGGCCCCTTCCTGTTCAGTGTCATCCCCCAAGCCGAATGTTTCGTTGCAGTTGGTGGCGTAGTATTTGCAAGGCCTCCAAGTCTTCCCGAAGTCTTGTGATCTCTCCAGCAACATGGCGGCCGGCCGGGGGGACTTGAACACCATGATCATGTGGGTGAAGTAGAACTCTGCCCCCAGGTCCAGCTGGATGGTCTCCCGCTGCACGCCCTCTGCAGACTGCCACCACGTGTTGGGAAAGCGGAACGAGGAGTCTGTCATGGCCGCGGGCAGGTGGGAGTGCTGATGGTGTGCCGCGTTACATTTCCCACACTTGGGCGGCCTGCAGGACCTGTTTGCATTCTCTGTATAAGAGCAGTAGAGTTCGGTGGAGTTGTGTCCGCACACTGACTCGGTGAGTAGGTTCCTGCCCAAGGCCAGGTTCCCCATGCGGGGGTTACAAGCCTGGTTCTCACAGCGATGACCCACCCCTGCAGCCACCCTGCCAAGCCCTGCAAGGGAATGAAGACAAGGAATGAATTAGGAGTCATGCTGAGAAATTATGATTGGTCTTTTGAAGGATTTAGTCTTTGCTTTAGTAGGTAAAAATGTTCATATTCATACTTTTAATGTTGTAAAAACTTTTTACATAACGGATCCTGCTCTGCCAAAATAAGGATGTGTGAAAAAATGGACTATAGTGTTTCCAATCACATACAGCGTACCTTGAAGGTGTAAATGTTTGCCTTTTACTTTTATCAGAATGAGATTCTTTACTTAGCACTGCCTTGTGGCTGGACTTTGCATTGCGTTGTGATTTTTGAAGAGAATGTCAATGTCTAATTCAATTGAGGGTAAGTCCATTTTCAACATGCAAACATACTATTTGTGTCTACCACAACAGAGCCTGTTTCAATGCCAAAATTACAGTACACTCACTGACCAGAAGACACTGACATTGAGTACTTTCACTGTCAATAGCTTTCTACCTTCAGCATAGAGCCAAGGCAGTTTCTGGGGTTGAAGAGGTCACCAAGCAACTGCACTGATCATCATAACCTTTTTGAGTTTATGTGTCAGGACCCCCTTGTAAACGAGGAATAGTTCTCAATGGGTACTCTCCTGGTTATATAAATAATAAAAATAAATATACTATTTAAGTGAACACTATTTTGAACAGTACTGTCTATATTTAAAATTTGTAAAAAAAAAAAAAAAAAAAAAAAAAAGTTTTTACAACATTAAATACTGGTAACATACAGCCTATCCCCAGATATTCGTCCTCATTGTTGCATGTTTAAGTGCTGGATAATGAGAGTGCATGTACTGTGCTCTCTGTTCTGTTCCTTGATAACTGAGATAACTGAGTGTCTGATATGTGAATGTCCACTGCATAGTGCTGCTTGTAAAGCAACTAGCACTTGATTCTCTGGCTACTCTAACCAATAGCTCAGAAGCTTAAGAAAATAAAAACGTTGTAACTTAACAAACACTAAGATAGGTCCCTGGGGCATCAGTTGGCCAGAACAATTTTTAAATAACCGGTATTTAAGCATCTACCAAATCCCCATTGTCGGATCCTAGACTGTAGTTGTTAATTCTAGATAGATAGATAGATAGATAGATAGATAGATAGATAGAAAAATTAGACCGTGGTATTCATTCCTACCAGCAGGGTTCTGGAGAATGCCCTTAGGATATTAATATATTCATATCTTTACAAGCTCTGCCATGAAAGCACCTGATTTAAACTCGCGTTTGCAATGATGCTGCACTTGAATTGAAGTAAAAAAATAATAATAAATCCCAATAAACCGAAAACACTTTGTATTTAGCCAGTATTTTTAAATGTGTTATTTGTTTATTAGCTGACAGCATGAAATCAAAGTACATATGTCAGAAGGCTCTCGTGTTGTATGTGTTTTGTATACACTTTTTAAATAATACCACATGTGAACACTGAAGACAGCTGCTACAGCAGGCAATACCTAAGAGGCTTACTAATGAGATGGCGTTTTCGTTTTAATGAATGTGATTTGCCAATTCCTAGGTTATTCTACTATAAAAGAAAAGCGCAATACTTATAAACACATCAATCTCAAACACTAACCTGAATCAAAAGTGAATCCAAAGAGTGCAACCAAGGAGAACAGAGTCCAGTGACACATCGCAGTCCTTGTGAAATGCCTTGAGAAATGTTGGATTTACGTAGAAATACTCAGACAAGCCAAAGAGCTCTGTGAATATACAGGGTGCTGAAATTTCACTGCCATGCCATTACAATGACATGTGGAGGCAGGTTTTACCAGCGGGAGAAAGCGAACTGGCTTAGCTCAGTTGCCTTGATCCTAAACATGAGAGGCTAAGAAAAATAATTGAAAGTCCCAAACGTTTGACAGCTTGGGATCGATCTTCTTTAGACTGTGAGTGCTCACATAAATATCAAATTTCAGTTTAGCGAAAACAAAAAGTTCTTGAGTTGGAGATGCGATGCCTGTCTCATACTGCTACTTCAGTTTCGCTGTAAATAAGGTAATAATAAAGAGTGACAGGACGCTGTAAGCTCCGCCCAGTAGCTTCGCATTTTTTCCAACTTTTAAAGCAACATTCCTGTAAAGCATGAGTCACTCACTGTCAGATCAACGCTTGCACGCAAGGTTCCTTTATCAAATATGCGTTTCACCAATGGATTTCGTTTCTTACATAAATCGTACAATATCAGCAATTTGAATTTTGCAGTCTCGCCACATTGTTGAACATTTTAAAATTGTTTGTCAATATTGTGTGTAACTATTAGATACTATATTGTAACATTAACACTGTAATACCATATTGTAAAATATGTAAAATTAGTTATACCAAAACTAGTAACTAGTACAATTTTAACAAACATTTCAACTTAAATATGGTAGTTATATAAACAAAAACAAGAAGAGGGTATATTATTTATAAAGTAATGTAGAAGAGGTTCTGTAGATAATAAATAAGACTTTATATTTAACAATAAGTGATTAATCGTGTATTATTAGAATGCTGGTCAAAGGGCATACAATTCAAAGTCTTCCATGTTCGTGAGAAATAAACAGCTGTTGAAACAACACTTCAATTGTTACACTTAAGTATTTTTTTATCCTGGGAGGCACGATTCTGAGCCCTTGTGTCTCCCTCTCTGCCACCTGCTTTGTATATATTAAGAAAAGAGAACCTGTGCGTGTCTGGGGTTGTGGGGGAGCAAATTGTGTGATACAGCAGATGCTCAGACAGCTCAAAAAGACGGATTAAAACTAAAAGGAGGTGCAGTCGTGACAAATTGAAGCTATACTGTAGGCTACCTGGATACAATCAGAACGACTGATCTACTGAATGGAGGGATCAATCCCACCAAATCTAGTTTAGTCATATAATGTAGGCTGGAGCATATTGAAAGGCTCAATGAAATGTAATAATTATGACATGCCCATTAAATATACTGTCATTTAAAACGTTAAGGTTCTGAGGTAAACCGTGGTAAACGCCTAGCAAAATGAGTAAAGCATAGTAAAAGTGAAAGCATGGTAGCAAGGTGTATCGATGGTAACCATGATTGTTAAACCCAATTAAAAACATAATGCGTTTCTTAAGCAATCTTAACAGTAATGCATATGACAAACATAGGAAAAACAAACAAATATTTTGAGTTCCTGTTTATAAGCTGCATTATTCCTTATGTGAAATAGTTATCAAGGATACTCGTCATATTTGTGCCCTGTAAATTAGGAAATGGAGTAGGGGGTTTAGGAAGGCTATGTAGAAAATGTGTGAGAAGAAGGAGTGCCTCTCAGAAATGAACTTCCAAAACATTTTCTTTTTTTTTGTATAGCTTAGCTATATATCTAAACTCAAGTAATGATACAATGTTATGAAAGAGTTATAAAAGTTTGGAATCCGTCAGATAAACCAAAGGCTGAAATGGCACATTTTAAAGATTCGAATGATGTCGCGAATGGACCTTATCAATGTATTTATGATGGTTTTTATCAGTGTAACAAATACACCATTGAGCACAAAGTCTCTTTAATCAGATCATTTAAAAACAATATTCTACAACTGTTGCAACACCTTTTCTTTTCATTATTTTTTAGACTTAAAGAATACAATTGTACCATTGTTTTTTCAATTGTTTCAGTAGCTTGCAATTATTGAACTTTTGTTATTGTTATTAATAATATTATTTGTAATGTGACAGACATAGAGAACCATGATAGTCACAGCGTGAAAATAATTGAAACTAAAAACAATTACTTTAAAAACTAAACAAAGTGTACATTTGCTCTTAAAAAGAAACCAAACGCACAAGTCGTTTCACAAAGACGGTATTAGTGTTAGTCCATAAAAAAAATACAGTACAATAACATTTTGAACAGTGTAATTGCATAGTAAATGTATCAGGATAAAGTGTTATTGTTTTTTTTTTAACAGTGTTGAAATGCAGTCAGTTTGAAACAACTTCAAGCACAGCAAGCCAGTGGTGAATGATCTCAAGTCATACCTCAAAACTATTTGCAATTGACACATTTTTCTCATTCATGTCAATCATGCAGATTCCTTGAGGGAGGGTGAGAGGTATCTCATTATTCATTATTCACTGTCTATTGGAGGCCCAGTTATTTCACCTATCAACCTGCCAGTTGTAGTTCGGTCATCATAGCCAAAAGCTAATGATCCCTGACCTTATAGTCAAGAGCAGTGGTTTTCAACCCCAGTCCTGAGGACCCCCTGTGTCTGCTGGTTTTCATTCTAAGTGAGCTCTCAATTACTTAACTAGGCCCTTCATTGAACTGATAATTTGCTTAATTCAACCTTTTTAATTGTTTTCAGCTCTTAAACAGTTGCATATTTCAAGTTAGCTATAACATTTTATAAAGCACAGGTTCATGTTGTAACGGTAAATGCATAGTACAATATAAGCACAGGGAAAGCATTTTAAAAGCGTTATGAAAGATCCACTTGGTTGAAAAATAGTACACAGTTCAGGATGTGGCCACATTATGGTCGTAATCTGTTGAGCACCTATGTAGTATATTAGGTCCTGTTATTTAGTTGGACATACAGTTTGATAGAGGAAAGTGGCCTGTTAGTCAGAGCATCTGAATCTGTAACTTGGAAATCAAACCACTATGTCAGACATTTTTAAGGAATGAAAAACATACCAGAAGACAATTATTGACTGATCTGAATGCTGTCTTGACATCCGAAAGGCTCCAGGAAATGGGTACAATAACCCAAACAATAACGTCCACTGTGAGCATGTGGTATCAACAAAAACAAGTACCATAAGGCAGATATGTGGTGATATCAAAATATATTTATTTCTCAAGAGGCTATTACACCTTATTTACTAATTCGCTGTTGAAAGCATTTCTCATTCACGAAGTAATCTGGCTGTTTTATCTATACTTGAAGGTTATACTTGTTACTGCAGGTACATTATATGTCAGAGGCAGGTACTTGATCACTCTTCAAGCTGGAATAGTCTATGAATATTTCTATTTTAAAGCTAATAAGCACGACATATTGATCTAGTTTAAAACTTACAAAGGAATTAAAGCACTTTTTAGATGTACAGCAATTATTTAAAGTGCTTTAGATGCATTTTGATATTAAATAATAATCTAAAGTTAATAGTCGCCCCCCCCAAAAAAAAATAAAAATAAAAATAAAAGTCTCAGATAGCTGTACTGAAGTAGGATTGTTGTGCACATTATGGATCCTAACAGTTGCATAAAATGATAAACTACAGCTATCCCCAAAAGTTTTGCATCACCTAGAATTTTAGGGTTAAGACATTTTTTTAAAACTAAATGAACATAATTATTCCATTTAACATCATGTAATCAAAGAAACTACAACATGATAGCACAAAAGTCTACTGGAAGCCATAAGAGTAGTAGAGTATTTCATGTTAGATTTTGAAATGTCACATTTTTCAATTTTTGTCAGTATGTAATTCAATATGTTAATGTAACATTATTTATCAGGTTTCATTTGACTTTATAAAGCAAAATGAGTTAATTCTATAGCGTGATGCAAGACATTTGTCCATAGCTGTGCATAAATAAACTCTCTAAGTACTCCTAGTGGGAGGTAAATAACCAGGATGTATCTTTTCAGCCAAGCACACTCAGGGTATTGGCACCACTTGAATCCTGCTAGCTGACAGATACCCCATGCAACTGACCCAGAAGTTTCTGAATATTAAACCCATTATTGGTCAGAGCTACACTATCTTGTATGTTGAATACAAAACAGGAATGCAAAACAAATCAGCCTATTCTGCTCTGTCCTTTTTTACAGGTCTTGACACACATCGCACTGCAGCTCTGTTCTTTGCCAAGAATGAAATACCAGTGCTGTAACTAAACAACAAGTCTGGCCATATGGCAGCAGAGCAGTTCTTTTTCAATACAAGCGCAACAGACTCTCTCAATAACATAATACTGGATTAGTATGGCACCAGCCATTGTGAGTGCAGTATAGAATATCAATACACAATGGACATAATCACCAGACAATAAGAATGCTGTTTGTCATTTTTAGGACAATTATCATACTTTCCATACAAATTGGTTTTAACATTCTTTTTTTTTAATCAATTTACCCCTATTTTTTTCAGGAGGACTGCAGATCAATGAACATCCTCTGTTCCCATTGTCAAGCCTATCCTATTTTCACCCACTGAATATGTAACAGATTTTACCAAGCTGTTGAGCCCTGGAAACAGGATCCCAGCCTGGGAAGAATCAATGTGAACTTGTCTAGAAATTACTAATCATCTTAAATTATTAGTAGCTTCATTAGGATGCAGACTTTGTCAGTGCATACTGTACAAAAAGCCCAACTAAGGGTCCATGTGTGTTAATAAAATATGTAAAATATTTGCACAAGGCATTCTAGACCCAGTTACAAAAAAGTCCCTTCTTGCTAGGGTAGGCTAGTGAAGTTCCTGGGGTGGATCTGTGAGGGCACAGTGTCAATACAGCTGGGCTTGTACAGTGTATGGCAGATATAGGTCAATATATGTACAGCAAAATAATGTGTCTGGGAACAAAAAAGCAAAACAAAAAAGGGGTATTTGCTTGAACAATGTGTACTGTTTAGGAAAGGAAACTTGAGGGCCATAAATATGCAAGCAAAGGATAATATCATATGGAATAGGTTAGGAAATATCACTGAAACAATGAATATAATAACATCATGACAGAACTATGTAGATTTGTTTCCTAAAAAGTGGACTGAGTGATATTCGAAGAAAGCAAGGAAGTGGAGATAAGGAAATCAAAGCAATGGGGCAGGTCTTTTCCTCTTCCTAAAGGTTCTTATGTTGTCACTGCATGTGCACTCTGTACAGAATGTCCTCTCTCACAGTCCAGTTATGTTGAATTCCGAACATGCTTTTAATCTTCAGCCGTTTCTGTTTGTTTTTTTCTTGCCAGCAGATTCTCCCATGCTTTACCATTCCCAGCAATTTGTGTGGAAAACACTCTGATGAAATTATTCCATGATCTTTTGGGATCGACATTTTTATCAACATTTTTTATTACATTATTTATGGGTTTAACTTTAATAGAATTGTGTGCTCTCTTTACAATTCACCGCTCCCTAAAACTCCCTTAACCCCTAAGGTTATGTTTTACCCTGAATGCAAGGCATAACTATTTCCCTATGACTGCTTTTTTTAACCACTAATGTGTCTTTAACCCCTTCAACAGGATTTATCTGACATGTAGTAATGTCTCAGCTGCATATTTTACATCAGAGAATGGTTTAGTCAACTCCTTGGAATTTCAGGGTTTTTTCATACTGTCATTAGGGTTATATATACATTCACCAACAAGTACAGAATTGTGGCATATGATGAACTCCCCATTTTAACCAGCCTCAGAGTCAGACCACTTGTTTTGTTGTTTTTGAAGGAGGCTTGGCTTTGTTTTTTTTTTAATAACCTCAGGGGCAACACAAACCCTTTGAGGTTTCACATGTTTACATAGATTTTATTGATACTGATAGTTTTATACAGCGGGTCCATTCTAAATGTATCCTCCACAAATGGTGTCAAATTGGAATAGAGGGAAGGTGATATTCTGATCGATTTCAAGTGTTTTTTCACAGATATTTAGGATTACCAACATTGAGAGTCTATTTTTATGAACTAAACATTCAGAGTTCTTTTACCACCACCCTAACTTTTAGAAACCACATTTTTTCATGAACCTCATTACATAGTATTTTTAATTGTACAAAAAAATACGAATAAGTGGGTCAATTAAATATGGGGGAAAACCCCAGCTGGATTACACAAGAATTAAGGAGTGGCACTGTTTAGGTCATTAAAATAAATCATATTATTCAGAAGTCCAAATTCTTATTGGCTATTCAAAAACAAACCCCCTTGCTGAGAGCCAATAAACGATTACTTTGATAATCCATCAATGGCTTGGCAGAGGGAGACATGATGGATGGGTCTTTTGTGTTTCCAGGGTGGGATGTCACAAGAGCAATTCATAATTTGGACTTGCGTTGAGTTTCAAATATCTCACCATGTTATTAAAAGGTAAAAGTTGTGCAGGTCAAGTGTTTAAAAATGTGTCAGTAAGGTGTTTGTGTGTGTAGGGGGTTAGGGGGTAGCCTCAGAGTTTTGAGTCGCAGTACAAAATCTGTACTTTAATTTGTCCATTTGCTATTATATATGCCATTTTATAAAGTTCAAGCATAACCATGGGTACTGGTATGTATGTTTTCACACATCTTTCATCTTATACTAGAAACACCTACTACTGAAGAAAATTTTTAATTTATAGTAATTTAATTTTTAATTCTACACCCCAGGGTAGAAAAAATGAACATGTGTGCATAAATGCACTAGTCAATACTACTGTAAAAGACCACCTTAACTTCACATATAAGAAACAATGACAGATCAAACCCATTTCAAATTTACACAACATAGTGGATAAGATCATTGTATTACAAAATAGACAGTATATATTTTGTAAACATGAAAAGCTCTCAACAGTTTATAAAACCATAAGTGGTCTATCATGTTCATGCTTGATTTAGACTCTGTGAAACTATCAACAAAGTGCTTGTATCAAAATAAAGCATTGCTTTCACTGCTAGCAGTGATCTGGGGTCTGTATCACCACCAATCTCAGCAACAGCAGATTTAAATGCTGCTTCCGTTCAAGTAATAAAATTGGGCCCATCCTGACATTTTTTTGGACAAAAACACAAAAAGGGATGCTAGTACTTAGAAATTCCACTGCTTAAATCGTATGAATAGACCCTCAATCTTAGGCAATGGCATCAATTTAAGCAGTAGATGTTTTTACCACAATGTAAGAAATTTCACACAGGTTATACAACTATACATCTCGGCAACTGAGCAATAATGTGCCATCTTTTGTGAATTGTGTGCAGTTTTGGTATTATTTAGTACTTATAAGGACAGCATTGGAGTAATGGAATACTGAAGTCAGGCAGTACTCATGCCTGTAAATCCTTGTTTTGGACCATATTGTGTTGAAACTACATTTTATGGTCTTTTACAAATCACACACGTAGAGCTTGTAGAGCCTTTGGAAGAGTTCCTTGGCATCCAAGAAGGATTAATTTCCCAATTTAGACCACCCTGTGCTATTACTGTCTGATTAGGATTTGCTAGTTTGCACTGAATACCCAGCTATTAATGTCAATGGCTCCAAAATACCATTCAATAGAAAGATTGTGTTTCCTGTGTCTAAATTGCCTTGGTTTACTCAAATTGAGTTTGGTTGAAGTGGACCTCTGTAACCATACTTAACATACCTGAGTTTGCACAATAGGAAAAAAGTTAGCAATTTAATAATTAATTATTTTGTCCACCAAAAAAAGTTACATCTTAGTTCTAGAAAACACAAACGCTTTGTGGTTTACTATAAGTCACTTATGTACAGCATGGAAAAATGCAAATTTGGATTGTTAGAGGGCAAATTCCTACAAAGTGAAGGGGGGGGGGGGGGGGGGGGGGGTCAGATGGTGGCTTTTGGTCTGAAAAGATTAGAGTATAAAAAGGTTTCACAAGCTGCTCTTGGAGTCTTTTCTGCCTGTGCATTTTAGGATATAAACAGACTAATCCCCCCAGCCTATCTTTCATATTATTAAAAGAGTAAGTGATTAACAAGAGAAAGCTATGGCTGTGCTGACCACAGGATAGCCGTGTATAACAAGAAAGAAAAAGAAAATCTTGAACTTCTTAAGTGGTGTTCGTGGCTTTAGGAAGAGGCACACAATAGCTCTAAAGGGTCTCCTGGAGTCTTTACTTAAAAGCATTTTTTTCTTCTTTTTTTCTTACTTATCAAAAAAGAATTTTTTAATAGTCACCAGGGGTTCCTGTTGCAATGAAGAACTTTTGCAACGCACTGAATCACTCTGCTTTCTATGCCTACCTGAACAAAATTAGATATATCAATTAAAAACACTAAACTAAATGTTGTCTTTATACTGCGGCCAATATGTTATTCCATTCTTCTTTTTTCAGTGGGCATGTACCTTTTGCACATAAATGGTAAATAGTGAAAACTGTTCCAAAAGATAACCTCCTCTCAGTTCCCTGCATAAGGTAAACATGCCCACTTCCTACCTAACAAAAGAAACACTGTTTTTGTACAGTAGACCATGCTTTATTTATTTCAGACATCAGATTATGCATGCGAAGGCTGGTGGCAGGAAGGCTTCTTTCACAAAGGAATAATGTATTTAAAGAGTTTATACCTCTTGCAAACACAGTCAGTAATTTTTTCCTCTGAATTAATTTTATTTTTTTAGTGGCAATTAACAAGACATACTTTGTTACAGACAATGGATATTATCTTGAAACAGATAACTAGAATGAAGCCGCTGGCTGCTGATATAATGCTGTTATTGCTATGTGGTGCAGCTGAAATGCACACAGAAGCATGTTACAAGCATAGAGAAGGGTTTGGCCGTCTCTTATTCTAATGAGTTGGCTGCAGATCTGCAGCGTCATTTGTCTTTTGCCCAGGTTATTATGCGGGCTGTCAGGGAGGGTGAGGAAGGGGACAGCAGTGCATCCCTCAGCCAGCGGGGAGCGGGGAGTCTGTTTACAGGGAAGCAGCGGGGAGCTGTGGGAACATGGCAGCTCCAGCAGCACCTGCCAGGCCTGGGCGTCTAGCACAGCTCTAGAGGTTTAGAGAAAGCTTAGCAAGGTCTCGTGGGCTATACGCCTTAATGAGGGTCTGTGAAGGATTGACTCTGTGTCTTCAGTGGATTTCAGATTTCAAGAATACACTGGGATTCACAATGCCACCGCGGATGGTTAATTGCAGATCAAGCATAACTTCAAACAATCTATCATTCACTATGAGGAAAAACTAAAGAAACTACACAGAATTACAAAACATGGAAGCAATTTCCAGTGATGTTAAAACAAGGTCAAAGTTTACAAACCAAAACTATCTGGAATTAGTATTAACATTTTATAAACGTTACTGAAAGGTTTCTATGTGTTTTATTTACATGTATCAGATGAAAAATATTACAACAGTTTTCAAGAAAGGTAACATTTTCCAACTGAACAATTTATTGCACACTGAAGAATACACATGCACATGGCATACTTAAAATGATAGTTATCTGAATGATTTAAGAATGGAATTCATGTTTGTATTATCTTTGCCTTGTCTACAGCTATCCTTTGCGCTGGTATCGCTCAATCCAGCCACCTGGGTCCAACTCCTGTAATCATCCTCTTTACTAAATATGTTGTTTTTGCCCTTAAGCCCAGCAGTGGTTAGTGGTGCTTTAAGCAATATAGAGTGTGTGTCGCTGTGGGATATTGCCACGTCTTGAGGTCCATTGAGAGGGCCCGTATTGTGACTATACAATGGCTATGATGTATTTTCAAATTAAACAAGGTTTAAAGATAACTGTGGCAATATACCGGTACTGTGTAACATGATATTAAGGTTACCATGGAAAATCCCGGCCCATCCCTAGAGATATCATCACAGCTATGACATCACAAAGCCCATTGAAACTGGCTTTTTTTTTTTTTTTTTTTAATTCTGGAGGATGACATCTATATGTCAGACAATCACAATTGTTGTTGTTGTATCTACTGTAATTTTAACCTCAGTGTCTGAGACCCAATAAAAAATGAATTTACCAATAAAACTGACCCAGGCTGGATGCAGTCGCATTTAAACTTTAATAATAAAATAAAATAAAACAGTTTACTTGGCAAATTATGCATTTGGAAAACAAACATAACGATTGTTATCACTATTATTTGCAGTTGACCTGATTCATAGACCTCTCTGGTATCAGCTTTTGATATACTGGATTAAATCAAAATATTAGGACTCCTATAGCCACTGTAGTGCAACAAAGCTGCTTTCTGGTGACACTATTGCATCACCGGCATTTTTTTAATGAATTTGATTGTGTACCTTTTCGTGTGGTTGGGGGGTTCTTGACCTCAGAAATTATTGTACCTCCCTGAGAAAAGACAAAAGGATGAGTAATAATATTGAATGTTTAATCATTTTAATCGCTCTGTGGTAACCACAAACCTGGTGCCACCAAATTCACTGCACTACACAAATAAATCCAGGTAGTCTTTTTTTTTAATATTTGCTAAATATCCTTGCTCTCCAAGTAAGCTTCAGGTCAGTAGTGTAGACCCTGGATACGGGTATGGGCAGGGCACCTGGAATCATTCTTCCCATTTATTCTGCTTGGTGATTTTAACTTACAGCTGTCTATATGTTTAATGTAGTCTGCATTTTTTAATTTAGTCTGACCTCCCATCAAGTCTGACAACTTTTCAGCCTTAAAAGTCCATACAAATAAACCTGGAAGCAAATGGTTAATCTACCAAAGTAATAATTTTCTAGCTGTCACAGCACACTTTTTTAAAGGCATAAGGCTATAAACACCCCAACACGTTTAACATATCACAGAATCGAGAATGTGCCTGACTAACAAGTTCTAATAGGGGATGAGGAGTGGGCACCCTTCCAAACTCACTCATCATCAGGTGTGAGATTTATGTGTGATGTGCGTGAGAGGTTTAACCGCTACCATTTGTAGGACGCTTTAATCTAGAGAACCCTTGTGTGTTATTATAAACATCTGGAGTGAAAAAAAAAAAATCTTACCAAATCACAGTCACAAGAGGGGGAGACTCTCCAGTGATGCAACATTATATTAGTCTGGCAATATGTGACCTTTTCTTTCAAAATAAGTCTGACAGTAGCAGGGCTCACTGCTTTTATTTTCATATAGAATACAACTTGACGCTATTGCATAAAAATGACCATCTTTTAATCTAATATAATTATTACTTCGGAGTTTCTGTTTAGTTAATGTCCATGTTACTGTTACATTATTAGTGCTATTAGAATACTTCAGAAAGTTCAGTGTAATTCTTAATATATATATGACAGGTATGAGCGGGTTCTTTACTAAACTGTAATTATATATATTTGTTTTAAGATAGTGCTTCTGGCATGTTTTCTCTTGCCTTGGATAAAAAAACAAACAAACAAAAAAACGTTTTTGCTCAAATATGCAAATTCTTTATAAAACGAACTCCCCGGTTAGTACATTTATTTTTCATTCTGTGCTGTACAATTGATGTGTCAATTGTGTAGTATTTCTGTTGCAGTAATTAAAGAAGAAACTGTTGAGGCTGTAAAAAAAACTTATTATTATTATTATTATTATTATTATTATTATTATTATTATTATTATTATTATTTATTGTTTTGTTTAAACAAGGAATGTCCTGAAGTCATAAGAAAACATGCATTAAGGGGTGCTAGTTAGGCAGGTATAAATGACATATAAATGTAATATAATATAAATTGTTGATGATGCTATTCTAGTTATTTCCAATTTCCAAAGCTGTATTTGTGTTGCAGATATATATTTTATTGGGTGCTCTTGGAAATGCTGTAACAACCCTGTTATTTATGATAAAACACATCATAGAATTCCCTGTTCTTTTACCAAGACATATAACATCCAGCTAAAATGACAAAGAGAGGGTACGTGTGTGCCAACAAATACACCTCCAAGGAAGTGCCAGGGCAAATTATATGGCCAAGTACTGTGAGTGTTTTTATAGGGAGCCAGGATATCCCTGAGCAAAATGAAAATAACAAGGGAAGGCTTGTGCACATCTTGCTAAAAATCCTTTGAAATCACCTGTCAGTTTAAGAAAAAATACTCTGTGTTGTTTATGTATATATTGATGTAAAATGTACTAAGCAGTACCATTCCAATTAAAACAAAAGCTGTTTCCAAGAGGATCGGCCTTAATTCAGGTAAACACTAAGTGATGCTCCTTTATCACGTCCTTTAAAACAAACAAAAACCACACCATTAATTAGCACCAAAGGGTAATGATTTTTCATATGCATAACCAACACTAAAAAACAAACATGTATACCTGAAGTTCATCTTTAAAGCCTACAGATATTAAATTATTGCAAATATTGCAATAGAGATATTTTACTCGCATAGATCTGGTTTAGATCTGGCAGCAATGCAAACTTAAAACAGGCTTAATGAAATTTGATTAATCTTGATTCTTTCTTTTTTTTGCAGATAAACATCTCCTTGTTTCTTCTTTACAAAAGTCCCTGTTAGTTCCAATGGCAGACGCATGAAAGGGATTATTAAATCACTCTTCTGATAACATTCCAGTGTAATGAGTGAAAATAACTAAATAGATTGCCAAGTTATCTATATGTGAATTTGTTTATTTTGTTAGTCATGGGGTTTTCCAGATATTGTGAAGCAACATGCCACATCAAATGGTATGCTTATACAACACCTTCAAATAAGCCATGCCTAAAAGCTAAAAACGAATACCATACTGAAAACAGAATCAATACACTGTGTTTAACTTGACTCCTTGGTGTGAAAGGAGAGCTTGATGACTGCTCTGAAGGCCAAGATCAAGCTGATACTGTAAATGTTAAGAATGTATGGACATGCTGTCTCAGCAGCTACAGGTGAAATGATATCCCAAACATTACTTTGTAAATACCACATGTTTTTTTAAATCTTTTGGTGCCAAACATGTCTTCACATTATTTCAACACACACTCTCTGTGTGGCACAGTGCAGATAATTATGACTTTTGACGATTTACGAAATGCTGATCTTCAGGGCAATACAAGTCATCAGCTGAGGCAGGTCGTGAATTTATGGATCCCTTCTTAACTCTGTGGACATATACAGCAGTCACAGCAAATATTATTTGTACACACAGTGTACAAAACTAACACTGGTTCAACCTGCAAGACAACTACATCATATTTTATAATATAAGGGCTAGGCCCAAACCCAAAAAAGTGACATGGCTTATGTCCCTTCCACCTCAAAATAACGGAAGAACATATCTTACTGTATAGTACACGTCAAGTAACTGGACTAATGGGGGGTGTAAATAGTCTGGTAAGCTGGATAATTGACCCACACCCTAAGGAACAAGGACACATTGCTAAATGGAAAACTATTAGATTTGCCTGTTTTAAATGTTCAATAATGAAGGCACAAGCCAAAATGCTTGTCGACTTGACTTAATTTCACATGCTTAAATGTGCAATGTTGCCAGAGTCCCTTTGTAACCTGCAAACCCCAAATTAACTTTTTACACATGACCATTGAACATGTTTTATTGGGTGGACTGGTTGATTGACAATCTGTTTGATAAACTTCCAGATACTCAAATCTGTATATAATTCTAAAAAGCAAGCGACATAGGTTGAAGTCAGCAGAAATTACTGAATACTAAGAGAAAAATATCAGTGTTTAAACTGAATGCTACACAGTATACATAAGTGATATATATCATGAACCTGAAATCGAACCTAATCTAACAAATTGCCAAGCTGCTGTTTTCTTGTTGAAGGTGCATGACTTTATTTATTACTGGTATCCAATGGTCCACTTAACAGGAGCTGCTTGCCGTGTTGGCTGAAAGCCTAGCCTGGATGAAGAGGGCTACCTGAAGGTTTGTTGTCAGAATGAGTAGGAGTGGAGCGAGGCTTGTCCCCACTCAATGCTCTGTGTAAGATGTTGTTGAAGTGGCAGCAGGAGGCAAGCGAAGGGCGATGTGGGAGGTGGGTGCAGCTCCCTGGCTTTGTGTTGGAGATACTCTGGGCGGCAGAGAATAGTTGCTGGGTCTTTTGTTAGAGTTTTAATCGAGGCACAGCAGAAGGCTAGAAACACTTTTTTAAATATAAAATTACTTTTGGCTTTTCTTATATATAAAAGAGGAGTTCACAAGTGTATAGTTTTATTGAGGGAAATCAACTTGTGGTTGTAGTCAACAAAATAATTCCATATATCCTACCTCTCCTGTACATCCATTTGCTTTAAAAGTACCAACTGTGCAGTTTTGAAAGAGACATGTTATTGCAAACTTCCAAGGTCATTTCACCTCAGCAGGGTGAAAGCATGCTACTGACTGCAAAGCATATCATTCAATAGAGGAAGCAATTGGTTGGTTAATGATAGGAAAAATGGTGTTGAACAGTGGGAGCAATTCTCCAGGTGAAATAACCAAGGAAGTGCAAGATAACCTGCTTGCAAACATTAAAGTGTAGTACAAGATACATCACAATTTTAAACATGAAAACTCATATTTACTTTAAAATGTGTTTTGTTTTTTTCAAAACTGGACATTTGAGACCTATATAGTGAACAGAAGTGAGTGACAGGTAATATATATGACTATTTAGATCATTAAACTAGACTTATTAACAGATTAAAAATTTGATGGGAAGAGCTACTGTTAACTTGTGTATTCTTTACAAATATTACCCCTTAATTTATGAAGACTTGTTTTTATTGATAAATGCAAAGACTGAGGCACAGCTTGATATGTAACAGATTAAGGTAGTGTGGAATAATGCAATATTTTGACCATGGATCACCGTCATCTAATCTGACAGAGGCTAACCTCCACTGACATGTGACCTCCAATGTCACTCAGAACTCAACCAAGGACCACCGAACTTTCTTAACGGCTACAGTTGCAAAGGTGACATTGGGAGGTGACTTTCAGAACATTTTGTGAAACGTGGGATCAGTCTTCCATAGGATTTAGTGAAGGGGCAAGAATACTATATTGATTGGCTGGGTGGGGGATAGCAGGTTCTATAGTTATATCATACATCCCTACAAAAAAAAAAAAATAATAATATGCACATCAGTTCCTTTAATGGGAGGTTCCATAAATTCCTCTCATTGAACATAAAAACAATACACTACCACAGCTGTAAATTCAGAATCAGAGCCATCAGTAACATGAAACAGTAAATAATTGTGACCTTACTGTATACACATGTACAGTAAAAATGTGACATACAGACCGATGCCTTCACATACCTCCAGATTCTGATACCCAGTTGCTTGTGTTAAATGATATCCTTGTTCAGATCTAATTTCATTATTACTTTGCTGCCAATAATGAAACATGCCTATACAATATCATTTTAATTAAATGAAGTTTAATTTAATTGAGTGTTTGGTGTATTACAAATAACTTGACTAAATTAAGTTTTTAATTGTGTAGGTTTAAACTGGATGTGCCACACACCTCATACACCTGCAGCGATCCATTATAAAATACACTACCAGTATTTATAAGAAACCATGCCAAGAAAAAAAAAAATCATAAAACCCTTAATGCATACTAAATTAAAAAAAATAAACCTCTTACATTAAATCAGGGTTAATAACTATTTTTATTTTCTCCACCAATTATACAATATTTCTTTACTACTGCCAGGGAATTGACAGTTCACCACGAATGAATCACGTCTCTGCCTAAGTAGACATGTTTGGTTTTAATACAAAATGAATAACCACGTGATTTTCCAAATAAGTTTTCCCCCTGTAAGTTTCATGGTAAACTGCACAGTGAAAAGGGTGGACTGCAACAAATCAACTTAATTAATAATGTTCAAGAAAAATACTTTTGCCCTATATGTAATAAAATTGTTTGGTTTAAAGATTCCTTTCGGATAATAAATCAGGTTACTAAGCCTTAAAGTACATCAATCTGATCAAATATTTGTTGATTTTTTCATTATTTTGAATGCCAAACTTATATTTCACTTTAATGCCACGATTGCTGTAAGTGAGCTAAGTGGTAAGAAATGTAAAACTTTAATGATTGTTCACTTAATCATGGTTCGGAGACAGTAAAACAAAAACAAAAAAGGTACAAGTTTAAGCTCTCTGTAACATAAACACAACCTGTGATCTTACATATCTGCTGCTCAGATCAATTATGGAATCTTCTAACTTGAACAATTGTTATAGAATAATTATATTCAATTATATTTACATGATGTTTTTATGAACCACCATCTAAAAAAGGAACAGATGTTCAGAGATATTTCAGCAACAGCCATAAGATACAGTTTGCAACCTGCTATCTGCAGGTTAATATAAGGGTAACACGAAATATACTTCCATACTTTCCTAAGAAGTTAAGACTTGTGCCAGGAATGATAAGCCAATCAGCCCTATCACAGACAGGGTGATAACATAAGTCTACACAAAGCAAAGCTTGGGGAGAGAGTCAGTGTGACTTTACAATGTGTTTATTGTTTAAGTTTTCCTTGGTTCATTCAAGTTTTACTTACATAGACATTAAAGCTGTCCGTTAGAGGGTGGCATACAGAGAAGCAGTAGGAGGAATCAGAATGTAAGGCCAAATCCTGACAACAACAGTGAAGTGGCTAATGGAAAGCTGCAAGTCAGTTACCAGTACAATAGTAACGATGATTAAGAGAGAAACACTGAGGGATTACAAAATTACCATGGAGGTCACATAGGCCATCAAAGCTGCTGTTGAAGTGCATCAGAAGTCTTCAGGGCTGTAATTGTTTTCTATGCATACAAAACAAAAAGGTTTTCTGTTAATCATTAGATACTTTTATGTACCTCTTATGTATGGGCACCAATCCACATGGAAATAATGAAGGTTAATAAATTAGCGGCTGTTTAAATCATTAAAATAGATCCCATTGTGTCATGATTTAAGTACTGCAATTTCCAACATTAGAATAGTTAGAAATAACTTGGTAATGGATAATAATATTGATCTTTCAATTAGGCATGATAGAGGTAAATACAAAATACTCTAAAATAATGTGAGATTTGTAAATCACAGAATTGATATTTAATGCACAGGAGATTTTAAGTCTTGGTTTATTTTGCTTTATTTCGTCTGGAAATACAAATTAAATAATTATCTTCAAAATAGGGCCCTAACATTCATCATGTTACAGGCTTCATTCTAACCGTAACCCTCATTATACACTTATTTTCCAATCTTTTAGAAATAAAGTCTAGCTAATATAAACTGGCAAAAAAAAAAATTAAAATGTGTGATACATAACAGACTACATAACATAAACCTGCACTAATATTGTCATGGACGTTGTGCATTTCCATAATGACAACCCCTAATGCTGGGTTACATGTTTCCCCACCAGTGCAAAGGCAATTAAAATCTAACTACAAAAAACAAACAATCACATTTTGTGAAGCACAGTCTGTTTCTTGTATATATCCTGTGCACCAAGCACATAAAAACATCAAAAACTTGCAGAGGAGGATGCAAATGACAACTGTGTACATTATTATTGCATTATCCTTGTTTACACACTGTTAGTATTTGCTGTTTCCCTGAGGCTGACAATTCTCTTATATAGAGCAGACATGGTCCTTAAATTCAGGGAAACAAAACAATGACATTATTTTTTTTAAAGAAGTAAAATCATTCCTGTTGATGTCAGTGCATTTAATGAACACTGCGATCATCTTAATATCTACTACTATCAATTAAGTTCAAAAGCAAAACAGGCATATTTGTTTTCTCAACATTGTGTCTTAATGCTTGTTTTGCCAGCATATTGGTAAACTCTTGATAAAGTCAACTATACTTATTGTCACAATTTTTGCTCAGTTCATTGAAGTGATATTTAAAGGGTCTGACTTGTGTGTTGTTTTGGAAGGTCTGGTAGAATGCTGCCATCTTATGTCAGTAGCCTGTAATGAAAACAAAAAAAATATTTGTGTGCTTTGGGAAACATGTTGCCTATTGTCTGTTTCCACGGATCCCGCTTAACACTAGTCTTGGACTACCTTACCTAAGGTAACATTAGAAAGTCTAGGTTTAGTGCTAATCAGGGTCTGCAAACAAGCCGTAACAGTAATTCTGTCTATAGTACCTCATTCCATTTTGTCTCCAGCTCCACTACACAAGACTGCAGGCTGGGATAGCAATCAAGACATGAATGGATAACAATTACCGTGGTAAAAAATAAACCCTTTTTAAAACCTGACATAGGGCATTTGTGTGCCACGTAAAAGGGGCCAGGCAAAACTAGTAAACAATTCAATGTTCAGTTTCATGTGCCCATGAATTTTTCTATTGCTGTTCTCGCTATTATTATTATACACTACAGCTCGTTAATAATGTAATTGGACTGTTCAGTGCAGTGGCGTGAGAACATTTACTAATATATATTGAAAAAACACAATACATACACTACAAAGATTGTGTGTAATATTTTTTACTTTAATACAGTACAATAATTGAGAACTCTGAACATTTACGTGGCAGTGTGTAGTCTATGCTTACAATACTTCTACATCATTTGTTGTTTTACTACTTATCCCTCCTTGTCCTTAAGTTATTTTCCCCACAAGCTACTGAGGTATGACACAGGCCCGGTAGGCCTGCCAGGGCTGCCTGGGGACCCAGTGGATTCCACACCCTGGGAACTTTGTTCAGAGGGCCAGGACATCAAATCTGGCCTGGGGGTCTGGGACTCATCCCCCCTGCAGCAGCAGATTTGCAGCAGCCAGGAAGCTGCCATTGGCCAGGCTCTGACTGGAGAACAAGGCGCTGATTGAGGAAGGAGGGGAAACAGAGGGTTACAAAATTTGCAAGTTATTTGATTTTTTTTTTTTGAAGACTAGCTTACATTTTTACCTTTAAAAAAAAAAATCTGAGTGGAGGGATGGAAATAAGACTCCCATTGCACAGCAGTTTGATCCCTGGTTTTGCTAGTTCAGTAAGACACACCTGAGCTTGTTACCAACACACACAATCTGGAATGGGTAAAACTACTATGCAATAGGAGTCTTATTTCCACCTCTGTTTTTTTAATATTGAAACAGTGGCTAATCTAAATAGTAAAGCAGACACACAAGAAAGTCAAGCACATAACATCCCATTGACTGCTAGTGGAAGACTACTGCCCTTAGCTGGATTTCATGACCCGCTGAACTCTGATTATTGTATTGGGCTGAATGCCTCACAGCACATTGATTCACATTCTATTCAGATCGCTCTGCATTTGCAATCCAGACTGTAGACCTAATCTAGTAGTACTTTGATAGGGGTCTTTTATTGTATATAACCAGTGTATTGTTAGAAATGTGATCTGTACTGTGTCTCCCTACATACCTGTACAGTGTTTTAAGTGTTTAGCTGCTTATTCAAAACATTTTAAACATTTATGATTGTAGTGTTTTGTAAGGAAGTGGGAGGGCCCTGTGCTGCAGGATATATATTACACCAAGAAGGGTGCTACAAATGTACTTTAGCTTCAGTATTGACAGGGTTTGTAATACCAAATATTTCTTTGTTTACTTAAATTATAGTCACCAACTCTGGACCTTCAGGGAGTGTAGGCGGTGGACATCACAAAACTAAGTTGAAACAGGTCAACGCTGCTCTACAACGCTCAAAAAAGGCATACGGCATATTAACAAATACCTACTTTTAAGAATCCTCAGCATTCATTTTATGTAATTAGATTCAGAAACAACGATCTATCCTTTTATTTTCATTGTTACACATGTATCAGCCACTGTGAGGCGATATAGCAAACTACTGTCCCAAACTCACCTCCTTCATCACAGGCACGTTGTCCAATCAGAGCACGTTTCCTCTCGGGGTGAAAGTTGAGAGGTCGAAGAAAGCAGCCATTTCCTCCTGTGTTTTTTTTTGTTGAGCGGCGTGGGATTTGGGTTGCCTTTTGTTTTAGAGACTACCAGAAGAACATACCAGATTTAAAAATAAAATGGTGAGGTTGTAATTTATAATTTTGTGTCAACATGAATGAGTTGTTCTTAACCGGTTATGGCTATCTTTCGTTCTAGTACTGCTTTATTCATTCATTCATTTGTTCATGTGTTTGTTGTAGTGGTAATGTGTAGGCCCAGGCTCAGTGATAGAGAGCGTACAGAAAGGTTGCAACTCTAAATTGAAAATAATTCAAAACCCATATGTTGATTACCACTATCACACTATACAACGTGTTTGTTTTTTTTATGAAAATGTTTGTTAAAACAAAGTGAGTGTATGGGCTGTAGCAAGAAAACAATTCGCAAGATCTGGCGAGTGATTGTTAATAAACCCTAGCCTAAAAGAAACGTGAACTCTTATATACGCTAATAATATGTTTTTTTTTTTATTTAATTTTTTTTATATACAAGTGTCAATAATTATAATTAATATATCTTAATTTTGACATTCTAGGAATCCTCAGTTATTTATTGTATAACATGTTTTCTCTGAAAAAATGAGTGTCTGTTGTATCTGAGATTTACTGTACTGTTTTGTTTTATATAGAGTTTACCTCTGAACCCAAAGCCATTCCTCAATGGTCTAACCGGTAAACCAGTTATGGTAAAATTGAAGTGGGGAATGGAGTATAAAGGCTACCTGGTTTCAGTGGATGGGTACATGAACATGCAGGTTGGTAGATGTTTACAAGTTTAAGGAGCAGCAAGTTTAAGTCATTACTTTTTGACTATTTGCTACTTATGACCAACAAAAGCAACTTCTGAAATATTCTGCAGTAGGCGGGTCTTATGTAGGACATTTTGTTTTTACCGTAATTTGTTATTAATGCATACATTTAACACTTTTTATAAGTGAGAGTTTACAAACTGTTTGTAACTGACTTGAGGATAATGGATTTGAAACTTATTTACAGTACATTTAAAATGCATCATAAGATTGAAAAGCCGTTTATTAATGTGTGTTTATTTTTGTCATACAAAAGTTGGCAAACACAGAAGAATATGTTGATGGAGCATTGGCTGGTCACTTAGGAGAAGTTCTTGTTAGGTAAGTTACCTGGTGTTAATTCATCTTCTAGTTAATTGTATAATTCTGTCAAGTATTTTTTATTTGTTAAAGTTGAAAGAATAGGTCAACTATACCATAGGGCCAAGTAGACTTACCAATTGAGCTTTTATCAAATGAATGACATTTTTTAGGACTAAAAAGTGCTGTCTGTATCTGGCACTTAAGTTTGTCAGGCAGTCTTATGATGCGGTATGGTTTGGTATAGGGGCCTGCGTAAATTGATTCTAAACTGCCTTCTAATATGTTTGCAGTGCCATACTAATTTTGTTTTTGTTTTTTTTGTTTGTTTTTTTTAAGATGCAACAATGTTCTTTATATAAGAGGTGTTGAAGAAGAGGAGGAAGATGGAGAAATGAGAGAATAAACATTTTGTAAAAGAAAACCAAATTCCTTTTATACCGGATGTATCAGTTGTGTATGAAAGAGTTGTATGACTTTGTAACTGATTTAAGTTTTTGGTTTATGTTGATTTTGTGTCTTACTGAAACAGTTGTTTTTAGTTTAACTTTGTTTTCCATGCCGTGTGCTTCAAGAACAGCACAGAAATAATAAAATTGTGCATATTGCACTTTTCTTAACACTGTTTAATGTGCGGTATGACTTAGTCAAATTAGATAAGTGCCAACTAACCTTATCTGAAGAATTTAATGACTCATGGAATAGTAATGATTCATTAAGTTTAATACTGATAGTAATCTCTATAGGATTGGTATTTGAAATTGATCTGCCCATCACTAATACATAATTTAAGATTATATGACAAGTGGAATTTCTCCTTGGGATTCCAATTACGGTTTTCATGCAGTCGCAGGACATGATACAGTTAGGATAAACAGATGACATAAAGGCTTCTATTCACAGTTCAGCCTGCCAGTTTGAGAGATTTTGTAGAGAAAGGAAGCACCATGTAGTAGTACGAATAGGTCTCTTCCTGCCTCTAATTGTATCCGCTCCTAGCACTGTTGATGCCCCCTTGTAGTTATTGCTTTGTGAATAAGGCTTGCTACTTTGTTACACTTACTACTATTCTTATTTGACATCTAAAACCATATTTGTGTTCTGCTACTTACAATGTTTAATGGGGAGCAGAAATATGTCAGACCTCTTTTACACAAGGTATTATAGTTGTATGGCATTTGAGAAGTTAAACTATTATCAGTTCCTACTCTATGTAGATGGGACTTTTTGTTAAAATATTAATCAATGCCATCAGCCAGGCAGCTTCTTGCTCTAGCAGGCTTCTATCAAACAAGAATCATCCAATTGGTGCTGTGCCTCAAAACCAACTAATTAATACTGTGCAACTATGAAAGCAACCAGTCCTGTACCTGCCACTGCTGCATCAGCCAGTCTGGTTACTTGTTTAATAAAGTTATGTTTTGTTTTCTCTCATTATGTATGTGATCAATCATTGGTTTTTTTTTTTTTTAATGAAAGTAATCTGTACTATTCTCAAACATTTTGCAGTGGAAGGGCACCTGGCAAATATTTAGTGGACTGAAATTCAAGGTTCTGAGCACAAAATTTATATTCAACTTAAATAGGCTGTTTTAATAAAGGCATGGATATATGTGACCGTTATCACAATTATTTTACAAAGTAGTAGAAACACTTGACTTTAAAAGGTTGTTACACAAAGTATTTGGTCTACATGCCAAACATCTAAACAAAAAAAAAGTTTAAGCACTGCTCCAAATGTGTTAGTCCTCTTGAAGAGCCTTACGCAACAGATCTTCTTGTTCCTTGGTAGTCATCCCCTTTGGATTTGTTTTATTGTTGGTGGCTCTGAGTGGAACATCAACTTTCTTCCAGCCTAAAAAACAATTATCTGTAAGCGGTACATTTGCCTAGTCTTAGTTATAGGTTACATAGAATGCAATATTTTTGTTTCTAATGTTATTCAGTTTTTAATGTTAGTGGATTAGTGGATTATAATACTTATCTGTGGCCTGCCAATTTTTAGTGAGGAACACTGCCCTAGAAAGAAGTTATGGAAGAGAAGGGTCTGAGTTGGTCCATTTTAAGGAAATGCATAAGACTCGTGATCTAGTGAAGATATGAGGGTGGGTCAGCCTTCTTCCAACCAAACAAAATCAGGCATCTAGTCCAGCCTTCGCATTTCCAGCCGACGGCTTGAAAAATTGCCGTCTACCCTCCCTGATGAGCCGCCTAAATAGTTATTTCAAATACAGTGGACAGTCTGGGAAGAACAAATCTAATAAATTAATCTGATCTTAAACTTTGACATTTTCTACTCCTAGCTGTATAGTTGGCTCATCTATCTCAGTGCCTCTTGTGGCAACACATTCTTTAAATCTCGATGCCTAAAAAATTAATAAAGCTATACACTTATTTTGAATTTTGCGTCCTGATTAAGACACATATTTAGGCCCAGGATATGCAGGATTTAGACCCCTGCAAAACCCTGAAGTTTGTTTTCGGTGGTGGGTGTTGCCACTTGCACCCGCGCTGGGGGGAGACCCCCAAACCCCCCTGCCTTCTACTTTAAATGAAAATGAAAAGACTGCTAGTTAACAGGGTTGCAAAGGCCAGGGTGTCAGTGACTGCAGCTTAGATAAAGGAATATCAATGGGTACTACACTAAAAAGTGCAATGAGTGGGGTGGGGTCAATGGGCATTTGCAAGGTCTGACAAGGTCTCAAAAACAGGTCCTGAATGGAGCCAACCTGGGACAAGACCAGAACATATGAATGACAGAACCAGGTGCTAGTGTGCATCTGTCACACATTGAATCCAGTTCAGGCTAAATTCAGGCCCGTTTGACCTTTGACAAGTGGAGGCAAACTGTTGAATTGTCCCAGCCTATGTGAAGCACAGACCAAAAATGACTGTTTCAATACATCATCTGTGAAATTCTTCCTACTGGTTTTTCAGTGTAGACAGTGAAGGGCAATATAGAGACAATATGTTACACAATTTGGATACAACTCCCCTACAGTTAGGGTTAAATTCTTGTACGGAATCAATAGTGGATTTTTAGAGGGCGGCAGATGAAATTGAGCAACTTTAAGTTATGAATTTGTAAGTAATGAAAAAAATGTGTATGTGGTGGGTTACATTTTTGGGAATGCTGGTGAAATTATGCAAAATTATTATCAATGTACACATTTTTCAGTGATTTAAAACCACTTTTGTACCATATACTAAAAGCAGAGTCTCCCACCAAGGCTGGGAACAGACAGTTTACAGGATTATAGGCCAAACTTCTGTCTAAATGAAGACCAAATCCGGAGGGAGTGACAGACAGGGAGGAGTATATTAGTGCAAGTCAGGAAGCAGACCGGCAAAAAGCTGTCTCCAGGACCCATCTAGCTGGAGGTGAGACCGTGACTTAGACCTGGTTCAAGTAATTTATAAGATATCTCCCTGAATAGCAGGAGAAATTGGCAATGTTTACAATGACTGTTGGACCCCCCAGTATAACAATCTAAATTATTGATGTCATCATACCATCAACGTACCTGTATTATACCTTTCTAGATTTTGGAAATGCGAGTTACAACCATGGAAAGCTTGGAGGAGGTTTGGTTTGGTTTGATTTAATTGACATTGTTCCATGGGTCAAAATAAGGTCAAGTTCCAGGGACAAATTGAAAATCATCATCTTATCGAGATAGAAATACAGTATTAAGAAATGCTCATCTCACAACATCAAAACAAACAATGCAAGGGCCTAGCAGAACGATCAAATATACCTGATGTAAACCCTTTTTGTAAACACTCTTTTTAATGCAATATATGTTTAATTCAGAGTATGATTCTTTTTAAATATTAGCACAGCCCCTCCATAATTACCATATTATTATTATTTGTTTATTTAGCAGATGCCCTTTTCTTTAACCACTGGACCACACAGCCTCCTAACATGACACCCACTGGCAGGGCACTTAGACGTTTGTTATAAACCCATGTCATAAAAAGGGTCAAGTAGATTTTTTTCAGTAAATGTAGTGCCACGATTATAGCGTACTATCTCTGTTTCTGTTGTAAACATAGCCACGGTTTGCTTAGTAGGGTACTTAAAAAGTACAGCAATCTACAGACTGTCCCATAAAACATAACAGACATGATTGTTAATATTGATTGTCTCTATTTCTTTTAGGTGTGAAATGTCTTAAACAAAGGAATGAATTCTCTGGAAAGAACGATTGAACATATGAATGCAAAAAGAGGTCCGTCATATTGAATACATTGTGTAAATATTCTGCAAAACATACTATTTCCTATGATGCCTCTTATGGAACACCCTATATATAGAAAATGTGTGTGTGTGTGTGTGTGTGAAAGACTTGAATAAATAAATATTTCAATTCTGTTTGAAAAGTAAAAACAAAAACCTCAATCACTGTCTGAGTCTCTGTCTTCTGCTCGACGGTCCGTCCCCCGTCGTCGTCCCCCCCCCCCCGCCACCCCCCCCCCCCCCCGCCACCTCTGAGGGCTGCGTTGGAAGTCCAGCTGTGCCAGAACTCTTCGATCTCACAGCCGGGACAGAGGAGGACCCCCAGACCAACCCCTACTACACTCCAGACCCCTGATACAGCCATTGAAGAAAAAGCCTTAATAAATCTGGCCCATGGTTTTTGTTTTTTAAATCCAAGAAACAAGTTTTTCAAAGTCCTGAACACAATTTCAGCTGTTTGTCTAAGTCAAACAGTACCTACTTTTTGGAAAAGGCGGTTCTAAGGCCTTTTCTTCTTTCTTCTTGTCCCTTTCCTTGATTTTGGCTTTCTTTTTCTGATCTTTATTTCTTTGCTGTTCCTTTTTCCTGCTCTGGGGGTGTCATATCTGTCAAAAAATCCAAATTCATTCAGGATTTCCTCATTCTTTGAAATTATACTGCAGAAAAAAGACAGTACATTGTTTATGTTTTTATTAATAGTAAAACTATATACAAATATAACCATTGAACAGACTATATACAGTAACTATAAGACAGACTATCTGGGTACAAATCTCTTGCTGTTATGAATGCACGTGAATATTATAATAGAAATTCAAAAAGAAAAATGAGGACATTTCTAAAGTAATTAAAAAATGATGTCGATGCCCTAAGTGGCTGATAATAAGAGGTTGGTTGCAATAAAGACCTGGCCAAGATTAACTTCTCACAGGTACTATACAGCTACTGTATGGCAAAAAGTTTAGCATCACCCAAAAAATAAAAAACAATTTCTTCATAAGGTCGAATGAAACCTGCTGAATAACGTTTTGTTAACATATTGAATTACATACCGCTTTGTAGTTCTTTGCACTCTTTCTAGAGCAGCAATATCCTTTTTGTAACGAGGTGACCAGAACTGAACACAATATTCTAGATGAAGTCTTACTAATGCATTGTAGTTTTAACATTACCTCCCTTGATTTAAATTCAACACTTTTCACTATTATTATTATTTATTATTTATTTCTTAGCAGACGCCCTTATCCAGGGCGACTTACAGTCGTAAACAAATACATTTCAAGAACCACAGTGCAAGTAATAATACAATTAAGAGCAAGATAAATACAGTGACTTTGGTTCAAGCAAGTACAAGTGTGACAAAATACAATTCAATAATACATGTCAGCAGATAACAGTGTCAGTGATAGTTACATCAGGATATAATTAAATACAAAATACTACAGATTAAACACTTAGCAGATTACAGTACTCTGAAGTACTGGACTAAATGCAGCAAAATAGGGGGCAGATAAGAACAAGTAAAGCGTTAAGGAAGGGTGATAAGTGTCCCAGGGGAAAAACAGAGGAGTTCTACAGGTGCTTTCTGAAGAGGTGAGTCTTGAGGATGCGCCGGAATGTGGTCAGGGACTGGGCAGTCCTGACATCTGTAGGAAGGTCATTCCACCACTGCGGGGCGAGGGTGGAGAAGGAGCGGGCTTTGGAGGCAGGGGAGCGTAGAGGAGGTAGAGCCAGTCTTCTAGTGCAGGCGGAGCGGAGAGGTCGAGTGGGGGTGTAGGGAGAGATGAGGGTCTGGAGGTAGCTGGGTGCAGTGTGGTCAAGGCATCTGTAGGCTAGTACAAGAGTCTTGAACTGGATGCGAGCGGTGATCGGGAGCCAGTGGAGCGAGCGGAGTAGTGGAGTTGCGTGGGAGAAGCGAGGCAGAGACACACCAGGCGGGCAGCAGTTCTGGATGAGCTGGAGCGGACGGGTGGCGGACGCAGGGAGGCCAGCCATATATCCGAGCAATTTATGTGGTCCAGTGGTTAAAGAAAAGGGCTTTTAACCAGGAGGTCCTTGGTTCAAATCCCACCTCAGCCACTGACTCATTGTGTGATCCTGAGCAAGTCACTTAACCTCATTGTGCTCTGTCTTTCGGGAGAGACGCAATTGTAAGCGACTCTGCGGCTGATGCATAGTTCACACACCCTAGTCTCTGTAAGTCGCTTTGGATAAAGACGTCTGCTAAATAAACAAATATTATTAATAATAACACTTTTCACAATATATCGCCAAACTGCACCTGTCCTAAAATAATAATACCAAAATATCTTACATGTCTGTAATATAAATAATAAATAAAAGAGTACTACGTAACGGTGTTAAATTATAATCTGGATTATTATTATTATTATTATTATTATTATTATTGTTATTATTATTATTATTGTTATTATTTCACTTATACGTTGGTTTGTAATCTGCGGCCGGGAGTGTTTTGTTAGTGTCCACCCCCTCAGTTAGCCTATGCAAATTCTTTCCTTACTCACTTGGACAAGTTCTACGGTGCACAGTCCAGCTCGTTTTGATTGTTAAAGTACAGACTGAATCCGTCATCTCTGCAAACATGTCGAAAGATTTTAGGTTGTTAGTTAAAAACGCGAAACAAGTAGTCCTTGTTTGTACTAATGGTGAAAAATTCTTAACTGGAAAAGAAATGCAGAATATAGCAGTGATTGAAAATGCAAGTTTGGTCATCGGAAAGTAAGTACAGTGTTTATTTTCATTAGGTGGGATACTGATCGGAGCTGGTTACAGTGGTAACAAAAACAACGTTTCGTTGAAACTGTGCTTAAAAGATTCTGTATCTTCCAATTTCACTTCATAATCATGTACATTATTCTTCACCTAGAAACGATTTTCCATGTCGTTATGTTTATGAAAGTATAGACACGCATACAGTACATAAAAGTATGCTAATGTGTAAGGTGTAGTTTAAACTTGGGAACAACGTGGTACAATGTTAAATACTTTTTTTTTTAAATGGTGTAATTTACAGAAGAATGTTTGTTTTAGAATATATTTTATTTTATACATACTAGAATTTTTCTGTATTTAATTCATGGGCATTCATGCATACTGTGCTGTAGAGATTTCAAGCTAAAATCTTAAATATTTTTCTTGGTGTTTAAACTGCCTCGCCATCAATGAAATGTACATCAAGGTGGCGTTTTAGAGTAGATTTATAATTCAACCACCCAGAAGGACTAGCAAACTATTGACATTTTTTCACTCTGTTTTTGTATGTGTAAATCTGTTTGTATGTGTGTGCCTATTGATTACAAGGAAATATATGAAAAACAAACACCTTATAGATATATTTTTAAGTGGCTTCGACTACACATTTAATTTGGGCAGTCTGAATGTTAACAGAAGTTCTGAATGCTGTGTCAATTTGACCTTTGCAATCTCAAACTGTCCTGTATACATAAGATTCTCTTTAGACATACTGCTTATTTAATTAACATTTTGTAAAAACTTTTTATTTCATGATATGGTATACTGGTTACGATTACTGTGAGCATTTTATGATTATTTGACTTCATTTGAAAATTTTCAATGATGCATTTTGCAAAGTTTCATCGAAACAAATTAAAGGAAAGTTGGGCCATACTTTGACAGCTGATGGTTTGGCGCATAATGGTCCAAGCATGAACACAGCGGAAGAAGCAGTAATAGTTACTTTCTTGCAATACATACTGACATTAGTTGATCAGCACATTTGAATCATGTTATAATAATCTTTATAGTGTCTTTTAGTAACAAATAAAAAAAAGCAAAAAGCAAAAACGATAAACAAACACACGTCTGATGAAAAGCTTGTTGCATTCATAATACCCTCTTTTCAATGCTTAATTAACTGAACATTATTCTCATGTGTGTTTTTTTTCTACAGAGATGGTCTCTTGAAAGCAGTTGGACCGGTTGACAGAATTGATTCTCAGTTTCAGGGGGCATCCTTTGAAACAGTAATTGATGCCTCTGGAATGTGTGTCACACCAGGTTTGTGGAAAACAAAACAAAAAAACATAAAGTATTTTTGCATACAGTCGTCATTGGTGAATAATTAATGCACTAGTTATTATTTAACGTGATACAATGAGGAAATAATGCTTTGGGTATAATGCTTTGTTTTTTATTTGAAAAGCAGCCCATGCATTAGTAGATCACTGGACTCTTTCTTGAGTTTCTGTTATTGTCTGGAACACATGTCGACAATGTATTTGCTGTTGTTTCAGGTTTGATAGATGCACACACTCACCCAGTTTGGGCAGGGGACAGAGTTCATGAATTTGCAATGAAGGTAACTTTTACCAACAAACAAAAAAAATGTAACAACTCATTTCTACAATAAGTGGCATACATAAAACAGTAAATGTGGACATCAGTAAAATAACATGATTGCACTGCTAATGCACAGTAAATAATATTGTAATAAATATAGTCTAGTGTTTTAGACCGTTGTGTATTTGTTGGTCAGTTGGCAGGTGCCACCTACATGGAGGTTCACCAGGCGGGGGGAGGGATCCACTTCACAGTGGAGCACACCAGGCAGGCCTCGGAGGCAGAGCTGCTGGCCAGTCTGAAGCAGCGCTTGCAGCGGATGCTCAGGACTGGAACCACGCTGGTGGAGTGCAAGAGCGGATACGGTTTAGAGCTGGACACCGAAGTGAAAATGTTGAGTGTGATAGAGAGGGCTCGCAAGGACCTGCTGATCGGCATCTCGTCCACTTACTGCGGAGCTCACTCTGTGCCAAAGTAACCCTTCTTCTTCATTTCTGCTAAATGCACTACACAGCATACACCACTGTCTCTGTTATCATAGGTCTGCTACACCATGTTAGAATGACGCCTCTCATAGCAATGCCACCACAGAGCGCTTTACAAGCAGAACTACAAACACAGGTCCAGAGATACAGTATGACTTTACTGTAATTTTGGATGAAAGGAGGATTTTCACAGTAAAACACCAAGCTAGTTTCTCAAACTAGTAGGCCAATACAGTATAACATTGCAATAAAGAACCAAAAGTTTAGTTCTTAGTAGGCCAGTTCACGCTCCCAGTAATATAGCAGGCAGTCATATATGTCCTGTTTGTATTTGTGTTTATAGAGGAAAAACTGCTGCTGAGGCAACTGATGATATTATAAAAGTTCAGCTTCTTAAGCTAAAGGAAAAGATGTCCAAAGGTGAACTCCATGTTGATAATATAGATGTGTTCTGTGAGAAAGGAGTATTTGACCTGGAATGCACCAGAGCCATCTTGCAGGCTGGGAAGGATATGGGCCTTCAGATTAACTTCCATGGTGATGAACTTCATCCAATGAACTCTGCAGAGGTAAGAGAATATGCTAAGACTCACTGTGAAGTAGCATAGTTCAGCAGTCTTGAAGGGTACAAAAGGTTAGTTTGCTGCCATAAGCCCCTCTCAAGGTTCTTTGGTATAGTAGCAGCTTCCAGTCTTTATTAAAAGGTTTAATATTTTTATTAAAATGTAATAAATATTTTTTTATAACCATGCTACTGTTGATTTAATACATATTGTAGCTTCTACATGCCGATTTAAGACACAGTTTGTGCAATATTAAGTATATACAACAATGCCACCTACTGGACATTTACATATTGCCGCTCACTCAGTTGAATTGATTACTAAGATCCTTATTTACAAAATTTAAAGCACTGTTTTAAGAAATATGTTGTTAAGGATTGTTTTTAAAAGCTTATTTTGATTAATTGAACCAAGTTTTCCATTTACAAAACCCATTTCAGCTGTTTCAAAGAAGTTTAGAAGTTTATTCTCACGTTTCAAAGAATTATTTAAAATAATAAACACCCTTCAAAAACTCAGTCCTAAAAGTTTTGTAAATAGCACCTAATCCAAGTCTTGGAACAGGACAGATAATTCAGTTTTTAAAAGTTTAATCAAATATCTATAGTATAATATCTGTATCTCATATCTGGGTAAAAAATGTTCATAGTGCAGTTCTCACTTTACACTTATGCCCTGCAATTCTCTATTATTATGACAACATTACCTTTTTCAGCTGGGCGTGGAACTAGAAGCATTGGCTATCAGTCATCTTGAGGAAGTGACTGACAATGGAATTGCTGCCATGGCCAGAGCCAAAACATCAGCTATCCTCTTACCAACCACTGCCTACATTCTAAGGTCAAATAAAGAGTTTCTGTTAGTTCTCTCTTTAGTTCTTTTGTAGCACCCAGTCACTAGTTGCACTGAGCCCTTTGAATTAAATGAAAGTCAAGGAAACCAAAGTATGGTTCAAGCACCTTCAAGGGTTAACCTTATTAATAGCAGCTAGGTTAAGCCTAAAAATAGCTGTTATTAAGTAATATGCAATAAGCAAGAGTTTATTAAAACACAGTTAAATAACATAAATAAAAATAAACACATGTGAACAGAAAAACTAATACATTCAGTATAAAAGCCAATATTAATAAAAAGCCATCACAAATTTATTTTAGGTGGTAAGAAAAACTCACATTAAATAAGTATTAAAATAACACTGGTTAGTGTTACTATCGCAGACCTGTTCAAACAGCAACACAGAGGCCCTTGCCGTCTTCACATCTGTATTTGAAATTATGTAGTTTTCTTGGATGAAATGATCCCCATAGAGTGCTCCCGAGTACAGCAAACCCCTTAACTTTGACCTTAAATGTGGGTCAGAAATATCTGCCTTATAAGGCTGACTCAATCAACTGAGCATGTTTTCATCTTTTAATGTAGTTCAAATCTTGCCTGTTTTGTTTGTAGAATACAGCGGAATACATTCTGAATAGATCGCTATCCGTATCAATGGAAGCTGTATTTGATGATGATCTCATTTCATTAATTTAATTGAAACTATTTCTCAAATGATTCTGCGCGAAAAATCTGGATTAATATGAATCTACTTGTATTTCAGACTTAAGCAGCCCCGAGCAAGAGATATGCTAGACGCTGGAGTTATTGTTGCTCTGGGGAGTGACTTCAATCCTAATGCCTACTGCTGCTCCATGGTAGGTGCACCAACTATATTGCATAAACTACTGAACCACCCTCCCCCCATCCCCCATTAATTACATGTGTTTAACTGGCTTAGAGCAAGAACATTGTAACATTGAGGCTGTGGTCCAGTGGTTAAAGAAAAGGGCTTGTAACCAGGAGGTCCCCAATTCAAATCCTGCCTCAGCCACTGACTCATTGTGTGACCCTGAGCAAGCCACTTAACTTCCTTGTGCTCTGTCTTTCGGGTGAGATATTGTTGTAAGTGACTCTGCAGCTGATACGTAGTTCACACACCCTAGTCTCCATGAGTTGCCTTGGATAAAGGTGTCTGCTAAATAAACAAACAATAAAATACCAAGAATAATAGTTTTGAGATAATGTTGGTAGAGGTTCTTGCACTCGGGTAGGGTTAGGGGTATGTTGTTCACATTCATGACATATACAGTACAGGGATAAGTAAGAGTACAAATGGATAAAACCGAAGGTACATGCTGTGTATTTTCTTTTTTAGCCCATGGTCATGCATTTGGCCTGTGTCAACATGAAGATGTCCATGAAGGAAGCATTAGCAGCGGCCACCATCAATGCTGCCTATTCTTTGGGAAAATCCCACACCCATGGTTCTCTTGAGGTGAACAAGCAAGGAGACCTTGTCATCCTCAATTCATCACGGTATGGGAAAATAGTAATATTTAAATGAAGTCAATAAAGAGGAGCCTCATAACAGAAAATTACTAAGAGCCATGATATGGAACCCTGTAATGCAAAAAAAATAAATAAATAGAAACAGCGACATATTGCTGGGGCAAAACCCTCTTACCTGTCAGCAGGACATACTGGCACAACTTCACACAGATATCATTTATTGCAATGTTTGAAAATACAGCATTTACACAATATTAATGTTCACTATCATACATTTGTTTTTGTTTTTCCTTTTTTATTTTTTAGGTGGGAACACCTGATTTATCAATTTGGAGGTCATCAAGAGCTTATTAAATTTGTAATTGTTAAAGGAAAGGTTGTGTATGAAAATGACAGAACTTTGGACTACTGAGCCTTAGCTACAGCCTGTGCACATGCACAATATACACAATATATATATATATATATACAAAATATACACAAAGCAAGGAACATTGATTGTATCAGTGATAACCTGCAGGATGCATTCTTAAACTCTTGGTGTTTCTTTTTAAGTTTTACTTTAAACATGTTTATTAAGACAAGGATGGCCATTCTCAATAAATTCAGCACTGAACATCAGAAAAGATTTTTATATATACTATCTATTCAGCATAACTGTAAAAAAAAAACAGTATCGTTTAAACATAAACATCGTTTTAAGTAGCTGGTGTCTTTCCATGCCTGGTACACGCTAGTCACTTTCAGTCTGCCATGTGAGCCATGTCTGCTTGAGTTTTTTTGTTTTAGTCTGCTAAATGGACTTTCCGAAGCAGTTTACAAAGGGCAAAAGGTTAGGTATACAGCAAATGCAGTTTGAAGTTCAAGGACACATTCTTTAGAATATATTTTTTAGTTTCTGTCAAACGATAGGTAAGAACTGATGCAGGTAAAACAGACAGTGGGGTTTCAGTGCTTACTGAGTTTACTTTACAATTACATTTTACAATAAAAGTTTTCAAACCAGCTGGTAGTAGATGAAAAGCAATGCCTTTCCACAGCCTCAATACTTGATTACATTTGAGACTTCGTAGTTTTTCCTTTTTATAAATAATGATTTTAAAACAAAGTTCCTTTTCTGTTTTTTTGTTTATTTGTTATGTGTTATCAGTTATTCTATGAACTGCTTCAGCAAAGTGTCATTATGCTTTGCTCAGCATTTTGTGAAAGAGTGGATCATATGGAGGAGAAACTATACAAGCAGATTCATTTTTGTGTTCAGAATTGTAGTCCTGGGTAGGCTTTTTCAGGTGCTACTGTACACTGTAACCTGGAGGAAGCTGGAACCATGTTGCTGGGAAATGTATATAATATGAATATACTGACACTATACAGAAGATAAACAGCCACACACTGTTAAGAAAATGTCCATTGGATGTACATGCAAGTTCTTATCATAACGAAAGCTTTGTGAAGCTCTGCAGCCTGTGTTCCACTTGTTTTTTCATTTTGAAACAAAAACATTAAAAACAGAAAAATTAGTCTTTTTAATTTTTCGAGGACAGAAATTCAAAAAAATATGTATTTCTAATATTTAATTATAATAAAGAAATAACTAGCCAATGTCTATTTTATATTTGTATCCTCAATGGCTAATTATTTTCCTTATTTCTTTATTTCAAAATGAAACGGGGGCCTGTCACGTTAACTATACCTTTTTTTTTTAATGCACCTGCTCCTCTAATGCAGATACACACACTCACCAGCATGTTATACAGTACTTTTACTGCAGGTATTTTTGGTGGAATTTGTCAAGCATTTCTAAGAATTTTGATCCAAATGCATATTTAGTTTTTCAAGTGCTTTTCTGATGTACCACTCAATTATGCATGACTTGCTTATGTTCCAAATCAAACGTTACACAGAGGATGGATGGTTACATACTATACAATGGGTTAAGTTCACAAAGCCATATACTGCAAAGTGTCATTGGCACCATTCTAGGAGGAGAAAACACCACTGAATGAACTAAGCTTGAATAGAATAAGAGTAATTTAATCTAAAGGTTCATAGTGATTCTAAAGTTTTAATTTCAAGTTTTGTCACATTACAGGGTGTTTTTCTCCTTTCAAAAAATGGTGCTGATGACACACTGTAGTAAAACTACACAATCTCATCATATTTACATTTGCACCAGCAGCACTGAACCCTAACTAGCAACTGGTTTCATTTCTAGACCTTTTCATCCCTGTGTCTGCTGTTAACAGGCTTAAACATTGATACATCTTTCATCCCTGTGTCTGCTGTTAACAGGCTTAAATATTGACACATCTTTTCTAGTTTTACAGTAGGTTGGTTCTCAGAATAAATGTGTATATCTATGATACATTTACTAAAAAAAGATCTTTCACTAAAACTAGCCCCTTCTGTTTTATGAATGATGTAAATCTTTGACCAGACTATATATTTTATGGAAAGATAACAGAATGGAAACCCATGAAGTGCACTGAATTTCTGTTGTTCACAGACACAGAGTCAATGCAAAATTGAGAGACTTGAGACATGGGTTTGGAAAAAAAAGACCCTTAACTAAAGAACACACCTAATTATCATTAGACAAGTACGATAATTACGGAATGCTGCCATTTAACAGCACCACACGACACAAATTGGCTGTTGAGCAGAAAATTAGCTTTAGTCTTTTTTCATTTGATTACATCTGACCAGGGTCTGAAATGGGATGAAAGCTTGATTTGTAATGTGAAGTTCTTGGATGAACTTTTATTAAATAAGTTACGTGCACAGATAGCAAAACCTGTGGAAATCATGTGAAAATGCTGTGTCAGACCTAATATTATACCATACAACAGAACTTAATATTATTTCTACAGTTTTTAAGTTTCTAACTTGTTACCAACTTATATGTACTAACTAATTATGCAAGTTCCAGAATAAAGTAGTAATTCGATTGCTGCAATATGATTATTTTTGGGGTTCAGAATTGTAAAAAAGTTGGCAGGCATACAAAAAGCAAGTGTGTTACTGGTGTTATACTAAACTGGATGTAAATGTTTAAGACAAACACGTTTAAATTCCTAACAAAAAAACAAGTCCTGCTTTTAAATCCTCAATTTAGATTTTTATATTTATTGACCCATTTCGATCAGACCTTTACAGTCATAACTGAGGTAGAAACCAGACTTTTGTATTCACAGCAAGCTTCATTAATAAACTCATACAGGATATGTAGTTTAGAATATGTAGATACATTTGGGCATTTTTTTCATTTACCAGTGTTTATACTGTGAAGTATTATTCTAAAGCAGTGTTAACAGTGGTAGATAAATAACAGTGATAAGACGGGTAGTGGGTTCTCCCATGCTACATCAGTGATCACTCTCGTTGCAAAGACGTTTGCGTGGTGATGCTGGAGAATTGAGCACAAAGGCAGTTGTTGAGACTGGCCGGGATTCAGGGATGTGTTCCATTCTATATTTTTCAATGTAAGGATGTGCCACTTTCCATATCTGTAGGGAAAAAAGCAGAATAATTCAGTAATATATAACCGCAAAATATAGTAGTTAATTGCCTAGCAAGTTAATCATTTTATTATCAAAGTATGTTCCCAAGTTCAATGGATATTTATTGAAAACAGAAAATAGAAGCTTTATCAGAATTTAGCTTATAAGCAATAGGTACTAGTTTCCAATATAGTAGGTCATTGGTCTCATTCCGTCTGATACCTGGTAATTCCTTCTAAATATGTTTTTGGTTTTGTTTCAGAAACTAAACAGCCTTATATTAAAAGTCCCAAGCGTTATGATTTAGAAATTGTGAGTACAGTATGGCATCTGCTGTATTCAGACTTTTTGATATTTAAAATAGGAGACTCTGTTCCAAAACGCTGTCTTTAAATAGCTTGTAATACCCAATCATATGATGACGATGACGACTGTACACTGTAAGCTGGAGGAAGCTGGAACCATGTTGCTGGGAAATGTATATAATATGCATATACTGACACTATACAGAAGATAAACAGCCACACACTGTTAAGAAAATGTCCATTGGATGTACATGCAAGTTCTTATCATAAAGAAAGCTTTGTGAAGCTCTGCAGCCTGTGTTCCACTTGTTTTTTTCATTTTTAAACAAAAAAATTAAAAACAGAAAAATTAGCCTTTTTAATTGTTCGAGGACAGAAATTCAAAAAAATATGTATTTCTAATATTTCATATGATGACGATGAAGTTTATTTTTTGTATTTCTGTGTCTTTAAAATGGCCACAATCATTACTGCTAACAAAACCATCACACTGAAAATGTGACACTCAGCGCTGTAAAACACTTGGTGAAAAGGGTTGGTACTTATGACAATATGTTTTGGAGTATCATGAATACAGTAGTCCAGTATCAGGAATCCTCTTGGATTTATAGAACCAGCAGATAATTAATCATGTACAAAAAAAGTTGCTGTCCCTGGCTGACATGACCTTTTACTACAAGCTTTCTATAACTATCGTTTTACGACTTGCCTTTTGGTCCAAAAGCAGCCTGTGAACAACTTCAAAATCTGGAGCCATGAAGCGGTCTCTAATCCAAGGCCTGAAAGGGACAGTAGAACATTAGCCAAACATTAACTAGTCTATCTGGCACTTTTGTTAGAAAATATCTGGGCAAACAGGCTATTTCTGTTTAACTTACTTTGCAACGGAGCGCACAAGGTCATAGACCTTCTCCAATGGCGTGGTAGTTCTCAGGGGGCGTAAAAACTCAATCCCTTGGCAGGCTGCAAGTAGCTCTATGGAAAGAACTGAAACGACAGAAAAAGCACAGTTGATGTTATTTATTTTCCTTGGTCAAATATGCTAATACATTTAGCTCCTAGTCTGTAAACTTTAGATTCCTCACTGTCCTCCTTGGTTGCTATCATTGTGACAAACTCAGAACTGTACTTATATATATATATATATATATATATATATATATATATATATATATATATATACACACTATAGTACTTATATATATATTATTATTATTATTTGTTTATTTAGCAGACGCCTTTATCCAAGGCGACTTACAGAGACTAGGGTGTGTGAACTATGCATCAGCAGAGTCACTTACACTTACAAGTCTCACCCGAAAGACGGAGCACAAGGAGGTTAAGTAACTTGCTCAGGATCACACAATGAGTCAGTGGCTGAGGTGGGATTTGAACCGGGGATCTCTTGGTTACAAGCCCGTTTCTTTAACACCTGGATCACACAGCCTCCTCCTATACTATAGTACATACATATATATATATATATGCCTGATTCCAGCCTTACTGAAGCACCCCCAGATCATCACCGATTCTCCACCACATTTCACAGTGGGTGCAAGACACTGTGGCTTGTAGGCCTCTCCAGGTCTCCGTCTAACCATTAGACGACCAGGTGTTGGGCAAAGCTGAAAATTGGACTCATCTGGGGGTGCTTCAGCAAGGCTGGAAACGGGCAGATTTGTTTTTGTGAAGTATGCATGAATCAAGCCAAGTACAAGGTTGTCCTGGAAGAAAACTTGCTTCCTTCTGCTCTGACAATGTTCCCCAACTCTGAGGATTGGTTTTTCCAGCAGGACAATGCTTCATGCCACACAGCCAGGTCAATCAAGGTGTAGATGGAGGACCACCAGATCAAGACCCTGTCATGGCCAGCCCAATCTCCAGACCTGAACCCCATTGAAAACCTCTGGAATGTGATCAAGAGGAAGATGGATGGTCACAAGCCATCAAAGAAAGCCGAGCTGCTTGAATTTTTGCGCCAGGAGTGGCATAAAGTCACCCAAAATCAGGGTTATTCCACCAAATATTGATTTCTGAACTCTTCCTAAGTTAAAACATTAGTATTGTATTGTTTAAAAATGAATATGAACTTATTTTCTTTGCATTATTCGAGGTCTCACAACACTGCATCTTTTTTGTTATTTTGACCAGTTGTCATTTTCTGCAAATAAATGCTCTAAATGACAATATTTTTATTTGGAATTTGGGAGAAATGTTGTCAGTAGTTTATAGAATAAAACAAAAATGTTCATTTTACCCAAACACATACCTATAAATAGTAAAACCAGAGAAACTGATAATTTTGCAGTGGTCTCTTAATTTTTTCCAGAGCTATATATATATATATATATATATATAATACAGTGTGTGTAACCCTCATGCATGTTCCGCGTCGCTTTATTTGTCCATATAATTAGCTTAGTGAATAGAGTGTCCACTGGTTCATTTTTTGCACTTCCCCCTGCAACGCAGTACTTCTGGTCATTTACCACCATTTACTGAATGAGGCCCTAAATGTTTTGCACATACCTAGAGAAGCGCTTATTCAATAGTGATTAAACTTGGTCTCCACAAGCCATTCACAGCTGTCTGTATGTCAAACTTACATTTTTACATGCGCATACAGTGGATTTGGGCATGGTGAGCTACATTGATCATTATTATTTTTTCTATATTTTTAACCTATTTGGGGTCATCAATTGATCGAAATTCTGCCACTGTTTAAATCATTAAATTCATATTTTGTACGTACAGAAATGTACTAAACAGACTCATATTGTATGGGATGGGTTTTCATAACACAAAAGACATTATCTGAACCATTTAAACAGTGGCACTACCTAGATTAGTTACTATTTTGGTCAATTAAATGGACCCTATTGTTGGGGTCTATTCAATTTTATATTCCTAATGGGGCCAATTCTTCTGTGCCTGTTCAATTTACAAAATGTAAACAAACTAACCGAATTGTTAAATGTGTGGTCTCTTGAGTACCCTCAAGGAATTTCCCATTTTCCTGCAAGAACTCACTGAAAACTGAACATGCTATTCACAAATTGGTTTTGAGATTTGTACTGTATATACAGAATGCACTGTCGGCATTGTTCTACCTTGCTCTACATGTTCAATCACTTTGAGGGCTTTCCTGGCAGCCCAGCCCCCCATAGACACGTGGTCCTCAGTGGAAGCGCTGGTGGACAGGGAGTCCACAGATGAGGGGTGGCACAGCACTTTATTCTCTGAAACTAGAGGAAAAAACATTGTGTTAATGTAGACCTGGGCCACCACAGCTGTACTAATACTGGCAACACATCGTGGCCATTTAAAAATACCCTGTTGACTAGCACTCTTAAAATTATAAGTACTCCTTAATAGCCTCATTAAATAAATAGCCCTGGAAGAAGAGATCTTGCCTGGGACTATATTATGAAATCTGCTCTGAAAGGTAGTTTTAAATGATGCAATATAGTGCTTTTAAGATGGCAAACAAACAACCAGTGTGAGGTGTTGTCTCCACTTACCCAAGGAGGCAGCCGTGCAGTGAGCAATCATAAAACCTGAGTTCAGTCCCCCTTCACAGACCAGAAATGCTGGGAGCTCGCTGAGAGAAGAGTTACACAGACGTTCAATTCTTCTCTCGCTTATTGCAGCGAGTTCATGCACACCAATCGCAAGGTAGTCTAGAGTAGTGTTCTGCGATACCTGATTTAGGCTACCTCGATACGATACCCTGCATAAGATCACGATATTCGATATTATCACGATTCTTTGAATTTTATGTCCATTACATGTTAAATGGCTGTCAAATAAAAATGTTCACAAGTACAAAGTGTGGTAGAGGCTAAAACTCACTTAATGCTACAGCATGGTGGAATGCTTGCTTTTTAATTTTATTTTCTGTTGAAACAAGTTCTCTTTTTATATAAGAAATACAGAAAATAGTGTAATCAAAGTCATTGCCACCAACTATTAAATACAACTGTAAAGAAAGCTTAGTATAAGAGACATTATTTTCTGTATATATTGTGTTTCAATATATATATATATATATATATATATATATATATATATATATATATATATATATATATATATATATATATGAGAGAGAGAATCATTACTTCAAATTAATTTTATAAAATAAGTTGAGCTGATGAAAAAAGCATTTCTGGCAAAGAACTTCTGATACTGTAGTACTGAAAACACTGATAACTATTAGAACATAATATTATGTTTCATCTTATTCAAGCCAAACGTCTCCTTCAAAACAACATTGCAGTGCACTATAAACATAGGAAATGTTACGCAATTTTATTCAGACCATCATGCGAGCGTGGATGTTAATTTTGCTAAGAAAATAAATTAGACAAAAGACTTTTACAACTATAGATTAGAGCACATCGTTTACCTGCTGAATCGCGTATGCACGCCTTGAACTATATATGGGGGGGTGGTGGACGGGGGGACGGGACTATGCAGCCTATGTACTGTACTGTATGTTTTTGTGCTGAACTTGCAACAATCAGACGTCCGTTTCCAGCATGAAAGCTAATTGTTTTACACACACAAAAAAATGTTTTACGACAAAATCCAAGGAATATATAAAGTGTTAACCATTTTTAACATGGAGTCGTTTTAATGACACGTCTGCAAAATATATTTTTGCATCTTGGTGAACTAACGAACGGCATTTTGATCCGCTTTTAGTGCGTTCCTATGTTCTCTTTACACAGTGCTTTTTTTATTGTACTATTTCAACTTCTTACACACACACACACACACACACACACACACACACACACACACACATATATATATAAATACTAATTGGGTGCATTATTTACATTTTTAAGACGAGATGAAATTCACAGAATCTCAATAATATGTAAAACAAAATAACTACAGTAAAAGTAGAACTATTTTCACTGTAACTAACTTACATGCTGTCGCTTCACTTCAACAAAGAGATTGGGGTGGCGATCTGATAAATGCTTAAATAAATTGGTGGTGTTTCCTCCCTTGTTTTTTACTTCTTTCAAACACCTCCTACATTTTGGATGTCCACCTTCAACTGGATTGCCGCTTTCATTTAATGGATAACCAAAATAGTTCCACACTACAGTGGAATTGGCTTTAGAAACCAGCTGTTCTCCCGCGTCCGCCATGTTGATACTTGGGCAGTACTGTAATTAAATTTTCCGAGAACGCGCAGCGCAGGAAAGTTAGTTTCTTCCGGTATATGCAAAAAAGTTCATATCGTTTTTAAAGCACACAATTAAAGTGTTGTTTTGAAGTCTCAAAAAAAAAATAGCCAGACCGAAAAACACGATATATCACCAAAAAAAAGACGGGATAAAAAAAAAACGATATATCGATTTTTTTTTTTTTAACCCGATATTAGGTATCATATAATTTTTGTATCATGATATTTCGATATACCGAAATACCGCAGAACACTAGTCTAGAGCCTGGAAAATGAAGTGATGCGTGAAGTATCTTAGAAATGCTTAGTTTTTTTTATATAAATCATACATTCCTCTACGTACATTTTTAAGAAAATGCCTGATTCTAAAACACATCTTTATGGTATTTTTGTTGCACTTTTTTTATTTACCACTACACAACTGTAAATAACCACAACAAAGATGATAAATAGTAATAAATAAATTATGCATACTTTAGCTGGGTATTCACCATGAAAATTTCCTCCTGCAATGGTTTCGCCTCTTTCTGCGAATACCATCTTCAGTAGTGGTTAAGGATGAAACTGGTTGGAATAGAAATCAGCATCGAAAAGGTATCATTTAAAACAATATTAAAGAGACTAAAAACACCTGTTCAGCTAGAACAAATCCAACAACCCTTTCATACAGATGGTCACATCTCCAATCCTTCACTTCTGGACTCTTCTGGTGACATTCTGATTAAAGGGTGTAAAGGATACAGGGTTGTCTGTGGCGCTGTTAATCTCTGTGTCAATGATATTCTTTACAAAAGCAATTGTGTCGTTCACCACTCCATGGACCTGAAAGAGAACACATGCTTTTATTCACACCCACTGTACACAGCCATTACAGATAGATATCTTTAAACACACATGACGAGGCTGTGTTGCAGTAAGTAACCTCTCATAGCGAGTGCTTTGTATTACAGTACCTGAGGGCAGCAGCGTAAAGTGTATGCATCCTGAACTCTGTCGCAGAACCTGTGGCTTTCTGTTAAAAATTAATAAATACATTTTAGCGTTTTCATTTGAAAAGCAATCCATTCTGAGTCCTCCGTTAAACTCTTCACCTGCAATTTCAGAGGGGTGGTGTTCTGAATCCAGAAGGGATCGGAACCTGAAAGCCACCTCTTTCTGCCCAGGGTGGGGGCGCAGCTCATGGATGTCTAGGAAGGAATGTAAAGAGACTGTCACTACAGTGCTTCATATCGCTAACCCAGCCGTACTCCCATTACTCCCATCATCCACTGTGACACGCACCACTGTCAAAGGCCTTTGTGGTTCCCTTCAGGACCTCCAGTGTCAGAGCTGCGATGATGTCAGCCTGTCTGGCGATAGCCAGGGCTCTCTCGACCGCCTCCGAACCCAGAGACGTGATCATCTGGGTTTGTGGCAAAGTGCCCGCCACTGTGTGTATTTCGTGTGTTCTGTGTTGTATGTTGCGTGTGTGTGTTAGTGTCGGTGTATAGATTGGTACACAGGATATAAACGGGTCTGTGTTTCACGTATATTTAAAAAGTGTAGATTTGTATTTAGGCACGGGATTGCACATCACGCACGTGCATTTAAAATATAATATGCGAGCACGGGGTTGCACAGAATTAATTCACGTGCTGGGATTCAAGTGAATAATTAATTAGTAATTGAATCCCAGCACAACAGTATATATAGAGACACATTTTCACTCACTGGGGGGTTGGGTGTTCGAGAGTGGAGAACGGGTGAGGAGAAGTAGGAAAGTAAAGTGAAAGAGATCGTAAATATAAGTGTTTGTACTCACCGTGTTTGTTTGTCTCCGTGCACCGTTTGTTAAGTGTAGTACGTTTTGTTTGTCTCTTTATTTTGGCGTATAGTGCCGTGTCCTGTGTTTTTGTTGTTTCAAACCTTTTATTTTCTGTGCTGTTTATTAAATGCTGAACGCGATCACGCGTTCAGCCTCACCAAAACCCCAAGTCTCTGTCTGTGTATTCCTTTTCTGGTCTGACGCCACCCACTCTGGCCGTCTTTGTGACACGTGGTGTCATCGTGGGATAGCCGCGCCTCCAAGCGTCAGACCAGGAGGGGTTTTGTTTAAAAAAAAAAAATAAAAAAAAAATATATATATATATATAATGGCAGAAGACGCCACAAAATGGCGGGACTGGTTCCTGGAGAATGCTGGGCTGGAGGCCCAGGCTCTGCCCATAGTCGTTCGGGCCCTGTGGATGATGGACAGTGAGAGATGGGAGGCCTATCAGCAGGAACACACCCCAAACACCTTGGAGGAAGGTGTGGAGTTTCTCCTCAGCTACCTGGAGGCAACGATAAACGGAACAGCAGCCCAGGTAGCAGGACCACCAGCAGAGGAGTACCTGCTGTCCCCATCTCCACCAGCAGAGGGTGAATGCCTGCTGGTTTTGCCTCCACAGCCCAAGCGGGAGGCAGAGACAGATAAAGAGGTGAAGGACAGGGAGGAGGAGTGCCGCCTAAGGGCCAGGCATCCACGGCGATGTAACAAGCCATCGCCGGGGTGCCTCCTCTGCGACCAGGATCACCTGTTCGCCCACTGTCCCTTCCGCAGTTATGGGGAGGAGCCTGAGCGTCCACAGCCCAAGCGGGAGGAGCCTGAGCGTCCACAGCCCAAATGGGAGGAGCCTGAGCGTCCACAGCCCAAATGGGAGGAGCCTGAGCGTCCACAGCCCAAATGGGAGGAGCCTGAGCGTCCACAGCCCGAGCGGGAGGAGCCTGAGCGTCCACAGCCCAGACGGGAGGAGCCCGAACGTCCTACGCCTGAGTGGGAGGAGCCCGAACGTCCTACGCCTGAGTGGGAGGAGCCCGAACGTCCTACGCCTGAGTGGGAGGAGCCCGAACGTCCTACGCCTGAGTGGGAGGAGCCCGAACGTCCTACGCCTGAGTGGGGGGAGCCCGAACGTCCACAGCCCAAAAGGGAGGAGTCGGTGCGTCCACAGCCCAAAAGGGAGGAGTCGGTGCGTCCACAGCCCAAAAGGGAGGAGTCGGTGCGTCCACAGCCCAAAAAGAGGGAAGTCGGGGCTTCCACAGCCATAGGACCCAAGCTGCCAGCAGAGGGAGAATGCCTGCTGGTCCCACCTCCACCAGCAGAGGGTGAATACCTGCTGGGGCCGTCCCAAGAGCCAGAAGGGGAGGAGTTACAGGCTCAACCCCCTGAAAATTTTTTGGGGGGAGAAGGGCAGGATGCTGGTGTCCCCCAGCAGCCTCTAGCTATGCTGTTGAAGGCAGCACGGCGCACACATGCCCAGCCGCCACAGCAGAGGGAGCCAGCACCGCCACAGCCTCCCTCTGAGTGGCCAGCATCAGCCCCATCGCCTCTGCCTCCACCACCACCAGGAGCAGAGGAGCTGGAGCTGCCTCTGCCTCCACCACCACCAGGAGCAGAGGAGCTGGAGCTGCCTCTGCCTCCACCACCGCCAGGAGCAGAGGAGCTGGAGCTGCCTCTGCCTCCACCACCGCCAGGAGCAGAGGAGCTGGAGCTGCCTCTGCTTCCGCCACCGCCCGGAGCAGAGGAGCAGGAGCTGCCTCTGCTGCCCGTACCTCCACAGGGAGTACGGTGGCCGGAGCCCCAGAAAGGGGAGCTGCCGGCCATGAAGAAGGGGGACGAGGTCTGGAGACCACTTTCCCCAGCAGCAGTTTCGCTGCAGGAGTTCTTGTGGCCGGAGCCCCACAGGAGGGAGCTGCCGGCTACGAAGAAGGGGGAGGTCGGGGGACCACCTGCCCCCGCAGCTTTTTCGCTGCAGGACGGGACCAGCATGCTGTCAGCCGTGCCACTACCGGCAGGGGAGCTGACAGCATTTCCAGCCATGGGCCCACTGAAGCCTCCCTTCCCAGCCCGAGACTTTGGTCTGGACTGCTGGGTATTTAAGGGGGGAGGTGGCCGTTGAGGCCATGTGTGCTTTGCACAGGGGGGGGTATATGTGGCAAAGTGCCCGCCCCTGTGTGTATTTTGTGTGTTCTGTGTTGTATGTTGCGTGCGTGTGTTAGTGTCGGTGTATAGATTGGTACACAGGATATAAACGGGTCTGTGTTTCACGTATATTTAAAAAGTGTAGATTTGTATTTAGGCACGGGATTGCACATCACGCACGTGCATTTAAAATATAATATGCGAGCACGGGGTTGCACAGAATTAATTCACGTGCTGGGATTCAAGTGAATAATTAATTAGTAATTGAATCCCAGCACAACAGTATATATAGAGACACATTTTCACTCACTGGGGGGTTGGGTGTTCGAGAGTGGAGAACGGGTGAAGAGAAGTAGGAAAGTAAAGTGAAAGAGATCGTAAATATAAGTGTTTGTACTCACCGTGTTTGTTTGTCTCCGTGCACCGTTTGTTAAGTGTAGTACGTTTTGTTTGTCTCTTTATTTTGGCGTATAGTGCCGTGTCCTGTGTTTTTGTTGTTTCAAACCTTTTATTTTCTGTGCTGTTTATTAAATGCTGAACGCGATCACGCGTTCAGCCTCACCAAAACCCCAAGTCTCTGTCTGTGTATTCCTTTTCTGGTCTGACGCCACCCACTCTGGCCGTCTTTGTGACAGGGTTCCATTGATGAGCGCCAGCCCCTAGGTAGCAAAGAGATGATAAACCTGAGACTGGACAGTAAAGATTACAATCCAAGTTAATATGCTTTCATCACAAACTTTCTTTTTACATTTTTACATCAGAAGTCAGATAATGTTGTACCTCTTTAGGCTTCAGTGATATAGGTTTCAGTCCATGGGCCCCCAAAACCTAAAGAAAGTATTTTTCATGATCAGTTCAGTGTGTAAAGGTGAATGTACTGGGTGTTGACTCTGTGAAGAAGTTATTAAAAACCTACATATTTGGCATCCGCCCAGCCACTCTTGGGTGACCACATCTTGCCCTCTCCCATCAGTCCCAGAGCCAGGTGAGACAGAGGGGCGAGGTCTCCGCTGGCACCAACCGTCCCCTTCTCTGGCACATAGGAGAGGCAGGAAGGTGCACGCAATCATCAAGGGGAATGGGTTACTTCTTTTAGTCATTTAGGTTATAATGTGCTGTATGTCGTCAATGCCACTGAAGGTCTGGTTACCATTGAAGGCTTCAATCATCTGATGGAGAGTGTCCAAGGAAATGCCACTGTAGCCTTTGGCCAAAACATTGATCCTCAAAGCCAGGAGCATTCGGGAGCGCTCAGGGCTCAGTGGCTTGCCAACACCTAAAATCAAACAAATTCTGAACCAATGCCAGACTTGTTTTTCCAAGCATGTGATAGGCTACACTTAATTTACTTTGTTTTTTTCCCCATTACCGCTTGTATCTATCACTCCTTCACAATATTAAAGCAATTTTGAGAAAAGGCGAAGATATTTCTTCCTTACCTGCCGAATGAGAGCGAACCAAATTCTCCTGCAGTTCCCTGGGAAAGAAAAGTTAGTTAAAGCTCACCATCTCAGATAACCATTCACATTACTATCATTCATGATTCCAATCTACAAAAATGGTTCTATTGATTTTAGGTTAATTTGTTTATAGAAATTGTAAATGCAGTGAATGGAATATAATGTATACACTTCAATTAACTTTTTAACTGCTGTGATGGGTAACAACTCAGTATGCTAACAGATTAGTCTTTCTAAAGGATTTGCCTGCTGCTGGGGTTGAGGTTAGAGTATTTATTTCAAAAGTTGGTGATATTTGGAAAGTTTATACAACCACTTACTTGAGTTTGCTATTTGGGATGACTGTTTGAGCAAATTTTCCAAACCCTGTTGTGATTCCATACACAACTACAGGGAAACAAAGTGTTCAAAGTTAATAAACCATTCACATACCTGCACTGGAAATGTCAAAAACATTACTTGGGAATAAAATGTCTTTTACCTTTGTTTTCTGTCACGATGTTCTCTATAATGCCCTTGACTGTCCGACCTTCTTTTCTGCTTCTGGGGTGAGCTAAAATAAAGCACCGATATTATAGTCGTATAACCAGCTGTAAAACGCGCATCTAGAATAAATTATCCAGTCATAACCAATGTGTCTCACCTTAATCATGTAGAGACCCTTTCGTAAATTGACCAGATCAGTGCTTGTAAGATTGTTCCCGTCCAAACTAATATACTGAATGCAAAGGTAGAATACGAACGGTTTATTTTATGAAGGGTTACTTAAAACGTTAACAAAATGGTAAAGGTATGGTAGACTTACTTCATTTCGTTCTCGATATGGGCTATTACTATGGGCAGTTATTAAGGTTATTATTATTATTATTATTATTATTATTATTATTATTATTATTATTATTATTATTATTTTGACACATCATGCACTGTAGATCACAACCAAAGTAGTACACATTTTAAAAAAGGATACAGATGACCGCTTCCTGGCTGGGACGGACTGAAGTCTGGAGACACGGTATCCCCGTCGATTACTAAATAAAGACACTCATGATATTTAGTCATATACAACGGTGTTGTAATAAATTAGCACATTAAATGATTTTCTATACATAAGAAATGTTACATAAATAGATAACGTTTTAAAAATAAAATGCATATGATGACTCTATGCTACACACTAGCTTACAAGTGATAGAACAGGAATTATTTTGATCATATTTTTATTGATGTAACAAGTAGTAAATATGTTTTAGTATCGGATCTGAAGAACACAAACTCAGCAATACAGTCTTCACAGTTAAGTAGTATTTTGTATGTCTAGAAATTAAACATAAAACGGGCTTTTTACAACACAGGTACCACTTAATATATTAAGAAATAAAAGGGCTAAAAAATACTGATGGAAGAAAACTAGTTTTTAGCTAAAATTTCTGTATGGGCTATATAAAGTGAACGAGGTTGCCCCTTATCAATTTCTACAAAGTCATTGTCTTCCAGCGTATCTTCCAAAGTATCATCCGCGTCCAGCAGTCCTTGCCCTTGGCATCTCCTTACATAGAAACTCGTCTCTTGCACGGAGCCGATGCCCCCATTATCCGGCTTGTTCTTTATGTATCGTTTCAGCGCCTCGAGACCCAGCCACTGCACTGTGCGGGACAGGTCCCTGCAGGGGACAGTCAGCCACTCATCCCTGACATGCACTGTGAATCGCGGCATTGTGCTTCTTCCAGAGGTGGAAGCTTGCAGTCCAACTCCAAACTGATACCCAAAGCGTGCTGCACCTCACTGTAATCACAATCAGTATGGTAGGGCGGGAACAGCCACAAGCCACGAGTACTGAGACCAACTGTGTATACTTGCAAGACGAACGACACACGCCTCACACCCCAAGACTGGCACCCTTAGGGACCTACCTAAATCGCAGTTTCGAGGAAATCGTGAAATTGAGGGATCACCGCGAAATTCACCTCTTAGGGGACAATGCATACAAACAAGTACTGAGAGGAAGAAAAAAAGAAACCGCGTTTAAATGAACCACTGCACAATACAAGCGACCCAAACTGAGTGCTTGATTAGATGAAAAACTGGTCCTGCAGCTTTTGGATTCTCCATTTCAGGCTGCAGAGTTGTCACAATTATCTTTTCAAACACACTTAAAGTCTGAGACTTGTTTACTTCTGATCATTTATAGTAGGGAAGTCAAGAGAAAATACAGATTTTTAGATATAGAAGTTTTATTTCCAGATATGTTTAAATTCGATGAAAACTCTTTGTAAGAGTCAGTTTTTTTTTGTTTAATTTAAAAGGGGGAATATATATATATAAACAACGTAACCAAATGAATAATAATTATAAAAATGAAAGTTAAATCATTGGTATAACTTCGGATGTACCGCATGCTAACCTGAATCTTTGTTACTTTTAAGTGGAAAACAATATGTCTGCCTAATTGGCATTTTTACCGTCATGTAATAGATATCTTTGTTATAACTAGCTGTAGTCGTAAGTAACCAGTGTTTACACCCTGTAGCAATGTCATCGTTATTTAATAAACATTAATTATAACTTGTATAAGTATTTGAAAATAAATCACATTAAAAAATATATGTGATTTAAGTAATTTCAGCGGACACTAACAAATGTTTCTAATGTATATAGATATAAGTTAAAGTTACACATATTCTATTCTTCTCTTCTGTCAAAATTTAAAAACAACTGTGCTTGCAACAACCATGCATATGTTTCTCCTTCTCAAATGTGACGCCTTTCTTTTTGTGTCGCTGTAGAGGTGGAGTTAGAGGCGGAGTTAAAGGGTGCCAGGCTTGGGGTGTCAGGCTTGGGGTGTGAGGCGTGTGTCGTCCGTCTTGCAAGTATACCCTTCTCAATGAAACCACTCTCACGCAGCACAGGCCTTTGGTCCAATTATTTTTTTTTTTTTAAATGGAGTATTTTATATTTACTTGTTAATACCACATAAGAGCTATTGAATGCCTTATGTAGCTTTATATTTAGGCTTAATGCATGCACATGGATTAGGGAGTGGTTAACATGTAGAAAACAGAAAGTACTGATTAGAGGAGAAACCTCAAAATGGAGCGTTGTAACCAGTGGTGTACCACAGGGATCAGTATTAGGTCCTCTATTTCTAATCTACATTAATGATTTAGATTCTGGTATAGTAAGCAAACTTGTTAAATTTGCAGACAACACAAAAATAGGAGGAGTGGCAAACACTGTTGCAGCAGCAAAGGTCATTCAAAATGATCTAGACAGCATTCAGAACTGGGCAGACACATGGCAAATGCCATTTAATAGAGAAAAGTGTAAGGTACTGCACGCAGGCAATAAAAATGTGCATTATAAATATGATATTGGAGATACTGAAATTGAAGAAGGGATCTATGAAAAAGACAGAGGAGTTTACGTTGACTCAGAAATATCTTCATCTAGACAATGTGGGGAAGCTATAAAAAAGGCCAACAAGATGCTCAGATATATTGTGAGAAGTGCTGAATTTAAATCAAGGGAACTAATGTTAAAACTTTACAATGCATTAGTAAAACCTCACCTAGAATATTGTGTTCAGTTCTGGTCACCTCGTTACAAAAAGGATATTGCTGCTCTAGAAAGAGTGCAAAGACGAGCAACCAGAATTATCCCGGGTTAAAAAGGCATGTCGTATGCAGACAGGCTAAAAGAATTGAATCTATTCAGTCTTGAACAAAGAAGACTACGCGGTGATCTGATTCAAGCATTCAAAATCCTAAAAGGTACAGACAATGTCAACCCAGAGGACTTTTTTGACCTGAAAAAAGAAATAAGGACCAGGGGTCACAAATGGAGATTAGATAAAGGGGCATTCAGAACAGAAAATAGGAGGCACTTATAAGGTTGACAAACAAATTCATGATATATTTAGTTTCTCCTGTTGTTGAGTATTCTCCACGGTTCAGGCATTTCTTATGTTAGTGACAAGTTTATCAGAACTGTCGAAGGAAATGCTGAAGTGTGTAGATACACATATCAATGCCATATTGACGTTATTCAATTTACTTTACCCTATAGTAAACCTGAACCATGTCCTTGGCTCCTAGTTAGGTTCCCGAAATGTCTAAATTGACAGAATTGTGGAGTGCAGAAGTCTCATCTTAGAAAGTTAGTGTAAGATTCATTTTCTAGGCTTGCCTGTGCTTCTATTATGCATGTTATGTTTTTACCATTGTGTAGAGCAGTGAACTTTTATCATGGGTTTGTAGTGAAGGTGACTTTAAATATATGAACTTTTCTTTACCAGCTTTTCAACTAGCAGGATAATCTTGAAATCCAAACAGCCTTATAAAAATACGAGCCAGCCTTTGCTTCAATCACACAATTCTGAATCTTGGCTATGCATAATCAATAAATGTGTCAAAGCTATCTATACTGGTATGAGGTAAACTGGTTAGGGTATTTACAATGATTTACAAATCTGACAGCCTATGACTTTCAACATGTGATAACACACACAGTATGGAAATAAATAGCAGAAACAACAATACATAAAAGATTTGGAAAATAATAAGTTTATCATTGTCAAGTTTCCCCGTCTTTACCAACATAACAATCTACTTTAATGATCAAAACTGCAGCGGATCCAATTAGAGCCTGTATAGTGTTATTTTCAGGTACGCGGTAAACAGCGGTCCGTTTCAGTAACCATGTAACAGCAAAACACTGATTAGTGTTATTACCGTAGGAGTTGACTGTATCAAGGAAGCCATCATCTTCCTGATGCAAGCCTGTATGTAGAGCTGTGGGGTTCTTTTGCAGAAGCATGTCTGCCCTCTTGTGGCAAAATTCAGAATTCACATAACTTATTGGTCTATTACTGGATATTTTAAATTTCAACAAAAAAGGAAAAAAAGTGATCTAGTTTATTTTATTTTGTTTTACATCCTAAGCTGTAACAGAGTTTGAAATGTGTATAAATGTGGATTTTAATGAAAGTTTTGATTCTCAATCTCTTTGTGACACAAAGCACAAACATCCGACACATCAGTCAAAACGCAAAAGCATTTTTATTTCTTATGTTTAACAAGCATTCAGTTAGTGGAACACTTCAGATGATCATCCACACTGGAAAGCAGTCAACAGCATGGCAATAGCTGCAACATGATCACTTGGGTGGGGCATTCATTTAACACTTTTTTTTTTTTTTTTTTTTAAATCAGATTTATAAAAGGATCAGGGGCTTGACACCCACTCCTTCATATTCTTATGTGATTAAAAGCTTCTTGTTATTGTTGCCAAATCTTGTATTGTATTGTATCTTCTGCATTAGACAGTCTTGTAAAGACTGGTGAACCTAAGCAATAAAAACCTTGATCAATTCAGACTTTTTTGCTGGTCTGAAAGTCACTTCCCCTTAACTTACACTAATACAAGCGCTGCTGCCAAGAGCGAGAAATCCAATGCTGCACGTCTAAGCCAATTATTACAAAGCAGTGCTTTTCCCCTGGTCAATCTTCAGGTCCTTGGCCACAAGCATGGCTGTGACTGCGTGCATTGCGGATCTACACTTCAGAAAGGTACTGACAGTCTGCTCACGGTACTTGTCAAAATTGTACAGCTCTCTGAAACAAAGGAGAAAAAAAATATAAAGTAAATCACAATATAAAAGTAAACCCCAAATAATAATAATACCTATGAGTTTATAGAAGCTAAATCCGTTACTGCAATTGTTCATTAAATAGAAAGCAGCACTTTGAAACATTGAAACTAATGTTAAATATACACTGCATGTAAATATGTCCACCAACAACTCAAATCAGAGAAGTTAAGAGGCGCTACCTGAACAGCGGGCGAGTAAACTTCATTCTGCCTTGCTCAGTAGCCATCTGGAAGGCCAGAGGGACTGCCTCCTCCCACTTAGCACGGACACAAACACGCAGCCACCTGCAGCAATTGCAAAATAAGTAAATATTTCATCATCAAAAATAAACGAGGGGTGATCATCTGATCATGTATTTATCATGTAAATACATAACCCAACTTTACAAGACACCCAATAGTATGGTATATGATTGGACCAGATATTCCATGTTAAAGATATTGAAAGTAATTACTGTTTTATTTAATCACACTCAACACTAATTTATATCAACTTATGATAAACTGGCAGAGAAGTTAAAAAAAAAAAAAATACCAACCGCAAACCCACATGTTCTCTATTTCACATCTGATGATATCTATATCACCATCTAATGATACTAGCTTTAGGACTGTACATTTTTTACTGCACTGACATTTAGAACAAAATATATGCTGACAGATAGTACTTTGTTTCTCAATAATTACAATACTGCAAATACCAATGAGCTTTTCATGACTAATCAATCTTCTTAAATGCAACCGAAACCTATTTAATTTAGCTGCAGCACACAGTTCACGTAGGTAAATTCAATTGATCTAAAATGAAATCATAAAAAATAGCTCTATTTTAATGATATAAACGGTGGTGCTATGGAAATTCACAGCTATTTGAACTGAACAGTGTAGTTAAGCAATCTAAGCACTTTAAGAAACATAGGCTCAGATATTCTAAGTGATACTCAATCTCCTCGCAAAAATTAGTGCTTTTGCACAAAAACTGATATTTTCCAACACAGCACAAAACAGTTGCGCGAAGTTGGAAAATAGCAGTTTTTTGCTCAATTCGCAAATCTGTCTGTGCCTCACAAAACCACCTGCGCATTCAATACCAATAAAGCAGAAATGCACAAGAGCTACTCGTGAATGCACAGAATTGGAATACTACACAACAATGTAATGTAATGGATACATTCTGCGCATTTGCAAGCCTGTCACAGTCTGTCTCAAAACTTAGCCATTTTCGAGCAATTCAAATATTTTTGTGGTTAAGCATATCAAATTTGTGCACATGCACACATTTGAATCTAATGTTTATCACTATCACAGGCATCTGGGCCATCACAGATTCTACGGAATTCAAACAGATGTACTGATGCTTTGCTGTCTGCCACTCCTGCCAAATTGCACTATGCATACATTATATTTGTGCACAGCGCAAAACGGATTGTGGCACGCAAAAAGAAGTTTCAAATAGGGTACATTTTGCACATTCGTGCATAACGGCCATTTGCAACGCACATAACCCTCTGCACGGTGCGCAAACCTTTAGAATATCTGGGCCATAATATATTTTGAAAAAACTAAAACACCTGTACATACCTGAATCGTATTTCAGAATTTTTGACAGCATTTAAGTTGTACACCTCCTGCATCCTCTTGACATGTGACAGCGGAATTGGGTCCTGTAACAAACAAACACAAATTATTTATAATAAACCATAGGAAGGGTCCTCATAAAAACAAAACTTGGTATGAAAGTCCAAAGTTTCAGGTTATACAAGTTTAATACACTTAAATAAAACTATGAGAAAGAATGAACATAATTTACACTCCAATAACGTTACTTGCTTATTAATAAAGTGCTGTTAAGGGTTAGGGTCATATCCGATTGAATTGGTTCCAGGGATCCATCGAATGTAACAATATCTTTCCTGCCAAGAGCTGAATTTACTGTTTTAGACCCATAATAAAATGTGTATTAAAATCAGTTTCCATCAGTACTGTTCAGTTAGTACCAGTATGTGTAAATAACATATGGACAGAGGTAAATTGGGTAAAAGAGGCTATCGCATTTACAGGATTGGATATAACAGGTTGTGCTGTACATAATCAATCTTTTTTTACAGCTAATCTTAGAAGCATAACATACAATATACTAACCACACATTATTTCACACTATAAAACATAAAACACATTGAAAATCAAGCAATACAACACTTATGACCCAACACAATTTGCCACCTAAACCTACACAGTACCTCATGCAGCAACAGGGCAAAAAACTCAATCACTTGATGGGATGACAGCTTCTGCAGATCAGCTGCACTGAAAGAGCTCAAGTCAGCTTTGCTTGCCTCGAGGAAAACACAAAGTACATGAATATACAAACATAGGAAATACATAAATAAGGTTTCTGTTTAGGGATCATTGTACTTTTAGAAGTTGTGTTTTTTGGATGGGAGAGACCTGTCTATATATCTGTCATCAGATACCGAATGTTTTTGAGGGTTTTAATGCAACATCAGAGTTATCATAGCTGTTGTTATTTGGCACCATAATTAAAATGATATTAGAAAAATACTAGTTTCACAAGTACATTTCTCATATTTGTTTCACAACTTTGCAAGGATCCCAATATTATGGCAAATCATTGGACTATATTTTCTACAGAAAAGATAATGAATATGTCATTTTGCATTCTCTCTCCTGAAAATGTGAAAGTTTAAGCCAATACGTTATCAACGTCTATTAACAATACACTTTGCTTATTCATACTAAACCATATACTATTAACACACTTTATGCTATACACGGTACATGTGTGTTCAACAAATAAAACAGTGGTAATTAGATTGCAATCCACAATGAAAACCATGCTAACCTTGATCCATCTCTTACATAAGGCAATGCAGGCATCTGCTAATGTTGTGTCATATCTGTGAAAATACATCCATGGTTACTGCTTAACATTCCTTTTTTTAAATTACATCTGAATGACATTCATACCTACAATTACATATTATTGAGCTTCACGAAGCACACAACGGCAGAAGTGTAGTTTTCATGAAGAAAGTCATTTACTTACTGTGGTTTTACTGGAGGCATGCCAGGGGTATGCATCCAGCCATTCCAGTCTACTTTATTGAGAATGTCAACCTGGTAAGAAATGTATACTGTAAACATAACTGTAATTGTATTTAGTTTACATACAAATATTGAAAACTGACCACAATACAATAAATTATATGTATTTGTTCTAAATTTAAACAGGTATTTGTTTATTTGATGAATGAAACTAAATTAATACCCTACCTTATCCTTGAAATATTTATACAGGTAGTTTTTCCAGTCATCTGTGCTGACACTGCTATGGGCAAACATTTGAATGTAGGACTTGACGAAACCCATAAACACCTCTGTCAAAAACAAAACAACAATGTAGTAATTGTACGCTGCAATTATCAGGCAGCCATCCAGAGGCATTCCAACAAAGAGATTAATTGTTAATGATAAATAATCTTTTGAGGCTCAGCTTGTTAAGAAACGCTGCCAGAAATGCAGGTTTAAATACTGTCTAATTAAATAATACTCTGTAGTAATCAGCCAATGAGAGAACTTAAAAGTTTTGGTCCCGATGATCAATTGTTTTCATTGAATTCTTCTGCTTTATAAAATCCAGTGTTCTGGATAATCAAGTGGAAGCTGTATAAACAAAATGCATTTAATACTGAATTGTTCTCTTTCTGCCAGGCCTGCTTCACAGCACAGCTGGCCCATATGCACAACTACAGCCTTCCACGTTACCTGGCCCCCCAAGCAGCTCCTCGAGATGGTAAAGCAGAGCGAACCCCTTTTCATACGGGACCAAGGAGAAGGCTTCATCTGTATTCACTTCGTTCAGATCAGGAACAAGATTGGTCAGGGGGTTCTTCGCTCCAAATGTGTTGATCTGAAGCAGAAAACAATTATTTAGGTTGACAAACACCTGCTATAGAGGTTTGCAGTTGACAATTTTTGGTTATGAACAATTTGCCTGGTAAGGTGTCATTTAAAAGTCAAGTTCAGCCAAATCTTTCAAATGTATTTATTTAAAATAAAAAACCCTCCACAAATTTACAGCCTGACTAACTTACTGAATCCTGCAGCTCTTTCCAGCCTCCCATAGCTTTGAACTGCCTGAACGGTTCATTGAACATACGGCCCGCAATCATACGCTCCAGGTAGACTGTATGGCCTTCGTTTAACCTGATGGAGAAGCAAACTTGTATGTTAATCATGCAGGATTACTTATTGTTTTCTCTTTTAATTCCTGCAGCCACAGCAGCATGGCTTGAGGTTTCATCAGATCCTACAATAGAAGCAAGGTTGATCCCGGATAGCGATGTATAGGCCAGACGGGTGACATAAGAAGCAGGAGGCAGCATCTACTCTGTTTGCATTTAAAATATAATGGCCAGTGCGCAGCCATTTTGTTGGCAAATTCAAAAGTCACTGTTAACTACAATATTTGTTATCCCCTCAGGCACACACAGCAATCTTCAGTGTATTTGTAATGTTCTTGTTGCCCCCAAAATGTACCAGAAGTGCTCCCATGTTTTGTTGGTCACCAGGTTGCCCGTCCAGCTGTGGGAGATTTCATGTGCAATTACCTAGAGAGAAAAACAACGACAATCAAAGCGTTGCGATAAGTATCAGACAGAACTAGAACACAACAAAGCGTGCTTTTAACCGGAATGTTTAAAGCTCTCAACTACGGCTGATTACTTACACTGGATAAGGATCGGTCTCCAGCCTGAAACAGAAACAAAAAAACATTATCCCTTGTTCAACCTAAAAAGAAGTCTCTGTGTCCTTTGCATCTTTCATCATAAATTAAGTTACTTGAATTTCTCAATTCACCAGCTATTACACATTCAACATAACCCAACTTCCTGTAGCTATTGCATCAACATATATCAATAGGATGTTACTGTGTGGAAATGAAAACTCTATAATTGTATTGGCTGCTTACAGTCACCACATCCTTTTCCATTGAAGGAACTAAAAATGGGAAGAAAAACATTGAGAAACAAACAAATGGCGACATCCTTTAAACTGACTAGAAATCCTCTTTTTTATTTAAAGGCAAACATAATGCAAATAAACCTTGGAGGGCAATTATCATTATTATTATTATTATTATTTACAGAAACAGAGATTTCATTTAGAACAAGACTCCTGTCTTACCAGCAGGGTTGGGGTTGCAAAGGTGAGACAGGGATTCTCCATACCACCATAAGGGAAGGAAGGAGGAAGCACCAGCAGGTCATACTGTCCCCACACATAGGGCCCGGCCAGCTGTTCAGCAGTCTTCAGCATGGCTTCAGTCTGGAAAAAAATGTGAAATTCAGGTTTGAAATTGAATAGATCAATACACATCCATAACTTCAAAACTCTCAATCAGAATTCTAAGGTTAAACTATAAGAAACCTGCGTGATTAGGTCTGTGTTTAATCATGCTCCAGGATGATGGTGTTGTCAACAGAGAGACAGAGATTCATTTTAAACAACACTTGTGTGGAGATGTTATTAAACATGACCCACCTCAGCAAACTCATAGGCTGCGAGATCCACCAGCTCCTTCTCTGACCACACCCTAGTTCTAGGTCCAATTTCTCTGCAATAAAAAGATAAAATCAGATATTTTAAACTCATACTTGAGGAGTTCAGAACAGATGCAAAATTTTGTTTCTAGGGCTCCCTTACCTACACTAATGAGGAACTGAGAAAGTATACAAATAAATTGATTAGAAAAATGGTAAAGCAAAATGCCTGACGTATATGGGCATTTAGTCTGGAGGGTAAAACCACAGCTTTTTTTTTTATAAGCTTTCGCAGAAGTGTTGTGTCTTTGAAGTGGTCTAGTCTGGCCAGTATCAATTCAGCTTTGCTGCTGGGGTCTGGTAAGCTGGTAAGACTGCAAACAGGATGTGCAACTGCAGAAGAGCAACATAGGTCATCCATTGGAGGATGCTGAAGTAAGGGAGCAAGGAAATAACAATCAGAAGAGTTATGAAGGGCTGATCTGACTTTAGGACACAAGGAGATGATGCACCACTTCTTTACCTTCAGAATTAAATTTGGGGTCATTATTTTACTTCCCCCTCTGGAAAGCACTTTAGCACATACTGATGAAGGCATTAGCCAAAACTGGCTACTTGATGTTACTGTTTCACCTCTAACTGCTGTATCAAGACATTAGTAACAAGTCATCTTGACAGCTTAGCTATAATTTCCAAATATATACTACGACAAAAAAGAAGACCCTTATCTTACTGTACATAGAACCACATATTCTCAAATCCAACAAAACATACTTGAACTCACCTGCTCTCTAATGCACCAACCACAATAGCAATCAAGTAAGATGGCATTGCCACCTATTTAATAAGAAAACATACTGTTAGATTAAACACACCCAGTTTTCATCCCAACTTCTGTACAATTTATTTTACAGTAATTTCTAAATGGCAAGATAAGAGCCATTATATTACTATTCCCACTCATTTCAAGGGCTGTGTTTATTTGCAGTATTCTCTTTCACTGCCTGTAATTGTCAGTATGAAAGCAGCAACACTGGTTTTTAGATGTCTGTCTGCACGTTAACCAAAGGATGTGTCTAGAAACATATCTCAACCAATTAACATACCATTAGTTTATCTGTGGTTCAGCTGAAAAATATTACAGGAACTCAATTTCTTCCTGACCAAAGGATGTTAAAGATGTTACCATTACCCAGAAAAACTATTAGATCTGTTGCCTGCAATATTTAAAACAGTCATCTTCCTATATAGCCAATATCTGCAATAATATTTACATGATTTTAAATAAAAGGTTTATTCATTTTATTTTGCGAATCTTTCGTTCACCACAGACACATGAATTAAACTGTCAGCACCACTGTTTTATCAAATATTTGTCACCCGACCCCTGCTCTTAGGGCTCTAACACTTACAGCTTGCCTGAATCGGTAGATGGTCCTGCTGCTGTCCTTGGGGTCGGCCTCTTGGCCATCCCTGACAGCACTCATAACAGCCACCAACTCCTTCGGCACCGAGACCTGGTTCAAAGAGAAAATCCTTTTTGAGCAACATATAAACCAAGTGACATGATGATAAACTATAGATATGGAAAATATAATGCCCTTAATACTGTAAACGTACTGTAGAATGTTAAATAAACAACACAAATACAGTTTTATAAAAGCATGTTTCAGCTTGATACACAACCACATCCTCTCTGTGACTCTTTAGAACTAAGTGGAAGCTTCTGCCTACTCTCTCAGCAACTGCACATTGCTGCCTCTCTATAATGCCCTTTTGTGAAGTATAAAAATGTTCTCTATTGTATTGTTTAGCGGTATTGATAAAACAGTGTGTACTGATAAAGTGTTGTGGCATACAATTGTATCCTGATAAGAGAGGTGGCTTATGCTAGGGCTCTGTTGTGTTCTCAGAATAACATACCTGAGCATAGTAGGTATGCTTCACAGATGGTGTATCCTGACATGGGACCATGGTCCGGCAATGGGTAGCCTGAAACAAAAAGTTATACAGAAATAATGATCTAGATCAAAACATAAAGCTGTAAAGTATAGCTTAGTTTAACAACCTTCACTGCAATTCATACAGGTATTTAAAAAACAATTTTACTTGATTACTAAAACCTTTGCCCCAAGTTTCCTAACTCTTAACTGTGACTCCAGGTCTGTTTTTTGGGAGCGTTTTGCTACAACTGAGCCCCAATCCCTACCATTCCCATTTAATCTTTAACAAACCAAGGGGATAATAATATAATATACTCAAAAAAATAGAGGTGCTGTAAGGGTTTTTTTTTGTTTACACTATTTAGTCATAGAATTGGACCAAGTTCAGTAAGACAAATTTAGATAAAGGGTGGAGAAACCAGACAATATGAGTTGTTAATTTTGCTTCTCATGTGGTATTACCAGTATGGATTCCAACATCTTAATTCAAGATAAAACCAGCTGTAATCTTCATCACTGAGCAATAAGAAGGCGTTCAAGTCAACTTGTGGGCTGGTTCAGTATTGATAATGAAGGAGAGGGTGCATTTTCATACCAGGTTTACTGCAGAAAAAGGTACAGAACCTTTGTCCTTTCATTAGATATTTAAAAAAATGGATTTATAGAAACTAAATCCATTGAGATCAGCAAGAAAACCAATGACCCTTGCACTCCGGTTTGAGCGAGACGCCATTACTAAAAAGATCAAATTCAGTATCTACTTTTTTTGTCAATAACAAATTCATTACAGAACGTGGGACCCAGTTCCAGGGACCTGGCCCATTGAAAGTCTTTACATTGTATTTTGCACATCATGTTAAAGCACCAGTTACTGGCAGATTGTATTTACAGCCGAGGTCCATTTACACAGTGCCTGTGTCTGTGGTACTGAAGGAAGGGGGTGTGGTCTAGGTGTCATACCTGGCACTGACTGAAGAGATAGGGGTGCTTCTTCCCTGCTGTCTGCTCAGGGGTGAGCCACTGCAGTGCGAAGGCTTGTGGCGAGGTCTCATAAGACACTTCAATGATCACGTGCTGACCCCTGAAACAAGGCAGATCTCCCAGTTACATATATGCTTAAGAAATGACTGTTTGTATGAAACTAAACACGGAAATACTGTTATCTTTAAGGTTCCAAAATGTCCTCATGCAAACACTTTAGACCAGTGCCTCATTAAATCATAATCTTCATAATTATCAGAATGCGGACTGAAAATTAAGCCACTGCCTTACAAAATGTCAGACTGTGGCAATATAGAGTATGTAGCGCATAATCATTTGGTTGCCTAAGATCTGAACACAGGTATCCTACAAGATAGAAAGCCTTTTTCTTTTTAATAATTTTTTGTAAGTGGTAATATTGATAACAAATAAGGAGATTAGATAGATAGATAGATAGATAGATAGATAGATAGATAGATAGATAGATAGATAGATAGATAGATAGAGTGTGGCAGAGTAGGGGGTGGAGGAGAACAATTGTAGTCCAGGAGGGAGCTGCAGGACTACTGAGAGTTTTGCAACCGGTAAATGGCTTAGCCGTCCAGGTTTATAGAGTTCCTTTAAAAAGTTTAGTTTTGCACTACTTGATGGAGTTAGGTTTTTTGTTTTGTTTTATTTTAATTTCTGTAAATAATAAAAGTGCACGCAAGTGCTTTTCTTTGCAATTCTTGTGTCTGGGGCTGTGTATTTAAAAGGGTGAAAAGGCTTTGTTACAAACATTGAACTTGCTTTAATTAAGGGCAATCATGTGTGTATTGCCTGATGCTGAGTAACATAACAGAAACATATCTTGCTACATCTCTTCAAAAAACAGGATGCCTCACTATGGTTTACAAAATATATAAATGTATATCTATATATCTATATATCTATATATCTATATATGTATATAATTAACTGTGGTCTGTTAACTAGTCATGTTTAAAGATTCACTGATTAGACTTCTTAAAGGTCACCACTGTTAACGTCCCTTCTTGGGATTACAAAATACCGTCTCCGCTCTGCCTAAAGAAGGTTTGCAACCACAAAGCAGCAATGTTGAAATGCACACTTAGCTGCTGCTGCTGCTGCTTGCACGCTTACCTGGACAACTCAAACGGAAGGGTGATCTCCAGGGGAGAGCCATTGAAGCTGTGTGCCGTTCCCAAAGTAAACTTGGCATCCTGTCCATTGGCTGTAACTTTGTTTATTTTCAGGTCCTTTGTGTCCAAAATCTGAAGGTAAACATAAAAATGCTATTAAACTTGAAAAAAGGAGAACACTACTAAATATAAATATTTTCCCCTTCTGTTTTTATTTTTTAAAACATTTTTTTCATACAGTAAGATGGCAAAGCTGTGCAAATCTAATGCATCCTAAACAATTAATTAATGTTTGTAAAAGATGTTGGAATAGCCAAGTATTACACAACATAAAGCTACACAGAAACAAAGGGGAAGGTGAAAGTGCAAAAATGAACAGCAAAATGTAAAACAGCACAAGTCAAACACATAGAAGGAAATGTAAAATGAAGAAGTGAAGGCTAAAGACACACATATGACAGTAAATCCGGTAACATGTTACACAAAGGAGCCACCAGCTAGAATTAAAACAAAGAATTTGCTAAAACTGTAACAAACACATCAACTGATACAGCCTTTAAAAAATATGATCAAAAGGACTATAGCCCAAGGCTCAAATAATATTATTGCACAACTTATTGCACAACCCTGTCACAGGTCTGTGTAACACATCTCATTTTAGCTACTGTATAAGCAAGGCAGTAAATACATTTAAATTGGCTACCAATATATAAACCAGAAAAGTATGATTAAAAAAAAATAAAAAATAAAAAATAAATATTTAAGCTAGTAGTGGCATATTTATTCAAGGGAGCTCTGTATTTGTGTTTGTAATGATGTAAGTATTTGTCGTCAAAAGCTCAGAAAGATGACCTGCTTGGCAACCTTCAGTAGCCATTAGAACAGTGAAAAGTGTTTTCAAATGTAATTCTTAAAACATCTGAAATCGCTTATCTGAAGCAATCTAATGCATCCTAAACAATTAATTAATGTTTGCTTTTCAATAATTTACTACACAGATTATAGTCCTGCGATATATATAACAGTACTATTACTGTTACTTACTTAGTTATTGAAAAGCTAGATGACACAACCATTTGTTCTCCCCTATTGGCGACTTGTATACTGTTGCATTAGGCTTTCCAACAGCTGCTTAATTGCTTTAAAGCACATCAATGTGTCTTAAATCTTTTATAACTAAAGCTACTGTTGCACACAAACACACCAGAATTTCCAATATCCAGCCTTAGCCCTGAGTCACCACATCTCATCAAGGCAAGAGGCTGCATTAGATGTGCTGCTTCAAAAGGTCAGTTTCAAAGGCAGAACTTTGTATTCTTCAGCCTGAAGTCTCACTGTTTCCCCAAAGGCCCTTGCATTATTTCAACTGTAAACTATAAGTGTAAAGAGTTGGCTACACCTGCTGTGTGTTCACTCATTATTGTATAAATGGGCTATCGTTCACTTGACAAATGAATGTGCTTTGCAAACACCAGCCCCGACCTACACTTTTATTCAGTAATATGTAAAAGCTCTAGTTCCCTTTTGCACGTCAGTTTCAATCACAAAAAGCAGCTACAGACTTTGACAGCACAGGGCTGACGGAAGGTCACTGCTTGGAAGGAGAATCTTTATCAAAAACACCCCAGGGGCTGACGCTTCACTAAATAAGTTTCAATTTCCCTGTAGGAGGTGGGAATCGGGGGGAATGATCACTTAGCTCTGCATAGCCATTCAGATACTCGTCATTTTGAAGCAGTGCCATCCGGTCATAGTTGGTCTGGGGAACATAAACCTGGTAGTAGTTTTTTTTTTTTTTTTTTTTTTTTTTTGCATTTTCTGTTAATGTTATAATATATATTGTAATCTATTTTGAGACTAAATTGTGAGATTAAATTGTGAATTCCATGCATGAAATGTTTTTGTACAATTAAAAAATCAGTAATTGCTACAAATTGCTACAAAGTAAAAGAAGAAAAAGTTAAATTTCATCTATCAAATACTCTTTAATGTGCTTTCTCTAAATGTCTTCAAACTCTTCTGAAACACAATGCATACTATAATGGTACACAGATCTTCAAACTCTTCTATTATTATTATTATTATTATTATTATTATTTATTTCTTAGCAATGCATACTGTAGTGGTACACTGATCTTCAAACTCTTCTGAAACACATTGCATACTATAGTGGTACACACTCTTCTGAAACACACTGCATAGCGGTACACAGTACGCAGTACGGATTATTGCCCCTCTTATGCTTGGTTTCCCTTACAATTTACACCGAACTAATAAAAAAATTATAAGGAAATTGAAAACACCTTTTAAATGACTCGAGAATCAAATTTCAACAACAGCTTTCAAAGTCAAAAGGGGCTTCATGATTCAACTTGTGGACATTAAGAATTTAAGCAATCCGTCCTTTTTGCTTATACAGTTTTCCCCCCATTTACAAGAGATTAACAGTCAAATCCAGATTCTCAGGAGTTAGCTTCAAACAAGATATCAATGCTGCAGCATTCACAGACATTAGCAGTTTCGTGTATTTTCACTTTTTTGCGTTATCTTTCTGTTGTGGTTGCTCAAACAGTTTATACTTCGAGGTTTAACAGTCTTTGAATTTGGAAATGCCGACCACACAATAACTCCATTTGACACCAGCTTGTTATTAACACTTCGCAAAGTAACACCTGCGGCTTCAGACCCAGTGACAGACAAAAATAAAGCTTACCGTACCTAACGTAGTTTACTGTACCAAAAACTAAGAACATAAGTATTTAAAAGTCTGGAATGAAATCACAGAATAAAAAAAACAAACAAACAAACAAAAAAAACATATATAAGTAGGATTCGTATCTGTTATACACGCGTTTGTGGATCGTACTCCTTCACAGTAATTCAATGCGATTGACATACTGATGTAGTATCAGCAGGCATCACAAAACAACACATCAGAAGCATTGTGATACTATATACCTACATAGTTCACATATTACTGCTGTTAATCATTTACAGATGAAAGAATTACATGCATTTACTGTAGTCGGTATTACAGAAGAAAAAAGACAACGTTACCAGGCTAGACAATTTGTCTTCCAATGCCTCTATAGTTAGAGCGACGTTCCCTTTAATAACATGACGGTCGAAATCTACATGAAAGCGCAGATTCAAGTGTCTGGTGATGCACTTGGAGAAAGATGCCAAGGAGCTGGGATCTGTCACCGTTGCCATGATTCAGTTCAATGAGCTTCTCAAGAAAGCACAGCTGCAGCCTTATGCCATACATCCACGCTGGGCAGGGAAGTGCGCTGTGCTTACTGGGATTGTAGTTTTTACAGTTCCCGAGCTCTATGAACTGCAAGATAACTACATTTCCCAGAACACACCGCACATACAAGATGTCCCAACAAAGAAATAACGGTTGCGTTGAATTATTTTAAAATTTAATGAAACGAATATTTTGTAATTCCGGAAATTCAAAACAACACTGCCATACTGGATTACCTTTCCTGTTAGGATGTGGCACTTTATAATACGTAGTGACGATAAAAGAGAGAAAGGGATTTAAATAAAAGAGAGAAAGGGATTTAAATATGAATTTCTAACACCATTCCGGCAAAAGCCTTTATTTTTTAATCCCACAATAACTGGCATTTCCATTAGTGGCTGGTGAACAAGGAATTCTAACTGTTAATCCTCTTTTGTTTTAACTAGCATAAACAACGTGTAGGCTGGTATCCTGCAATTTCTTATTTCGAGGCTTATTTATTTCAGCATTCTTGAAACTGACATGAAAAAAAAACAGTTAACCCTTATTAAGTTACAAGTGACATATGTCCCCCTGCAAATAAAATGATGCCAACGATCTTATTTTTGGAATGAGGTGCACGAAACAGGCTTTAAAATGTACTGACAGGTTGAACTGCGTTATTTTTTTTGTTTGTTTGTTTTCAGTGAATACTAGAAGATCATTTTGAAATGGGGTTGTTTTTGCAATCACAGAGGCTTCCATCCAAAATCAGAGTGTTCACAACCAGTCATAGAAAATATTGTGTGTGCGTCTTCAAACGCAACCCATAAAAAAAATAAAAAAATCTAGCAGTATACTCAATAAATGTGTCAAAGCTATTTATATTTGAATGAGGTAAAATGGCTAGGGTATTTACAATGATTTACAAATCTGACAGCCGAATGACTTTCAACATGTGCATACCACACACAGTATGGAAATCCACAGCAGAAAGAAAAAAAGGTGAGGAAAATAATAAGTTTAGATAGTTGTCCCTACCTAGATAAGTTTCCCCGTCTTTAATAACACAAACATCTATTTTAATAATCAAAACTGCAGTGGATCTGATTAGAACCGTTGTCACGCCAATTTATGCTCCCAATCAAACGTTCCTACTATTTTCCCTGCACTGCGCATGCCCAGATTTGTTTTCATGAAGACCGAGGACGCGTATCAAAAACTCCTATGTTTTTGGATGAGAAAGTTCGTGTTTTGTAAAGTTACATTTTACTCCACATGTAATAATTATTTTATATTAAATACAGACAGCTGGTGTTAACTAACGATAAAATGTACAATAGAGCTAGGTACATTAAAAAAAAAAAAAGCAAAAAATGGCAACTGTACGCTGACTGCCACATTGAAGCGTGGCGTTTTCTTGACTCTAAGTCAGTGGGGGGCAAAGCACGGCCCGCGGGGCACTTCAATCCGGCCCGCGAGCCATTTTTAAAACTAATTAAATGTCATTATATTTGAGTTGCAATTTTTGGCCTAAAAATGACTTCTTCCATGCTATACAAACAAATTCCAATAGATGGCGCTGTAGCCTAGCAGCTGTTGGTATTAGGCCTACATTCAGTCAATCTGAATGCGCTCACGGTCACCTCCATGCTTGACGACGTTGACATGAAAAATGAGTGCGGCGAAAAAGAGAAAAGTGGACTCTGAATGTCGTGTGTTCAAGGAAGAATGGACACCAAAATACTTTTTCACTAATGTTGGACAGAAGGCGGTATGTCTGATATGCCAAGAAAGTATTGCAGTTTTTAAGGAATACAATCTCAGTCGTCATTTTTCAAGCAAGCATGCTAACTACGCTAGCAATCTGTCCTCTCAGGAAAAGGCAAGCAAGGCCTCTAAACTTGCCACGAACTTAAAAGCCCAACAAAATGTTTTTACTAAACAGACCTCTCTACTCAAGAATCGGTAACTAAGGCAAGCTACATAGTGGCACATAACATTGCAAAGCATAGCAAGCCTTTTGCTGAAGGGGAATTTGTGAAAGACTGTATGGTGGAGACTGCTAGTATACTTTATCCTGATAGTAAAAGCCAATTCGAGAAAATTAGCTTATCACGCCGAACCATCACCAGGTGTGTGGAAGTAATAGGAGATGAGCTAACCTCCGAGCTGAAAAAGAAAGCAGATGGCTTCAATCTTTTTTTCTATCGCACTGGATGAGAGTACTGACATCAAAGACACCGCTCAATTTTTAATTTTTGTCAGAGGAATTATTAACTTTGAAATAACAGAGGAACTTCTTGCAATGGGGATAACCAGGGGCTCTGACTTATATGACAGTGTGTCTGCCTGCTTGGAAAAAATGAATCTACCGTGGCGTAAACTGACACAAATCTAACCGGTAAGAACATTGGCCTACTAAAAAGATTACAAGACAAATTAAAAGAAGAAAGCCCAAACTCGGAGGAATTGATATTTCTTCTCTGTATTATTCATCAGGAAGCCCTGTGAAAAAGTGTGTTGAAGCTCGAACATTTTGTCAAAGTGGTCGTGAAACTTGTAAACTTTATATGGGCAAGGGGGCTTAACCATCGTCAGTTCATTCAGCTGCTCAATGACACAGAGGCAAAGCACCAGGACTTGTTATATCATTCAAATGTGCGCTGGCTAAGCCTGGGGAAAGTCTTTCGCCGTGTGTGGGAGCTGAGAGGGGAGATTGGTATGTTCCCTGATACGGTTGGTAAAGCTGACAACTTCCCCGAGTTACAAGACACAGACTGGCTGGCCGACTTTGCTTTCGGTGTGGACATACTGGGGCATCTGAACAATCTAAACATGAAGCTCCAGGGAAAGGGTGTTTTTGTGCATGAACTGTATTCCAACGTGAAAGCGTTCAAGGCCAAACTTCTGTTGTTCTCCAGACAAATGAGCAGCAGGTCTCTCGCTCATTTCCCGACACTGGCAGCACTGAACGCGCCCCCATCATGCAGTAGCATACATCATACAGTGACATACAGTAGCACTTTGATCGACCTGCATGCCGAGTTCTCCCGCCGCTTCTCAGACTTTAGCAAGATTGAGACTGAGCTGGAGCTTGTATCATGCCCCCTATCTTTCGAAAGCGAGAAAGCACCACCAGACACACAACTGGAGCTCGTCGACATCCAGTGTGACAGTGCTTTGAAGGAGAAGTACAAAACAGCTACAATAGTTTTATGGCTCACTGAATGAAACAAAGTTTCCAAACATGAAAAAGCACGCCCAGAGGATGCTGGTTTTATTCGGGTCCACATATGTGTGTGAACAAACGTTCTCAGTCATGAACTACAACAAATCCCATCACAGGTCAAATTTAACAAATGACCACTTGTCAGCTGTTCTGAGGATCTCTACCTCAAAAATGACACCAGACTTTGATGCCCTTGCCAAGAGAGGTGACCAGACCCATTGCTCACATTAAGACCCAAATCACCAAGACGGGTAGGCAAGGCTTATGCTTTCTTTCTCTGTTTTCAACAGTCTTAGGCTTTTTTTATGGTGATGGTTATTGCAGTGAGAACTATCCAGCAATACACTTGGATACAGGCCTTTTGTCCCCATTCATCTGACAATGAACACTTATTACAATGGCTCAGATTGTGGTACTTTATGTGGGCTGAGATGATTTGAGAACTGTAAATATGGCTCACAATGGAGGTGAAATGAGAATTGTTCCTTAATATGCTGTCATAAACAGGCCGTTCAATATGAACCAAATGATATGCTTTTTGCTCTTACTATTTGTGTCACTCAGATTGTACTTTTAGAATGGAGGTGGTTTTTACAGTGCTGTATATCGGACATCTGCTGTCATATACAGTATGTCATATATGCCTATTTTTATGTCTCCAGTCATATAAACATACTTTTTTTAAAAGTTTGCACTTACTTTTTGTGGCTGTGACTTTGATTGTACTTTACAAGGGTAGAGATGGTACAGTGACAGAATTGTTGTGCAAGCATATGTACACCTACAGTACACTAGTAGTTGTGTGTCAACGTGAAAAAGAACAAAGGCTTCACATGTTTTGTCACGCATGTAGTATGTGGCCCTTCACTTGGTTTCAAAAGCTCAATGTGGCCCTTGAGCCAAAAAGTTTGCCCACCCAGGCTCTAAGTAATAAGAAACTCAGTACACCTTTGTAAAATTGTTTTGCGAAGGTATTATTAGTAGGCTTCCAAGCCCATGCCTGGGAAGCCTATTGTTAAGATTATTATTATTATTTTTCTTTCCGCCAACAAAACCTCTCCTTAAGGTCAAATGTAAAACTAGCTCACAACTCCTCACAGAGTGCAGAGATGGTCATGGTTATTATAGAACACAAATAGGAACCCATATATGCTTTATTCAAATGGATTTAGATTGTTCAAGTCGATTAGTCACATGCTTTGGCAGCCATACTGGAGATGTCTACAACTCGGTGAATGGCAACTAATCAAACTGCTTAAATTGCACCGTAACTCCTTGGAAGCTGTAAAGTTGCTTGCAACTTCTAGTTATTATTATTATTATTATTATTATTATTATTATTATTATTAAATATTTGAATTCCGATTATGTTGTTGATATTAGTTGTTGAATAACTAATGTTAATTATATCACATTATTTTAGTTCCACTATATATTTTTAGAATCTTTTTAAACTACTCCACAAATATGAATGTTTGTAGGCTACTTTTAAATTAATATGTATTATTGCCGTTTTTTTGTATGATATCCGGAATGTTCAATGTTCATGTTGTATAAACTGGACTGGTTGCGGATAATTAATAGCATAGCGGAGGTTAACTGGATAACCAGTCTTAATGCTGAATGAGAGGAGGTCTGCACAACAAAAAAAACCCTCCCAATGTTCCTTTATTTAAATATATCCATGGGGTATAATTGCAAAGAAAACCCTGATTAGTGGAAATGTTAGGCTTAGGGCAAAATCCTCTGCTCTATCCTCACAGCCCAGCGGACACCCCGTGAATTATCCTGGGAGTTGACTGTGTCAAGGAAGCCCTCATCTTCCTGATGCAAAGCTGCAAGCCTCTATACCCTCTAGTTAGGGTTCTTTTGCGAAGTATGTCTGTCCTCTTGTGGCAAAATATATTCACGTAACTAACGCGACAACTACCATTGGTCATAATACAGTTTTTTTTGGTAAATTTAAACAAAAAAGGGAAAAGTGATCCAGTTTATTTTATTTTAACCTAAGCTATATGTTTGTAATGTGTCTAAATGTGGATTTTAATGAAAGTTTTGATTCTCAATCTCTTTGTGACACAAAACACAAACATCCGACACATCAGTCAAAAGGCAAAAGCATTTTTATTTCTTATGTTTAACAAGCATTCAGTTAGTGGAACACTTCAGATGATCATCCACACTGGAAAGCAGTCAACAGCACGGCAATAGCTGCAACATGATCACTTGGGTGGGGCATTCATTTAACACTTTTTTTTTTTTTTTTAAATCAGATTTATAAAAGGATCAGGGGCTTGACACCTACTCCTTCATATTCTTATGTGATTAAAAGCTTGTTGTTATTGTTGCCAAATCTGTATCTTCTGCATTAGACAGTCTTGTAAAGACTGGTGAACCTAAGCTATAAAAACCTTGATCAATTCAGCATAACATTTTTTGCTGGTCTGAAAGTCACTTCCCCTTAACTTACACTAATGCAAGCACTACTGGCAAGAGTAAGAAAGCCAATGCTGCATGTCTAAGCCAATTACAAAGCAGTGCTTTTCCCCTAGTCAACCTTCAGGTCCTTGGCCACAAGCGTGGCTGTGACCGAGTGCATTGCGGATCTACACTTCAGAAAGGTACTGACAGTCTGCTCACGGTACTTGTCAAAATTGTACAGCTCTCTGAAACAAAGGAGAAAAAAAATATAAAGTAAATCACAATATAAAAGTAAACCCCAAATAATTACAATACCTATGAGTTTATAGAAGTTAAATGTAAATATCTCCACCAACAATTCAATCTGGTAAGAGGCGCTACCTGAACAGCGGGCGAGTAAACTTCATTCTGCCTTGCTCAGTAGCCATCTGGAAGGCCAGAGGGACTGCCTCCTCCCACTTAGCACGGACACAAACACGCAGCCACCTGCAGCAATTGCAAAATAATTAAACACAAACCCACATGTTCTCTATTTCACATCTGATGATATCTATATCACCATCTAATGATACTAGCTTTAGGAGTATACATTTTTTACTGCACTGATATTTAGAACATGTTAACCACAAAATATATGTTGACAGACAGTAGCTTTTTTCTCAATAATTACAATACCGCAAATACCAATGAGCTTTCCATGACTAATCAATATTCTTAAATGCAACCAAAACTTATTTTAATTTAGCTGCAGTAGACCAGCGTGACCTGAAACACACACACATAGGTAAATTCAACTGATCTAAAATGAAATAATAAAACATAGCTCTATTTTAATGATATGAACGGTGGTGCTATGGAAATTCACAGCTTTTTGAACTGAACAGTGTAGTTAAGCAAGCTAAGCACTTTAAAAGACATAATATATTTTGAAAACACCTGTACATACCTGAATCGTATTTCAGAATTTTTGACAGCATTTAAGTTGTACACCTCCTGCATCCTCTTGACATGTGACAGCGGAATTGGGTCCTGTAACAAACAAACACAAATTATTTATAATAAACCATAGGAAGGGTCCTCATAAAAACAAAACTTGGTATGAAAGTCCAAAGTTTCAGGTTATACACTTTAAATACACTTAAATAAAACTATGAAGAAAGAATGAACATAATTTACACTCCAATAACGTTACTTGCTTATTAATAAAGTGCTGTTAAGGGTTAGGGTCGTATCCGATTGAATTGGTTCCAGGGCTCCATCGAATGTAACAATATCTTTCCTGCCAAGAGCTGAATTTACTGTTTTAGACCCATAATAAAATGGGTATTAAAATCAGTTTCCATCAGTACTGTTCAGTTAGTACCAGTATGTGTAAATGACATATGGACAGAGGTAAATTGGGTAAAAGAGGGTATCGCATTTACAGGATTGGATATAATAGGTTGTGCTGTACATAATCAAATCTTTTTTTACAGCTAATCTTAGAAGCATAACATACAATATACTAACCACACATTATTTCACACTATAAAACATAAAACACATTGAAAATCAAGCAATACAACACTTATGATGACCTAACACAATTTGCCGCCTAAACCTACACAGTACCTCTGGCAGTAACAGGGCAAGGAACTCAATCACTTGATGGGAAGACAGCTTCTGCAGATCAGCTGCACTGAAAGAGCTCAAGTCAGCTTTGCTTGCCTCGAGGAAAACACAAAGTACATGAATATACAAATATAAGAAATACATAAATAAGGTTTCTGTTTAGGGATCACTGTGCTCTTAAAAGTTGGTGATTTTTGGATGAGAGCGACTGTAAAAAGACTTGTTCTGTGTATTTGTCATCAGCAGGGATCCTAAGAATCTGTTTGTTGTGGAATAATGTGGAAAAACACAGATTTTCAATGCCATCTCAGAATTTTTGGTTTTACACTTGGGGCAGGACAAAAAACATGCAAGGCTTTTTTTGTTTGTTTGATAACCAAATCAATACAATTACCATATAAATCAACAGAAGTAATTTGCTTTAAATGTATGTAAACATACTTGTTCAATAAAATTGCTTCTGGTTCCGTGTGGAGTGCAGGATGCGCCCTATAGCCTGGAGATTGCAGGTTCGAATCCAGGCTAAATCACTGCCGACCATGACCGGGGGTTCCTAGGGGGCGGCGCACAACTGGCTGATCGCCGCCCGGGTAGGGAGGGCTTAGGTTGGCAGGGCAATCTACGGTTCACTGCGCACTAGCGACCCCTGTGGCTGATAGGGTGCCTGCAGGTCTGCAATGGAGCCATTCAGATCTGCGTTATCCTCCGGCACTATAGGTCTGGTGGCTTCGCTGTGGACCCGCAGTGTGCAGCAGTAAACCAGGATAAAAATAATAATTGGGCATTCCAAATTGGGGAGAAAACCAGAGTAAAAACCATTGGCGACGACTACATTTAAAAAAAAAAAAAAATGCTTCTGGTGTACAGAGGTCAAGGTTGAACAAGGCACACTGTCACATTCATGCTGAAACGTAGCTGCTACTACTACTGAACAAGCTGTTTAAAGATGCCGAAAATGATAAAAATCACCCCTAAGATCGGGTCAAGGAGTTTGGCAGTAGCCATCCAGATGACAAAGACTAACTCGAAGATAAACCAATATGAATCCTATTTTGGGGTTTTTATTATTACTACTACACAGTAAAAAGTAAAATGGTAAGTTTGTTTATATTATTGATTGATGGCACTGGTGAGCTTGCAACTTCCTTAGAATTTAAAAGTGTACCTATAAATACTTGTATTAAGTGTTATTCAATAGTACTGTTTGTGTATCTTACAATGTGACAGGGGGGCACTCCATTTTAGCCTTTTATTTTAATTGTGGAATAACACAAATAATTTTTTATCATTAAACAAGGATCCCTGGTCATCAGATACTGAATGTTTTTGGGGGTTTTAATGCTGCATCAGTGTTTTCATAGCTGTTGTTATATGGCACCATAATTTAAATTGTATTAGAAAAATACTAGTTTCACAAGGATTTCTCAAATCCGTTGCACAACTAATCCCAATATTATGGCAAATCATTGGACTAAGATAAAGATCTGAATATGTCATTTTGAATTCTTTCTCCTGACAATGTGAAAGTTAAGCCAACACGTTATCAACGTCTATTAACAATACACTTTGCTTATTCATACTAAACCATATACTAGAAACATACTTTATGCTGTACACGGTACATGTGTGTTCAGTACCGGGTTTACAATGGTGCTACGGCGCCGGGCCCACACTCAGAAAGGGCGCATAATGACCTACATGTTTTTTTAAATGTACAAATTGCCATACATTTCCATAGATTTCCAGGCGTGTGGCGTCACTTTCAGCCAAAGTGCCTGACTCGCATGCATGCGTGCGCGCTGCAGGCACAGGTGAGAGCAAGTGAACTAGAGTCGCCGTCGATCAGTTATTTGAACAAAATAAAATCATGAAAAAAACCTTTAAGCGGCGCTTAGAAGCACAAACATAAAACTGAAGTTGCTGCAACTACTGCAAAACTTACTTCGTTAACAGCGCTGCCACATCATTAACTGCTTCATGAGTGAGCAGTAACGTTACTTGATACTCCGGCCTACACTGACAATGGCTCTGACGAACACGGTGGCTCTTATTATGCTGCTTCTGATGAAATCCTTTCGCCACAGTCACACAACAGCAACCTGACAATTAATAATAATATAGCTAAATGCGATGCTGTCTGTTGCAGACTGTTGATACTGGCTGTGTGTCGAAATCAACGGCGGTTGCCCTCGCTGACCAATGGGGACGAGACGGAGCGTACAAAAGGGTGTGTGGCCCAGGGCTCTGTTCCTTCTGGCAAGGTACAGTGAGAGAGATGAAGAGAGAGAGAGAGAAAGTAAACAAACAAACTAACGGAGTACAAATAACGAGGGGAAGGGAAATAAGAAGGACGGTTGTGTGGCGCAGAGCTTCCCTGTTAACCCCTTGTTTTTATTTCTCTCATTAGAGCACTAACGGGACGCTCCGGAGCGAGACTGGAGGAGCGCAAACCCGGAAGTGCTGCACTGGTTCCGCCCTGTTTTACCTTGGGGGAAGGAGGAAGGACGGACGATTGTTTTTGTTTTGGTTATTTACATTCTTCGTTGTTTTGGTTTGTGAAATTCCCCCTGTTCCTTTTGCTTTGTGGTTGCCGGGTTACACATCGTTGTGTATCCTGGCTCTATTATTATTTCTGTTGTGGCAAAATAAAGCCGCGTATTATTATAACTGAAAACGAGACTGGTCTCTTATTTTCCCTGTCACCCACTCAGCTACCTGTCACAGTCACACATGTAGTAAAAATAAATTTCACGTCTTTTTCATGCGCATTTACACATGCTGTACTTTCATTTAAGCTGCCAACACTGCTGCATAGGCACTGAAAAGTTTAACTGCGTGATAATGGACCATTAGTTGTTTATAGTTAAAGCATATTAACAAATTGTATTGCATTAACTAAATTAATCCACTTCAACAGAATCATCACAAATCTGATTTGGTAAATTGCAATCAGGATCTTGTTTAGTCTGATTTAGCAGATGATCTACCTGTGATGATTAATTTGTGGTACGCTGCAATCAGGATTAGAAGGTGCACTAACTTTAGTCCAATCAAGTTGACTAAACCTGCTTAATCCACTAGTTAGACACATCAAGTGGATTACATTTGGTATGCTGCAATTGAGCCCTGGTGTTCTGGCCAGCTTTAGCTTTTGTTAGCTGTTTTTACCCAGTGTTTTGTTTTGTATTAATAATGTAGTTTATTTACTTGTGTGTATGTCCTTCTGCACTAGGACTACCATTGCTGGTACCCTAGTGGACCTGCATCTGTGTGTGTGTGTCAAAGACAACGTCTGTCTCGATCTCCAGTAATTTACAGCGCTTCCCCAAACCCCCTATTACAAGGGGAAAAATGGGGGCCCACAAATCTGTTTGGCACCAAACCCACAAAAAGTTAATCCGGCTCTGTGTGTGTTAAACAAAAACAAAAATATATATATATTTAAAAAAAACAACACAGTGGTAATTAGATTGCAATCCACAATGAAAACCATGCTAACCTTGATCCATCTCTTACATAAGGCAATGCAGGCATCTGCTAATGTTGTGTCATATCTGTGAAAATACATCCATGGTTACTGCTTAACATTCCTTTTTTTAAATTACATCTGAATGACATTCATACCTACAATTACATATTATTGACGGCAGAAGTGTAGTTTTCACGAAGAAAGTAATTTACTTACTGTGGTTTTACTGGAGGCATGCCAGGGGTATGCATCCAGCCATTCCAGTCTACTTTATTGAGAATGTCAACCTGGTAAGAAATGTATACTGTAAACATAACTGTAATTGTATTTAGTTTCCATACAAATATTGATGTGAACAGACTAAAAACTGATCACAATACAACCTGTATCACAATACAAGAAATTGAATGTATTTTTTTCTGAATTTAAACAGGTATTCATTTGTTTGATGAATGAAAATATATGAATACCCTACCTTATCCTTGAAATATGTATACAGGTAGTTTTTCCAGTCATCTGTGGTGACACTGCTATAGGCAAACATTTGAATGTAGGACTTGATGAAACCCATAAACACCTCTGTCAAAAACAAAATAACAACAATCCAGAGGCATTCCGGAAAAGAGATTCATTGTTAATGATAAATACCCTTTTTAAGATTCCGCTTGTTAAGAAACGCGGCCAGAAATGCAGGTTTAAATACTGTCTAATTAAATAATACTCTGTAGTAATCAGCCAATGAGAGAACTTAAAAGTTTTGGTCCCGATGATCAATTGTTTTCATTGAATTCTTCTGCTTTATAAAATCCAGTGTTCTGGATAATCAAGTGGAAGCTGTATAAACAAAATGCATTTAATACTGAATTGTTCTCTTTCTGCCAGGCCTGCTTCACAGCACAGCTGGCCCATATGCACAACTACAGCCTTCCAGGTTACCTGGCCCCCCAAGCAGCTCCTCGAGATGGTAAAGCAGAGCGAACCCCTTTTCATACGGGACCAAGGAGAAGGCTTCATCTGTATTCACTTCACTCAGATCAGGAACAAGATTGGTCAGGGGGCTCTTAGTTTCAAACGTGTTAATCTAAAGCAGAAAACAATTATTTAGGTTGACAAACACCTGCTATAGAGGTTTGCAGTTGACAATTTTTGGTTATGAACAATTTGCCTGGTAAGGTGTCATTTAAAAAGTCAAGCTCAGCCAAATCTTTAAAATGTATTTATTTAAAATAAAAACCCTACACAAAATTTACAGCCTGACTAACTTACTGAATCCTGCAGCTCTTTCCAGCCTCCCATAGCTTTGAACTGCCTGAACGGTTCATTGAACATACGGCCCGCAATCATACGCTCCAGGTAGACTGTATGGCCTTCGTTTAACCTGATGGAGAAGCAAACTTGTATGTTAATCATGCAGGATTACTTATTGTTTTCTCTTTTAATTCCTGCAGCCACAGCAGCATGGCTTGAGGTTTCATCAGATCCTACAATAGAAGCAAGGTTGATCCCGGATAGCGATGTATAGACCAGACGGGTGACATAAGAAGCAGGAGGCAGCATCTACTCTGTTTGCATTTAAAATATAATGGCCAGTGCGCAGCCATTTTGTTTGGCAAATTCAAAAGTCACTGTTAACTACAATATTTGTTATCCCCTCAGCCACACACAGCAATCTTCAGTGTATTTGTAATGTTCTTGTTGCCCCCAAAACGTACCAGAAGTGCTCCCATGTTTTGTTGGTCACCAGGTTGCCCGTCCAGCTGTGGGAGATTTCATGTGCAATTACCTAGAGAGAAAAACAACGACAATCAAAGCGTTGCGATAAGTATCAGACAGAACTAGAACACAACAAAGCGTGCTTTTAACCGGAATGTTTAAAGCTCTCAACTACGGCTGATTACTTACACTGGATAAGGATCGGTCTCCAGCCTGAAACAGAAACAAAAAAACATTATCCCTTGTTCAACCTAAAAAGAAATCTCTGTGTCCTTTGCATCTTTCATCATAAATTAAGTTACTTGAATTTCTCAATTCACCAGCTATTAAACACTCAAAATAACCCCAACCTGCTGTAGCTATTGCATCAACATATATCAATAGGATGTTACTGTGTGGAAATGAAAAATCTGTAATTGCAGTGGCTGCTTACAGTCACCACATCCTCTTCCATTGAAGGAACTGGTAAAAACGGGAAGAAAAACATTGAGATATCCTTTGAATCCTCTTTTTTACTTAAAGGCAAGCATTTTGCAAATAACCCTTGCAAAAACAGGGATTTCATTTAGAACAAGACTCCTGTCTTACCAGCAGGGTTGGGCTTGCAAAGGTGAGACAGGGATTCTCCATAGCACCATAAGGGAAGGAAGGAGGAAGCACCAGCAGGTCATACTGTCCCCACACATAGGGCCCGGCCAGCTGTTCAGCAGTCTTCAGCATTGTTAAAGTCTGGAAAAAACAAACATACAATTATTGTGTACTGTAGTAGCTAACAACAATACAATAGAGATCCTCCTCTCCAGTAAAGTATCACGCATTTCAGGTTTGAAATTGAATATATCAATACTCATCCATAACTTCAAAACACTCAATCACAATTCTATGGTTAAACTATAAGAAACTATCAAGTAGATACATGTTTTGGTTTGTTTTTCAGTGTTCAATGTATATGGATGAGGGCAGTAGTCAACAGCTTGGTGTACTTGACTTGGTTTCATATAGTTTTACATTAATATATCAATACAGTTATATAATAATAATAATAATAATAATAATAATAATAATAATAATAATAATATCACTATCTCTTAATATAATTGCAATCAGCATGCCCACATCAATCAACACCACTTGTGTTTCAAGAAGGGGATTGTTTCCCTGTTCTGCAAAGAAGTGTAGATGTGCTAAATAGGGCAGCCTGCATGATTAGGTCTGTGTATAATCATCCTCCAGGATGATGGTGTCGTCAGAGATTCATTTTAAACAACACTTGTGTGGAGATGTTATGAAACATGACCCACCTCAGCAAACTCGTAGGCTGTGAGATCCACCAGCTCCTGCTCTGACTACACCCTAGTTCTAGGTCCAATCTCTCTGAAATAAAGATGGAATCAGATGTTTTAAACTCATACTTTAGGAGTTGCATTTGATTGAAGCGTATTTGTGCAGAACAGAAGCAAAATCATGGTTTCTAGGGCTGCCTTGCCTTCACTAATGAGGAACTGAGAAAGTATGTAATTAAATTTAACAGACAAATGGTAAAGCAAAATGCCTGATGTCTGTCTGCACGTTAACCAAAGGATGTGTCTAGAAAAATATCTCAACCAATTAACATACCATTAGTTTATCTGTGGTTCAGCTGAGAAATATCACAAGAACTCAATTTCTTCCTGACCAAAGGATGTTAAAGATGTTACCATTACCCAGAAAAACTATTAGATCTGTTGCCTGCAATATTTAAAACAGTCATCTTCCTATATAGCCCATATCTGCAATTTTACATGATTTTAAATAAAAGGTTCATTTTATTTTGCGAATCTTTCGTTCACCACAGACACATGAATTAAACTGTCAGCACCACTGTTCTATCAAATATTTGTCACCGACCCCTGCTCTTAGGGCTCTAACACTTACAGCTTGCCTGAATCGGTAGATGGTCCTGCTGCTGTCCTTGGGGTCGGCCTCCTGGCCATCCCTGACAGCACTCATAACAGCCACCAACTCCTTCGGCACCGAGACCTGGTTCAAAGAGAAAATCCCTTTTGAGCAACATATAAACCAAGTGACATGATGATAAACTATAGATATGGAAAATATAATGCCCTTAATACTGTAAACGTACTGTAGAATGTTAAATAAACAACACAAATACAGTTTTATAAAAGCATGTTTCAGCTTGATACACAACCACATCCTCTCTGTGACTCTTTAGAACTAAGTGGAAGCTTCTGCCTACTCTCTCAGCAACTGCACATTGCTGCCTCTCTATAATGCCCTTTTGTGAAGTATAAAAATGTTCTCTATTGTATTGTTTAGCGGTATTGATAAAACAGTGTGTACTGATAAAGTGTTGTGGCATACAATTGTATCCTGATAAGAGAGGTGGCTTATGCTAGGGCTCTGTTGTGTTCTCAGAATAACATACCTGAGCATAGTAGGTATGCTTCACAGATGGTGTATCCTGACATGGGACCATGGTCAGGCAATGGGTAGCCTGAAACAAAACGTTATACAGAAATAATGATCTAGATCCAAACATAGAGCTGTAAAGCATAGCTTAGTTTAACAACCTTCACTGCAATTCATACAGGTATTTAAAAACAATTTTACTTGCTTACTAAAACCTCCACCCCAAGTTTCCTAACTCTTAACTGTGACTCCAGGTCTGTTTTTTGGGAGCGTTTTGCTACAACTGAGCCCCAATCCCTACCATTCCCATTTAATCTTTAACAAACTAAGAGGATAATAATTTAATATATTCAAAAAACAGAGGTGCTGTAAGGGTTTTTTCTTTTTGTTTACACTATTTAGTCATAGAGTCATTCAGTAAGACAAGTTTAGATAAAGGGTGGAGAAACCAGACAATATGAGTTGTTAATTTTGCTTCTCATGTGGTATTACCAGTCTGGCTTTTTCAATGTTTTTCTCAAAATCTCCGAAACAAACAGCTGTTCTTGACGACTTGTGCAAAAGTCGGATTCCAAGTTCAGGGGCAACAAGCAGAACAGTAAACACTGTATGAAAACCAAAAGGCTCTGCACAAGTGCTTTGAGAAAATTCAAAACAAGGACAGCTGGGATAATGGATCAGTTCAGCAATATTATGGACTGGCAAAGCTTCTTGGAGATAAAGGCAGCAGTGTGGAGTAGTGGTTAGGGCTCTGGACTCTTGACCGGAGGGTCGTGGGTTCAATCCCAGGTGGGGGACACTGCTGTTGTACCCTTGAGCAAGGTACTTTACCTAGATTGCTCCAGTAAAAAACCCAATTGTATAAATGGGTAATTGTATGTAAAATTAATGTGATTATTTAAAGGCAATCGTGTGTATTAGCTGATGCCGAGTAATAACAGAAACATGTCCTGCCACAGTTATTAAAAAGACAGGATGCCACACTACGGTTTCAAAAAAAAAAAAATTATAAACAGAATGATGGCACAGCAATAGACTCAAAATTAGGCATTTTGCAAGCACATATATGGGCAAATGGGAGGAAATGTTAGAGTAAACTAGACAAGAAACCATTATAATACACAATATATGTGGATGATTGTGACAAGAGATCGAATTATTCTTGGTGTTAGATCTCCCTCCCCACCTGCGAGGGCGCTGTGTAAAGGGAACAGAGTACCCTGGACTGGATGGCACAACAGTTAATTCCCAGGGTTAGACAGAAGTCGACCATCTAGAAAGGGGGCAGAGCTACGGTACACGAACCACGGACTGGAGGAGCGGATGCGCTCGTTGACAAAGGGGTCATGGGTGATGGTATAAAAAAGGGACGTAGTGATGCGACGTGTTCATTTGTGAATGGTTAACACGAGAACCAAAAGGAGACTGTGGGAAAATAAATCGTGAGTGTTTTGTGTTTGTCTTGTCTAAAAATACTGTTTGTTGTTTAGACAACTGACAAAATTTGGAGCTGTCATGGAAGGACAGCATTAACCCTCTGCGGTCCATTTATTCAGTGCATCTCAGGTGCGTCAGGTCCAATTTATTTTCACACGTGCAGTTTATTTTAGACACGCTGTTTAAATTTTTTTTTTTCCCCCACAGAAAAATAGGTTTAAAAGGCACTGCATATCAACAGGACACTCAGTACTGCATCTCCAGCCCCACCCCACCCGTGGTTCGCTATATTTTTCACATACATCTTAATAATAGTACATTCCGATAAATCATCTCCTGATCACTCGTTTTATCACCAAAATCCTCAATAATGCGATCCAAGTCATTATTTTATTACTATAACATCTAAAAAAAGCTCTGCAAATGTCTGTGATATTCTTTGAGCGCTGGATGTGGAAGCAGCTATCTTGTTTGTTTATGTCCGTGTTATCTATGTGGTGTCGGGGCTATCTGTATTCATGAGATACGCCCATTTTTTTTTTTTTTTTTTTTTTTCAGTTTCATAAATTAGAAAATTATATCCACCCTAACATTTTGGTGGATTTAAGGTGGACAAATTCTGAAATTCTTAGACACCTTGGTTAAACCTGATCAAGGATCTATTAAAACAGATCTTTACTCAAAACCTACTGATATGCATCAGTACCTACATATGTCATCTGCACATCCTATCATGGACAGCAGTGTGGAGTAGTGGTTAGGGCTCTGGACTCTTGACCGGAGGGTTGTGGGTTCAATCCCCAGTGGGGGACACTGCTGCTGTACCCTTGAGCAAGGTACTTTACCTAGATTGCTCCAGTAAAAACCCAACTGTATAAATGGGTAATTGTATGTAAAAAAAATAATGTAATTGTATGTAAAAATAACGTGATATCTTGTAACAATTGTAAGTCGCCCTGGATAAGGGCGTCTGCTAAGAAATAAATAATAATAATAATAATACTAAAAGAGCAATTCCTAAGGACTGGGTATGAGGATACAGATAAGGATAAGAATAATCTGTTCTGATGAAAATGACTACAAAACACAGAAAAGGGAATTACAAATAAATCTTAAGAAAAGAGGATATAAAGAACAAATTAATTGAGAGAGAATTGAGAAAAGCTGACAAACAATAGGAATGTACTAGTGTCACAAGGCTGGCTGAGTGGTGATGTCAGACCCAGGAAAGGAAACACACACAGTAATGAAGTTAAATGAAATGATGAAGGCGCTTGCTTGCACCTGTTTATTGTAAATAAAAAGGTTGTACAAAACAGAAGACAAAATAAACAGACAAACAAAACGAAGACACTAACAAACAGGGTGGACGAACGCTAAACACAAAACAAGTACCGTGCTGGTTCTCCAGCACATAGTAGCAGTTGTTATATTTAAATATCTCCTCTCTCACCCATTCTCCACTCCCGAATACACAACCCCGAGTAAGTGTTTTGTGCATCTATATATATACACAATTGTGCTGGGATTCAATTACCAATTAATTATTCACTTGAATCCCTGCACTCCCGTGCTCACATACCAATACACTTTTAATTTGGACGTGAAGTGATTTGTGCCACCCTCGTGTCTAAATACAATTATACATTTTAAACACTAGTGCTTCACAGACCCATTTATATCCCATGCAGAAATATCTATACACCAACATCCAACATATAACACAAATACACACAGGGGCGGGGCACACTGCCACAATTAGATTATAAGAAAAGGGAAGAGAGGGTTAAGAGAGTACCATTAACAATTACATATTCTCAAATTATTACCCAACATTTCAAAAATAGTTTGGAATCATTTACATACACTGCACAATTCAGAAAAAATGCAAAAAATATTTCCAAAAGCACCAATCGTAGCTTTTAGAGGGGATGCAATTTTAGCTGACATTTTAGTCCACAATAAACATAAAGGGGGTCATAGATACATTAAGCGACATTGCAACCTGTAAAAGCACATATAAAGTGTGCAAATATATTGGTAAATATAAAAGTGAAATCTCAAAAGAAAATATTCAGTCTTAAAAAATCTGTTTTGTAAGGATAGCAACCTTGTATATGGTGTATTTTGCATAAAATGTACTAAAATAAAATATGTAGGAGAGACAGGTACATCATTACATAAAAGAATACAGAATCACTTAATAAACATAACAAATAAAAAAAAGGAAATTAACCAATAGTTCTGCACTTTACAAGGAACAGACACACCACGGATGACCTAAAGTTTGTAGTTAAAAAAAAAAAATAATAATTAGATAATGTACAATATAGAATAAAAGAAAATAAATGGATAACTAGACTAGATACCATGATGCCTGAAGACAAATAGAAAGGAACAGTAGATTGTTACATCATTATCTACATAGTGAATGACATCAAAGACAATACATTTAAAGAGAAATAAATGTGTGGTTACTATGGCATCAAAAAGCCTATAAATACCTCCAATGTTTGTTTTCAAACACGCTTTCCCTTGACAAAGGTGTGTTAAACATACCAAAACGTTGGGAAGTTGGCTCTTGTAACAAAAACGTATTTATAGAATAATAGATGGGCTTCAGTGAGTTACAGGAACATAAATCCATCTAGGGTTTCTGTGACACCATAAATTACGAGACCGAAGGTCGAGCAGTTAATAAACTGTTACAGAAACCCGAGATGGAATTGTTTTCCTGTAACTCACTGAAGAGGCCCATCTATTATTTTTTTTATAATACATGGATACCCTTGTGATGCTAATATTAAAGAAGACGAGGTTCAGCAGTACAGCTGGTTTTTTTTTTTTTTTAAATGCAGTGGTTTAATTTCCTATTCCTCTCCAGTATCTCTGAGATACGAATGTACCAGCTTTACATATTTTTTTTTTTTTTAAACATATTCTCATTTTGTTGTTCATTAATGAACATTTCTGTACTGTGGGTGTTGTCGAGTGATTGAAAATGAGACATTTTGTGTTTGAAGGAGTCGAACAGGTCAAAGTTATATTTTCAAAGTATATTTTCCTCTAGAGGAATTATCACTTTTTGACGTCACTACTGTGGTATTATGCCTTTATCGAATGGCTCAGGATGCAAATATAGCCTTCATTATATATATATATATATATATATATATATATATATATATAAAAACTGTGGTCTGTTGACTGGTCATGTTTAACGATTCACTGATTAGACTTCTTAAAGGTCACCACTGTTAACGTCCCTTCTTGGATTACAAAATACCCTCTCCGCAACCACAAAGCAGCAATGTTGAAATGCACACTTAGCTGCTGCTGCTGCTGCTTGCACGCTTACCTGGACAACTCAAACGGAAGGGTGATCTCCAGGGGAGAGCCATTGAAGCTGTGTGCCGTTCCCAAAGTAAACTTGGCATCCTGTCCATTGGCTGTAACTTTGTTTATTTTCAGGTCCTTTGTGTCCAAAATCTGAAGGTAAACATAAAAATGCTATTAAACTTGAAAACAGGAGAAAGCTACTACATATAAATATTTTCTTCTTATGTTTTTATTTTTTAAAACAATTTTCTTCATACGGTAAGATGGCAAAGCTGTGAATTTAATGCATCCTAAACAATTAAATTATTTGTAAATGTATTACATAAAATAAAGCTACACAGAAAAAAGGGGAAGGCGAAAGTGCAAAAATAAACAGCAAAATATAGAACAGCACACATTACATGTTACTTCCCAGCTCATTGACCAACTTACTGCACAACCATGTCACAGGTCCGTCTAACACATCTCATTTTAGCTACTGTATAAGGAACACAGTCAATACATTTAAATTGGCTTCCAATATAGAAAACAGAAAAGTATGATTTTAAAAAAAAAACTAAATGATTTACGGTAGTAGTGGCATATTTATTCAAGGAAGCTCTGTATTGTGTATGTAATACATGATGAATATTTCTATTATAAAGTCGTATTATCACTGAGTAATGATGTGGGAGTTTACTACTGGCAAGTAGTGAATAAAATACTGAATAATAAGACTTGCATTCTGCAGTTTATAAGAAAAAGTTCATCACGCAGTATCATAATTATATAACATTGTATCAAGCTAATTCACTTGAATTCAGTAAGACACATCTGTGATGATGTAAGTATTTGTCGTCAAAAGCTCAGAAAGGTGGCCTGCTTGACAACCTTAAGTAGACATTAGAACACTTAAAAGAGTTTTCAAATGTAATTCTTAAAACATCTGAAATCGCTAATCTGAAGCAAGCAGTGCCTCTTGCTTTTCAATAATTTATTACACGGAATACTGTCATGTGATATATATACCACACTACTATATTACTTAGTTATTGAAAAGCTAGATGACACAACCATTTGTTCTCTCTCTCTCTCGCCTCCCATATTGGCGACCTGTACACTGTTGCATTAGGTTTTCCAACAGCTGATTAACTGCTTTTAAACACATCAATGTCTTTATCTTTTACAATTATAGCTCATTTTCATGTTTCAGTTTCCCTGTAGAAGTTTAAGGTGGGAATCAGGGGGAATGATCACTTAGCTCTGCACAATAATTCAGATACCTTGCATGTTGTTTTTTTGTATTTTCTGTTAATGTTATAACATATATTGTAATCTATTTGGAGACATAAATTGTTAATTGCATGCTGTGGCAGGAATGGCTGACTGGTCTGACGTCACGGCAGAAGAAGGGACAACCAAAAACAAAAAGGTATGGTGCAGTGGCGCATGCGCCGTTTTATTTAAAGAATCCAAAAATAAATAAAATATTTAAACAAAAATAAACTTTGCGCTCACAGAGCAAAATAAAAGGTTTCAAACAAAAACAAATCACGAACACAAAATATATAAACAAACACAGGTCAGGCTGGGCAGATTGCCTTCACTGTTCCTATGTTATTTTCTTTTAGTCTCGCTCTCTCCGCACCTACAACACCCACCCTGAACTAGAGAGCTGCAGGCTTTTTATAACAGGTGACCATCTCCCGATTAGCAACAAATTAAATCACTTAATTCATTCGGGAGATGGCCACCTTCTGCACGAGTTTTAATTATTACTCCTGGCAGAGGACGAGCACCGATCTCGCCTCTGCCAGGACATGTTTTAAAAATAAACAAAATAATAACACGGCGCTACGCCGTCATAAATCTAATACAATAAAAATAATAAACAATACAAACAAACAAACAATCTGCACAGGGGTGGAGGGGGAGACCCCGATCTAAAAATAAATAAACAATGTACAGGGCTGCTCGCCCTGTTACATATCCCCCTCCTTGTGCGAAGCACACATGGCCCCAACGGCCACCTCCCCCCTCAGTCTCAATGTCCCGGAAGAGGGGGAAGCAAGTTATTTCCGGGGGGTGGCCATGGTGGAATCTCCGGCACCCCCAAATTCTTCGTGGCCGGCAGCTCCCTCTTCCGGGGCTCCCTCCACACTCTCTCCTGCCGCGAAAGTGCGGCTGGGGGAGCTGGTCTCCTGACCATCCCCCTCCTCTTCATGGCCAGCAGTTCCCCTCCGTGGGGCTCTGACCACCCAAACTCCTGCCACGAAAGTGCGGCTGGGGGAGCTGGTCTCCTGACCTTCCCCCTCCTCTTCATGGTCAGCAGTTCCCCTCCGTGGGGCTCTGACCACCCAAACTCCTGCCGCAAAAGTGCGGCTGGGGGAGCTGGTCTCCTGACCTCCCCCCCTTTCTTGATGGCCGGCAGCTCCCCTCCGTGGGGATCCGACCACATGACCTCCGGCCGCGAAAGTGCGGCTGGGGGAGCTGGTCTCCTGACCTCCCCCCCTTTCTTGATGGCCGGCAGCTCCCCTCCGTGGGGCTCCGACCACAGTGTAGTGACCCCAGGTGAAGCAGGATCCCTGACGACCCCAGGCGACGGCAGCGGCAGCGGACCCTCGGGAGGCGACGGCAGCGGCAGCGGACCCTCGGGGGGCGACGGCAGCGGCAGCGGACCCTCGGGAGGCGACGGCAGCGGCAGCGGACCCTCGGGAGGCGACGGCAGCGGCAGCGGACCCTCGGGAGGCGACGGCAGCGGCAGCGGACCCTCGGGAGGCGACGGCAGCGGCAGCGGACCCTCGGGAGGCGACGGCAGCGGACCCTCGGGAGGCGACGGCAGCGGACCCTCGGGAGGCGACGCAGGACCGGCAGCAACCCTAGGAGACGCAAGGGAGACACAGGCGACCCCAGGCGATGCCGACGGCGGGAGGGGAGCCCCTTCTGGCGGCCAAGGCGGCAGGGGCTCCTCCCCTTCTGGCGGCCAAGGCGGCAGGGGCTCCTCCCCTTCTGGCGGCCAAGGCGGCAGGGCTTCCTCCCCTTCTGGCGGCCAAGGCGGCAGGGCTTCCTCCCCTTCAGGCTGCCAAGGCGGCAGGGCTTCCTCCCCTTCAGGCTGCCAAGGCGGCAGGGCTTCCTCCCCTTCAGGCTGCCAAGGCGGCAGGGCTTCCTCCCCTTCAGGCTGCCAAGGCGGCAGGGCTTCCTCCCCTTCAGGCTGCCAAGGCGGCAGGGCTTCCTTCCCTTCAGGCTGCCAAGGCGGCAGGGGCTCCTCCTCTTCAGGCTGCGAAGGCGGCTCCTCCCCTTCTGGCCGCGAAGGCGACTCCTCTTCTGGCTGCAACAGGGACACCAGCAGGCATGTTCCCTCTGCTGGCGGTGGTGGAAGCGGAACCAGCAGGGATGCTCCCTCTGCTGGTGGTGGTGGTGGGAGCGACATGTCGTCCTCCCACGGAGACGGAGGTGGCACCAGCAGGTAATCTCCCTCTGCTGGTGGTGGGAGCGACACGTCGTTCTCCCACGGCGGTGGAGGTGGAACCAGCAGGTATGCTCCCTCTGCTGGCGGAGGTGGGAGCGACACACAGTCCTCCCATGGAGACGGAGGTGGCACCAGCAGGTATTCTCCCTCTGCTGGCGGAGGTGGGAGCGACTCACAGTCCTCCCACGGAGACGGAGATGGCACCAGCAGGTATTCTCCCTCTGCTGGCGGAGGTGGGAGAGACACCCAGTCCTCCCAGGGCGGTGGAGGTGGCACCAGCAGGAACTCTCCCTCTGCTGGCAGAGGTGGGAGCGACTCACAGTCCTCCCACGGAGACGGAGATGGCACCAGCAGGTATTCTCCCTCTGCTGGCGGAGGTGGGAGCGACTCACAGTCCTCCCACGGAGACGGAGATGGCACCAGCAGGTATTCTCCCTCTGCTGGCGGAGGTGGGAGAGACACCCAGTCCTCCCACGGAGACGGAGGTGGCACCAGCAGGTATTCTCCCTCTGCTGGCAGAGGTGGGAGCGACTCACAGTCCTCCCACGGAGACGGAGATGGCACCAGCAGGTATTCTCTCTCTGCTGGCGGAGGTGGGAGAGACACCCAGTCCTCCCACGGCGGTGGAGGTGGCACCAGCAGGTATTCTCCCTCTGCTGGCGGGTACCTGGGCTGTGGACCTTCGGCCTTCCCTTTTTTTTTCGAGGTTTAACAGTCTTTGAATTTGGAAATGCCGACCACACAATAATAACTCCATTTGACACCAGCTTGTTAACACTTCGCAAAGTAACATCTGCCCAACAAGAAACATCTGCTGCTTCAGACCCAATGACAGACAAAAATAAAGCTTACCGTACCTAACGTAGTTTACTGTACCAAAAATTAAGAACATGTATTTAAAAGTCTGGAATGAAATCAGTGTGCCGTACTCATTCACAGCGGTTCAATTGCGACTGACATACAGACATAGGCTCAGCAGACATCACAAAAACAACATTCTCATCATAAGCATTTGATACTATAGAACTTGATGTATTGTACATAGTTCACATTGCTGTTAATAATTTACAGAAAAAACAAGACAACGTTACCATGCTAGAAAATTTGTCTTCCAATGCCTCTATAGTTAGAGTGACGTTCCCTTTAATAACATGACTGTCAAAATCCACATGAAAGCGCAGATTTAAGTGTTTGGTGATACACTTGGAGAAAGATGCCAAGGAGCTAGGATCTGTCACTGGTGCCATGTCTCAGGAAAGAGATGTGTGAAGCCAAAGATCTTCTGTATATACAAGATGGTCAACTCTGCTGATTTGACATTGGAACTTCCGTCCGTGCTTAAGCGGTGCATTATGGGAATCCAAAGAGTTCCGGTAGCGAATTTTCCTTATTTATATCATGTAAAATCTGCCTCATTTCCTATTCCAAGCGTTCTCTTTTTAAAACGTTTGCATTTTTAAGCACGGTTCACCTAGATTTATTTAGAGACACCCCTTCTTAACACATACGTGTTATTATTTCTGCGGTCGATGTTTGCACCTGGCCTGACAAGAGCCCTTTATCGCCTGAGTGCAGACAGAAATTCCCACTGCCATGCATATTCACGAGCAGTCAAGTAAATAAGTAAATAACAGAAAACGTTTTTGAAGTTCATAGCTCAAGTTTTTTCTTTCTTTCTTTTGTACAGTAGTATGTTTTGTAATTCATTTTCTGTTACAGAATCGCCGTTCAGCAGTTTTTTCATTCAGCCATTTTTATCTTGTTTAGGAGTGGAGGTGGAGGGCGACAGCGTAAGGAATATCTGATATAACTAAGTGTCCTGAGGGTATCAGATGATTATAGGGCATTTGCCAAGCACTCCCACCTTTCAGCTAGGCAACTCTACGAACCCAACCCTAGCCCTAAACAATTAAGAATAACCTAAAGCCCTCAGGTCAGTTTAGTGGATATTCCTTTGTGCTGCTGGAGGGCGAAAACGGGCGGACTGACAGTGATGTGAAACCACCCCAACGACGTTTACCTTCGTCCCCTCTGTTGCCCCACCACCGAAAAAAATAAAAAGGGAGCTCTCAAATATCTTCATTTTCGACGTGACTTAAAGTTGTGTAAGACTTTTGGAGACTGCATGTGGGTTTGAACAATCGAAAACCATTCCAGGTATCGTCTTCAACAAGGCTGCTTTAATCAGGGACCAATACAGTACAGACTCGGCCCTTGCTGCGTATGCACCGACAACAGCTGCTCGCTTTCGTGCTTAAGTGGGAACTGCGTTGCTACTAAACATTACCTTCAGGAAATGCTATCTGACAAACTGTGTTGATTCCATTGCAGTGTGCAATAGGTCCTATTAGTTTATATTAAAACAAACAAAAACATTTAGCAACTCTTACTGGTTTACTTTTAAACATTATATTTAGTTTAACTTTCAGTTGTTATCAATAAATGTTATTTAACGTTTCTAATTATTTGAATTTCTACCCCTTGCTTAAACATTTAAATATAACCTATACATGTTACAGCTGTTTGTCGACTTCGCGACCGCTGTTTTTATTAATATTATATTTAGGCACTTAATCTGCTTCAGATTCCACCATCCTAATACTGAAGTATTTATTTGTATAGATTTTGTATGTATTTAAAACTAAATGTGGATGTATTGTATTCATAAACAGCTATGGATTTTGAATACCACAGCAGTGGTTCACGCCATAAACAGAACAAGTGGTTCAGATCGCCTGTCACTGGTTAGCAACATCTGGGGAGTCCGGAAAGAACAAAAGAGTTAGTTTTTCAATATATTACTGTGTTGTGTAGTATTGGTTCCTTTCAAACCAGATCCAATATGTGATGGAGCTAGATGGTACAATTTACAGAGTTTGTGTAATAAATGAGAGGAGTAAACTTGAGCTGTATAATTAAGACACCTGCAATATTGTATATTTGTTTCTGTAATATACATGCAGGAAGGTTCAGCTTCAGAACTGTAGTTTACATAGTTCTTTGCAGTTTGTGATGGTGTTTGGTGATTCACATCTGAGGAGCTTTGTAGATGGAGTTGTGAATATGCCAAGTGGACACCTGGCATTTGGATTTGGTTTCACTCCAGGTGTAAGTGCAGCAATTCAGCGGTAGGAGGTTCTGAGGGCACCATACCTGTAGAGCCAGACTTAGTGACTGTGTTGACCTCAACATGAGTAGCACCACTGAGCAACCTGGGAAGGAATTCACAAAGCTTATTCGCTCTGTGCAGCATAGATGGAGCAAGGTATGACACACCGGAACATTTGAGTGCTAAACAGTTGCACAGACTATAGATTCACTCAGAAAAATAGTCTGCAATACTAAAATAAAAAAATTTAATAAATAAATAAATAAATAAAAAGTCTATTTCCAAGCATCTCAACTTCTGTCAATGATTTTGCTGATTTTTATTTTAATATCTTTTTGTTGTTGTTTTGGTAAAGGTAGTAGTGATTGATTAACCCGCTTGACTGTTGACTTTGATATTCAACGGCTGCTGCGTCAGGAATACCACCGCTGTGCAGTGAGCATTGTCAGAGTCCCACATACTTCTTTTATTGCTCTGAACACACTCTTAAACTCAGGGGAGACATTTAAGGAGGAGAGATGTTTTTGACTCCTGTAGTGGATTGTTCGTGCACTGGGCTTGCAAACGTGTCCAGACAACTTTCAATAAATCAATAAAATCACACAGGCTCACTTAATTTGAAGTTTTAACTAATCAGAGCAGTAATAGTGCTCCTTCTGTTTATTAAATGCGTAATAATGGATCGAGTGCTTGCAAGCCACTTTGGATTCCTGCTAATAGGCAGCCTGGGCGTTTCCAGTGCCTTTACAGGTTTAACAGCATTAGTACTTTAGTACAGTAATACAGGTATGGTTATGTATGGTTATCACATACTCAGCCCTTAGGCTAGACATGCAAACTGCTAAAGCACCCACCGCTAAATCCAATATATCACTCTCCAAAGCTAAAATGTAAATCCTATACCTTATAGCAATGTGTCAATATACAGACGTGCTCAAATTTGTTGGTACCCTTACAGCTCATTGAAATAATGCTTCATTCCACCTGAAAAGTGATGAAATTAAAAGCTATTTTATCATGTATACTTGCATGCCTTTGGTATGTCATAGAATAAAGCAAAGAAGCTGTGAAAAGAGATTAATTATTGCTTATTCTACAAAGATATTCTAAAATGGCCTGGACACATTTGTTGGTGCCCCTCAGAAAAGGTAATAAAAAATTGGATTATAGTGATATTTCAAACTAATTAGTTTCTTTAATTAGTATCACACATGCCTCCAATCTTGTAATCAGTCATTCAGCCTATTTAAATGGAGAAAAGTAGTCACTGTGCTGTTTGGTATCATTGTGTGGTACACAAACTCAATAATCGGGACAGGAAACAGCATGGCATCCGCAGAGTGGAAGAACGGATGTGCTCGTTGACCAAGGGATGATGGGTGACGTTATAAAAAGGGGACGTAGTGACGTGATCTGTTCCTTTGGGAATGGTTAGAATGGGATTAACCTAAAGAAAACTGTGCTGTAAAATCCTGAGTGTTTTGTCTGTTTAGTGTTATGTCTAAAAGAATACTGTTTGTTATTATTTAGACTGCTGAAACGATCCAGGAGCTGTTGCAAAAGGCCAACACGAACCTGGACAACACTTCACTTTGTTTACACTAAAGTACTGTATTTTCACCACGAGCAGTAGAGCACGCACTGTGGACTGGTGTTTGTGTTTGTGTGTGTGTTACGTGTGGGTGAACTGAAACAGGACTGTTATTATTTCAGGGCCAACCCGCGGATTACAGATAAGCAATACACACCGCTGTATTGCTTCTCATTGACATTGTTATTATTTACTGTTGTTTTGCCTTCAGGCCATTGGATGTAAAAAAAAAAAACATTAAACAACATTACACCTGGATTATCGTTGTCTGTCTGTTCATTAATCACTGCTGCATTACCTTCACCTGCACACAGTTAAACACTTTGCCACAATGATGTTTCTATTTAATTCAAACATATTTCTCTGCAGAGAGTTTATTTCAGTTTATACACTCTAATAACAAAGGCAAGCAGAAGCTTTTTTTCCTAACATTAACACTTGTTCAGTATTCTTAGTTCAAATCCTGTTCATAATTTGCTGCAATATTATTTATGCTGGTTTATATTCTTTCAAATATATTGCAGTCATTACAATATTTGTTGCAGTTTCACAAATGTTCAATTTGTATCCCAAAGATCAGCCTGCTTCCAGTAGCTGTGACAGTCTTGGGTCAGTTTCTGCTCTCAGCGAGTCTGTCAAAGCCACCACAGGTGTGTGTGACAGTCTTTAAAAGCCTGATACCTGCATAAACTTAGCTGGGCTCCCATCTCTACATTCTCATTCCCATCATCAATGGGCAAACACATTTTAACTGAATCTGGGTCCATCAAAGAACCACACGCCCTTGCAACCGAGGCCTTCCATGCAAAAGGATCTAATGACTTATAGCACAAAAGTGACATGCCAGAACCATCTGTAACAGCATGAAGGGACGGTACCTCTCCACTGCAGACCACTTGCCTGTCAGCTCCTCAGATCTGTGGTACATTGATGGGATTCATCTAAGTGATGACCGGGGTGTGCCTCTCCTTGCCCAGCTGATTTGGTGCACAGCTTACTTACAGCAACAACAGGAATCCTAAGCAGGAATCCTGGCATCACCCCATGTCTGGTTGTGAGAGGAACAGCACGAGCACTGTGAAAACCACATCCATTTGCGTGGGCAGAGGTGAAACACAGCATGATGAAGATAAATGATTTCTTGAGGTGCAGTCTGTAAGTATTAGAGCTTTGTGTTCTAATTTACCTGTAACTCTAGTTACAGATTGTTTTACTCTTCCTTAATATTTACATTATATTATAACCATGTGAATGTGTTAGCTTGGCAATTTTCTGAGAAGTACAATTTTTACTTTAACTCCCTAGGTTTACTGATGTATTAACAGTCCCCTAAAGTAAAACACATAAACACAATGATGAATTTCTAACACGATTAATCAAAACATACTTTTTTAAAACGTTCAGTAAATTACTTCTAACTTTGTACTGTTTCTATGGCCTGGTACCTCATGAGCATCCTGCAGATGGCTCCAGATCCACCAAATTATACCGTGCTTCAATATAATGAATAGTTTTGTGAGATGCGTTCTCTTTTTGCTTCATTGAAGCTTCTATTATAGAAATTAAAATAGGTAACAACTCAGAAGAAAAACATTTTACTTTAAATACATACTACATTGTGGGAAGTGAATGGTCTTATTAGACGTTGCAGATGTGTAAATAAACCATTCTGCAAAAAAAGAAAAGGAAAAAATAATGATAATGTGCAGTCAGCATTAAAAAAAATAGCAAAAGAAGAAGTGAAAGACAAAAGTAGATTTCTAAAAGACACATACCCTAAAAATTAGTTGTGAGCACCTGAAACTGCTGACCACACTAACCACACAGCACTAGACTGCATGTTATTTTAAAAAGTTGCTTAAAGATGTAGTAACTAGTGTTCTGAGAGCCACTTCCTTCCTTTTGCAGGGAGAAGCCCTCTATACTGTAGCTTCTGAAGTAAGGCAATGGAAATATTGGAAATATTAAACCTTAAATGTATGCTAAAACATATTAAAGAACGAATAGCTCTTCAGCTGTACCTGACACAATTTATTTCCCCATAGGCTTACTCAAGGCGTAACTCAAACTACTTTAGATCAGATTGCGTTGTCCAATAAGACTGTACGATGCATGCAATGCAGAACAGCAGCTTTAAAATGCATTAGAAGAAAACAACAGAAACAAGCAACAGGCTGGAATTAGAACTTATATAAACTGTTAATAAGTAAATAACAATAATACGTTATGTGTTCTGGTTTCCTGTTAGAACATTGCCAAAAAATGTGATAGGAGCGACCTCTAGTGGCTTAAGTGTGTTATAGGTACTATACCAAAGAGCATTTCACTACAGTTGGAATTGGAGGCTTGTCTACAGATGTTCATAATCCCTTCAAATATCAGAAAGTTTATTTTTTTAATTATTTTTAAGTGAGAAAACAAATTTAACCCCTGAGGTTATGGAGATTATGGAAAAGTTGCTTTTTTGTTAGTACTGTCAGATCATTATTATTATATTACATTCTTTTCCAACTTATTTATGCTGTTTGATTTTTTTTTTTTTTTTACTGTTGCATGGGTAAAATATAAACACTAATAATTATCACAATGGTATTCCAAAATGAAGGAAGTACTTGTTTAAAAAAAAAAGGCTTAGCAATAATAATAATAATAATAATAATAATAATAATAATAATAATGTCCCAAAAATAATAAAATAAGGAAAACTATACATAAATATGGGACAGAACTTCTCATTTTTGTAACCATATTTAGCTGTTGTTTATACATTTGCTGTATCTAATGACATCATGATTCAGAAAAGTGTTTGTGAGAATGAGGAACATGAGTAATATATGCACTTTTGTTAGAACCTGGCCTGTTTTGCAGTCTTTTCAAACTCTGACACCAGTTTGAGGGAAGCTTTATCTACAGTGAATATTAAATCTAATAAAGCAATTGTATACCCTCTTTATTTTTAAATAACTATTATTTGTTTCATTGTGAATAAGGTCACAGGCTAATGGATGGTGACTAGACTCTTTCAGTGATGTATTACAAGAAATAGGCAGGTAAATATTTGTAGTTATTGTGTTATTCTGAACCCAGCTTACAATAAACCGTTTTTGAATTGCTGTCTTTGTATGTTTAAATTAAAATGTTTTTAAACATCTAGTTTTAAAGAACATACAAAGTACAGAGGCTATTAAAAGATCTAAACAGTGACGTGTATAAATACTGGAATGCTTCGACTCCTGTTAATTAGCCGGTGTTTATCTCATTAAAATGGTTCCCATTATAAGATATGAGGAGTTTGATAAATAGCTGATTATTTGATAATGAACTTGAGCAGAATCACAGGGATATGAAAAGGTATAACATTTAAAACATTAGTAATTTGTATACATTGTAAATGTTATATGCAAGTCTTTTTGGGACAAAGCAGGTCATGTGAACGCAGATGTGTGCCTGCCAAGTTTCCTGCAAATGAAAGGATATCCCTCCAGGAAGCAGGAAGGTGGATCAAATCCCCCACAGGGACCATCGTTCTATATTGTTGTAAAAAGTGGACAACACCCTTCTGCAGAGAGATTTAAAAACTACAGACTATAAAAGGAAGATGTGGCAAAATAAAAATGCATGCACGCTACTGTGGTGTATTTTAAAAATGTGCTAACCTTATTAACTGCAGTTATTGTACTGTATGGATTAACTGTATAACAAAGCCATGGGAGAAAAAAATGGAAAAATACAGGAACTGCACATGAACAACAACTAGGAGTTACCATTTTTAAAAAAAAAAATATTTACTAAGCACACATGTACTAAGCACACATTTGTTTGACTGGCAGGATAAAAATAATAAAATTGCTATGTATTTGTTATTTGTAATACGTTGGTATAATAAATAATGTAACAACCATACAATGCAGTTTATGTAGTTTACATGCCAGTACTCTCATGTGTACCGGATGTGTTTTGTCCAAACACATGGAGGTTTGTCTAATATTACATTAGAAACCGCTTCAATAAAGCATCTCACTTTGGAAATAATAAAAATGGACTTAACATCAAAGTGCTACCAAAGAGAGCAGCTTTACTGATCGTTTCATTCAGCTGTAAGAGTTGCAATGCAAAGTAAATTCAAATGTTCCCTGCACTCGCTTGCAGAAAGGTTACCCTTGGTTATTAATTGTGATATCGGAGTAGTACCCTGAAGAAACCCAGTCTGGGCCATTAGCAGACCACGTTACCAACAATGGTGTGGTCCTGCTTGGTAACGCACTGGTACAGATATGGCCTAGTGGTTATTGTCAGCAGTGTTCTTCATACTTGTGCTACCATAGTAAAGACCCAGTATATTGTTCCATTTGAAATAACAGTTGGTAAGGTTTGTTGTCATTACTACCTGCTAATGCCCAAAGTTATTGCAAAATAACATTACTATCATTTCTTATTACAAAATAGAATGCTGGCTACTTTTTTTGTAGCCTGACAAAGAGGTTTGCATAAGGTACAGAATTATTTTATACAGGATACAGGACCACCTCACATTTGGTGGAATGACTGAGTCTGAAAAAACTGTTCATCCAATGCATGATTAGTAAACATTTACTGTGGGCAAAGCTAACCAAAAGGACTTACTGATGACAGTAACAGCAGCAGGCCTTCTCTATTGCTTTGCTCGGATCAACGTCAGGTTGCGACCAGACATTTTTAAATGGTCAGACATGAGACTGCAATTTAATGCACACAATGAAACAACTCTGACATGGAAATAATACTGTTCCCAGCTCAACACTTACTGCATCTGTCTTAAATAACAGTACCTAACTGTACCCCTGGAACTAGCTTATAAACAGTTCAGCCATCATGTCTGCAGTTAAACCCAATGCAGTATGCAGAGACTGAGCGTCTGTCCACTATGTGTCTGCAAGGTCCTATGCAGTACAACTTTCCTACAGACATAGACAGGAGAGCTAGTTATAAAATGTAACTATGTGCATTCAGTCCAGTTATAGCATTTCTGTTTTATATTTGCATCACTTTAATTCGGACAGAATGGTGAGTGTCACCAGGTCAGGCTGGCTGTCGAAGCAGCTGTTAAATGTATTTAATCTGCTTGCACTTGAAAACCCCGAAGTTTGCTCGCGCCGAGTGAAGCAACAGGAGCTCCTCCCAGCGGTACAGAACAGGAAGATGCTGACGTCAGTTGGAGCAGATCTGTGTGTAGTTATTGTTACAATATTACTATGTGTGTTATAATACTAGAGCGATGTTGGACATCATTGGGCAGAGAGAAGAGGGGAGGAAAAGGCTGTTTACACAGACTGCAAACCGCCTGGGGAATAATGCAGGAAAGGAAGTGAGCCGGCTCTCTGTCTGACTGCTCCAACTTCCTGCGAAATCAGGATCTCATTACAGAGAAACAGAGCAGTTCAGACGACAGTAAGAATGGAAAACAAGGGGATTTTACAATATTCTTTTTAAAAGTGTTATCGAAGAGACATACATCACAGGTCTGGGTACGTTTAACTAAGCATGTTTGATTTTCTTTAGAACTTTCCGGTTTTCAGCAATGTGTTGTAAGTAACATGCTAGTATTATTTCTCAAACTTTAAACTTAAAAAAAAAAAAAACGGAAGATGTACAAACCACAAAAATGTTTCACGGGAAATGCTGCACATACAGACAGTACCGACTGTATAGATAATGTTAATGGTGTCGGATACGTAGTTGTCTGGAAAAGCAGAACTCGGTAGTCAGTATTTTTTATTCTGGTAAGAAGTAGATATATCAGTATATTGAAACAAACAGGGGAGGGGTGTATATGTTGACGAGTATGGTCCAATTTGTTATATCAGAGATTTATTAAAATTAGCAACAAGTGGCTTTTTAACTTCGTTCTTTGCGATGCTGAAGTGCTGCTAATCACATTCATTAATGTAGTGACATTTTAGACCCGAAGCAGTAAAGTTATTATCGTGTGTATTGCTAACTTTGTTTAGTGATACTATTATTTTATGTGAAGAGGATTGTTATATCTGTAATAGTCAAGTTCATTTATTGTTATTTACCAATAATGTTGTTCTGAAAAATACTGTATTAAATCACTAACGAAATAAGACGTTACGCCTTTAAAAGGCGCTAGTAGAGTTTCTGGTTTGTCTGGAAACAGCAAGACTAATTGCCATGCGCTTCCGGTTTGAAACTGGCAGCAGACATCATCTTGAAAATGAGTCACTGGAGCAAACAAAGAGGCGCATGAGTTTCCCCGTGCTCGGGTGTTAATAGATTTGCAAGTTTTGACTGAATTTGTTAGCGCTCGTGCTTTCTGAAAATGACAATTATCTGGATTAACAATAAATAAATAAATAAATAAATAAATGAGAACCAGCATGTGGTTTGGGGGGGGGGGGGGGGTGTTGTTGTTTTCCATGGGGCAGTTTGTTTTTGGAGAGGTAAGGTGATTCTGCAGAGAAGTGAAGGCTGAGGCTCCTTGGAGTTTCCACAGGCATCTTACAGGAAGAGAGTAGATTTAGTCATGGCTAAGTAATGTCTGCACACACCAACTAATCTCATTATGAGTTTCCGTTCTCCAACACAGGAGGGTTTTGTGAAGCCCCGAGAGGCTTTAAACCAATTGAAAAGGAAACAAATCACATCTTTATTCACAGGCAGCCAGCCTAAATAGTCGCCTTGTGCATATTTGCCGAGGCCCTAGGTACCTGTGTTGTTCTAAATTGTTTTTAGTTAAATCCTGTCCTTCATGTGTATTAGAAGCCTGACAGATTAATACATTTTTATACATTCAGAATACTGCTGACCCGTAACCACTTTTTAAAAGGCTTTGGAGAAACCAGATGTTAAAAGATTGACTAATAGTAAAGAATGTTTATAATAAATAAAGAACTGAAAAAATAAACTAACAATAAGACTATCAGTAATGATAACAGGTGTTGTTATAATTACCTTAAAAAACAAGGAGGGGAGGGGGTTAGGTCGGCCAGGGTGTCCTCGGCTCACCGCGCACCAGCGACCCCTGTAGTCTGCAGGCTTGCCTGTAAGCTGCCCAGAGCTGCATTGTCCTCCGACGCTGTAGCTCTTGGGTGGCTGCATGGTGAGTCCGCGGTGTGTAAAGAAGCGGGCGGCTGACGGGGTGGTAGCGGTGAGCTAAGCCTAAAGAATAATTGGGCATTTCAAATTGGGGAGAAAATAATAATAAAAAAAAAACCTAATTGCCAACGACTAAATTAAAAAAAAAAAAAAAAAAAAAAAAAATAATGCTAAGGAAAGCTCTGTTTCATCAAAACTATTAGCAGTTCAATAAATAGCCAAAATATAAGTGGAAAGTCAACCCAAATAGAGGAATAATACAGAATTTGCCTGGTATTACATATCATGTTGTATTTTGTAAAATAACTACCAAGTCAAGGTGCATCTTTGGAAACACCTTTATTGAATCATTTATTCCAGCAGCCAGTACCCCATCTGTTTGATGAGATGTTTGTTTTGTATCTACTATGTAAAGTGAATCATGTGATGCATTGTGCACAGAAATGTTTAGAGCACTTAAAAAAAACAAAACACATACTGTTGCATCCTGTTCATTGAAAGGGATAATTGAGTTACAAAATTTAAAGGATGAGTCATAATTTTCATGAGGGACACAAGTAGCTTCAAAGGAAAGTGTAGACATAAAAACAAATTGCCAGCATCATGACAAAATGTGTGTTTGCTTTGTGGTAAACAAACTCCAGACCAGCTCATAGTGATGGACAGTTCATTAGCACACGTACATACCTGTTATTCGTGTCACCTTGCATCACTAGTTATGAAAGAGATAGTTAATGAATCACACATAGTTGTTAACTTTCACAAAACCATCTTCATCTTAAGCTCGGGATTGACAACATAATTTAGAAAATGTTAAGGTTCTAGGCCCCTTTCCCTTTCAGAAACTGAAATACAGTAGAACCATGCCCCAAAAAACCGGTGTTTACAGTTGCACAGGATGATAGTATTTGGCCATGGTGTAAAAACAAACAAACAAACCAAAAAAAAAAAAAAAAAAAAAGTCATGCATAAAGTAAAATGCACTCTACTTATTTTTATTATGTGTTACCCAATTAGAAAAAACATTTTAAATCATAGTTTTAGAATTTTTTAATGCCACAGACACGGAAAGGAAATCTTCCCCTTTAGAAAAAACCTTCTCTTAAAACATTTCCTGCGATGCCTCCCGTGGCAGGAATTCCTACCTTTTTGTTTTGGATCTGCTTTCCCAGGAAGACGCCTTTAAATTAGAATTGGAGGAAGTCCTGATTTAGACAGTTTTATAGTTTACAACACAGATGTAAAACTCTGAGGATGCTTGACAGGAAATGTTTTAATTCGCTCTGTTTGGAAAAATCAACATCATTCCATTTTAATTTCACCAGGCACTCCCTGATGTGCAGTGAGCAGTGGGCACTTTTATAAACCCTTATACATGTTGATATAGTGCTTGGGTTAGTGTTAATTGCGTGGTGGACTTTGGCTGTGCATGTATAGAATACAATATTGAGCTGTTGTGAATAGGATCTCTGAATACTGTCCTGTTCTTGAGGGTTTGAACATTTCCAACCACATCCCTTCTTTGTCATCATGAAAACATGTAGCCTGCTAGCTGTGGATGGTGGTGCTGTTGATCCTGCATTGGTTTGCTCATTATGGTAAAGGGCTTCAGCAGCATTTTATGTATCTCTACCTTCAAATCACATCCTTTTTTCCCCCCTTATGTGCTACTCTGTGGTTAAACCACATGCACAGGAGAGCAACAGTACTGAGCTACTAACAGGGATACCCAGTCTGTATTGCATTCCATTTTGATTTGCAGTCTTTACCAAACCTCCCATTTTAGATTTTTGTTGAGTATTATTAAAGTCTCCACACACCGGACACAATGCGATTTGTCCAGCGATAAAATGGTATTTTCACACCAGTGGCGATGTCATGGAAAATTTCACCCCCCCTTATAAAAATATATTAAGAAAACATTATTAATATGCATCAAAACAACCAGCACTATTGGTGTGTCTGTATTAGACCAAATTAGTTAAAAGGTATTCAAATTAGGTTCGGGTTTTTCAATATGATATCACAAATTATAACTGAGTTATGAGTAAATAGTAAACATACACACGCATATCTATGGTTTAATTATGACATTATAATATATAATATATATAAACAATTTTGTTTTACTGTAAAACAAAATTGTCATGAGCACGGACTCTCTGATCGTATCATCAGCCTGTTATACAGCTAATAAAAATATATACATAATAGTTTTTCAGAATGCTTTCAGTAAAGGTAAACAAATCATACACACCAGCTATATCCAGTTCTCTGGAAATGGACTCCCAGATGTTCTCCCTCATTGCTGTGTTTTTATAATTTTTCTGTCCTTTATTGTACAGCTCTGGGTATTTTGATACTGCAAGAAAATCTTTTTCTTCACCATTGTTTACTGAAGCCTTCAAGGCAAGCGGTTCCTCATTGGTCAGTTCCCCAGCTGTTGCGTGACAAAAATCACAAACTTGGACACCAAGTTCATTTTTTTTGTCGTGGTGTGGTTGTCGTACAACACAGTTGCTTGTTATTATTATTATTATTATTATTATTATTAATTTCTTAGCAGACGCCCTTATCCAGGGCGACTTACAATTATTACAAGATATCACATTATTTTTACATACAATTACCCATTTATACAGTTAGATTTCTACTGGAGCAATCTAGGTAAGTACCTTGCTCAAGGGTACAGCAGCAGTGTCCCCCACCTGGGATTGAACCCACGACCCTCCGGTCAGATCAGTCCAGAGCCCTAACCACTACTCCACATTGCTGCCCTTCATTGCTTGTTGCATCGCGACCCGTGTGTGGAGACCTTTACTTATTTTATGTTAAAAACTTTTTACTAAGGATTAACCAACTTGCTGCTGGTAGAACATATGCACAAGAATGTGATTTAAACTCAGGATGTCTTGGCTGTTGGTCCTTTAACAATTTAAGTCACTTGGCTGTGGTTAAGTCCCTGGCTTCACAATTTAAAGGCAGCTGTATATGAAATACCTTTTAACAATACCTATTTGAAATCAGAAGGTTCTCTGTATGCATCAAAGCTGAGAGTTCAAAGCGCAACAAGTTTCAGATCTTAGCCTCAGTGGATAGCACACATGGCCTGGTTTTAATCATGAAGAGACGCCTTGGCTTCTGACTGACCACTTTAGTCCCAAATTAAGGGAATTGAAACCCCAGCCACGTCCGAGTCGTTAAAAAGACAAAGGTCAATGTTAGCATAAAGTATACACAGACAGCTGTATGGTGGCAATGTACATTTTATTTAAAATATGTGACCATTACAAGCAAAAAGCCAAGTAAATCATCTATTACAGCATATATAATGCAGAAATCTGAATTTCATGCATAATTTGTCTCTAGATATCATTAAAACAGACTATTATGAAACCTGCATATGTTAAAAGTATACTCAACTCTCTGAATACAAAGCATGTCCACCATTGGCCTGGTTCACTTCCTGTGGCATTGAACTCATGACCCCACACATACATCTTGCTCAAATATGACCCTATTCCTCAGCAATACTCTTCCCTAATTTTAACTGGAAGTGTAGATTTCACTCTTACCTATAAAGCACCCTTCTCCATCAAAAACAAACAAGGTAATATTAAGCCAGGAAAACCAGTAAGTTAATTGATTCGTGCATTTCTAAGAAGCTGGAAGACGTAAAAAATATTAAAACGTAGATATAAAAAGTTTGGATTGCTATTTATGATTCACCATAGGTTCTTCAAAGTAATGCCAGCTGTCCAAATCATGTTTTAATGGTGGTCTGTCCCTTTGCCTTGCAGTTATGGAGAGTGCTATCACACTGTGGCAGTTCTTGCTTCAGTTGCTTTTAGACCAGAAACACGAGCACCTCATCTGCTGGACGTCCAACGACGGGGAGTTCAAGCTCCTAAAGGCAGAGGAGGTGGCCAAACTGTGGGGACTTCGCAAAAACAAGACCAACATGAACTACGACAAACTTAGCAGGGCGCTCCGTTACTACTATGATAAGGTGAGCCTTGGTGTTGTGACATGTATTTACTTTCTAACATGGCTTACTGTTCAATATGCAGTGGTGTCCTTTATCCTTATATTTACTCCATGTTTTCAACCCCATAATAAACTACTGAATCTGGTTTGACAACATTTTTAAAAGGGAAGAGTTTTCCACATTAAAAGCCATAGCAAGTATACGTGAATCACTTTAGATTTTTATGTTTAAGGTACTTTGAATTGTGTCTGGAAATTTGCCCTTGAAAGAGTGTGAAGGAGTAATTAACCCAGAGGCACAGCAAGCTGTGATGGGCTGATTTCCAGACAACAATTGTCATGTGCAGTAGAGGAACTTGGTAATGCAAATGTGCATATTAAATCAATCCATCAGGGAGCATTCCATCATGACGTAATGTGGTTTTGGAAAAACCTGATGACAAAAAAACCACATTGCCAAAGCTATCTGAGCACAGCAGCCTACAACTCGGACCCCTGTTCTACACTATATCCAATTTCAGATAGGCATTATCTGAAAAGCTTCAACAAGCTTTCCCAAAAATATGATATCTGCCACCTGTACTGCAGTTCGTCCCTTCTAAATTATTCTAGCATGTACTGGTAATTTAAGGAAATAGTTCCCTCTCTTCCTAGAACACTGGGGTCTCCCGAACCAATACTCTTCCAGCACCCCTGATCCAGCTCTGGATCTGCCATCTACATGCAGTTTCTGCTTCCAGTAGTTGTGGATGCCACCTCATTGCCTGTTTTTCTCTGACAAGCAGTGCATTTCATGTTTCAATCAAACAAAAATCCTCACTTCAATATTTACCATTGCAGGCACAAGATTGACTAGACTGTTCTTTTAAAAGATAAGGATTCCACTTAGATCAAACAAGCCTATACTATTTTTAAAGTGTGAGTTTCTCAATTTATTGACTCACATTCCATTTAGCCTATTGGGGAATTGCTAGCTGCAGATGTGAAGAAATAAACTTACTTTTTTTTTTTTTTTTTTTTTAAACCAAATGAAATGTACTTTCTTTCTTTGCAGAACATTATCAAAAAGGTGATCGGACAAAAGTTTGTATACAAGTTTGTCTCGTTCCCTGAAATCTTAAAAATGGACCCGCACACAGTGGAGCTGGGCAGAGAGAGCATGTTGTTACAGGACAGTGATTCTCTGAGTCTGGAGACCAAAGAGCACCAAACCCTTTCCGCCTTGAGAAACACCGGCCGCAACGACTATATCCACTCAGGTCTCTACTCCTCCTTCACAATCAACTCACTACAGAATCAGGCAGAGGTTTTCAAATCAATAAAAATGGAGAAGCAAGACGAGAAATCGGATGACAAGCTGCAGGGGGATGAGACGCGGACTGTAATCCGCTTTGTAACAAACAAAACAGAGAAGCATGTGACGTTGCCGGTGGTTTCCATGCCATCCTCTCCTATGTCAGCTGAGGCCGTGGCTTCTGCAGCTTTCTTGACATCCTCTGCCTCTGCCAAAGCTTCACCAACTTTGATGTCGGCTCACACCACAAACTTCTCCTCTCCCTCCCCTAGTTCTTTCCTGTCAGGATACAGGAGCCCCAACTCGGAGGCAGATGACTTGGAACTCTCTTCCCAGCCTCTGAACCTTTCTGCCAGCCACAAGGCCAGGTCCCCTCAACTGTTTGAGAAGAGGAATAGCAACGGCCTTCCCCCAAAGGCCAAGAAACCCAAAGGCCTGGAGATCTCAGCCTCTTCTTTACTATTCTCAGGCACTGATATCGGCTCTATTGCCCTCAACAGCCCAGCACTTCCCTCAGGGTCTCTGACACCAGCCTTTTTCACTGCACAGGTAAGCCTAATCCATGTAGATGTTGAAGCTGTACATAACTGTTTTTCATTTTTGCATGTGAAGTTAAGTGGAAAAGGGGCTGAGGTGGTATAATGTTTAAACCAAGGCTGAGCATCAGCGTATTTTGATCCTTCTGTGCCAAAGCCATAAAATGTAGCTCTCAGAGTTACATGGGGAGGGGCTAGCCAATCACACCTGTTTGGCGTATCCATTGGCTTCTAGTTCCAATCATAATGGAACATTTAAATCCACAGTGGCTCTCACCATGTAGGTGAAAGGACAATTTAATTGGTTTTGGATTTTAGCACACTTTTCTTTTTATAATGTTTGGGATTCAGAATAGTTTCATAGCATGGCTTATTATTCCAATTGAGGAGTTGGTGTTGCGTGAGCTCCGAATTACTATAGGGGCCGTATAAAAAGGGAGAGACAAAATCATTATGCATTCCAGGACATCCGTCACAAACAAAGAACCTAATCATCTGTTAATTACATTTTAAGTTTTGATAAATATCCTTGGTGTTTCTTTGGCAGTGCTGTAATAAACCCATCAAGTTCCTTAGGAGTGGATTTAGTCCAGACCATGAAGTAATTTTCCCCAAAGTAAAACTTAAAACAAGTCAACTGCCACAAGAAAAACACCCTTGCAGTATTTTGGCATTGTAAATATTGCTAAGCTATGGTGTACTGATGTTGTATTCAGCTCTTCAAATATATTGTTTTTGTTGGCAAAATGATACATATCCGGCTAAAGTACAGCTGTGGCCAAAGGTTTTGCATCACCTAGAATTTTAGGATTAAGACACAATTTTAAAACAAAAAACTGTCCTGTAACAGCATCCTCTCTCTGCCCAGCTCCACTGTGTGTGGGTATATTTTTCAGATTTCATAATTTATATCTTATTTAACATCATGTAATCAAATAAATTACAAAATGATATCTTGTAAAAGCTACCGGAAGCCACAATAGTAGTACAGTATTTCATGTTCGATTTCAAAATGTCACATTTCAATGTCAGTTTTTCATTAAGTATATGGAAAACTACAAAGTGGTATGTAATTTCAATATGTTAACATAACATTATTCGGCAGGTTTCACTCACCTTATGAAGCATTTTTTTTTTTTATTCTATAGGGCGATGCAAAACTTTTGTCCATAGCTGTATATACTTATATAGTGAAGAGTGCGCCTTGAATGGGCATTAATTGAAGATTAGAGCATTGTAAAGCAACCAGTACACAAAATGAGTTCAACAGGAAAATGGAAGACACACAAATCTTTATTCAGTGTAGAGCACTGTATAAGAAAAAAAACACATTTAAGTGATGCCACATGTTGTTAATACCACGAATCATGAACCAGAGTCTTGGTTTCTTAGTAACACTAGCTCACTTCATTTAGGTGACAGGGAAAAAAAGTTAAATTGATTTCATATGTTTTTTTTTACAAGCCTGATTCTAAATCTGAAGATCATTACCTTGGGGGTCGCACGAATCAACAGCGTAATTTCCAGCAGTAAACTCTCTCTCGTCTCCTCAGGGCTCAAAATAAATAGCCATGCATACCTTGTTGGATTGCTGCACAAATAATCTTGCACTGGCACTCAAGTAAAGCTCTGTATTATCAGAAGGCAATGACTTTAGATTCCAATTGAACCATTCTTGCAACAACTAAAGAAGGAGGTTTTGGCCATTTTGCTTTTGCATCTAAGACGAGTGCTGTGCAAGCCAATGTTCTATGCATTTTGCATGCCCATGTGCCATTCTTTTTATTTTAAATTTTATTTATTTTTTTCAAATCTACTTTTCACCCGAACCACATTGGACATTTAAGCTACTGACCCGAGGCAAGGGCACAGCCTGGGAAGCTGACTCTTGACTCACAGGTAATCTGACCAGTAGGGGGCGTCGCTCAAGTGAGATGAACAATAGTAGCACAAACGTCAACTCAGCACCACCAGCATTCATACTAGGAAGCTCCTGATCTCCACAAAGCCAGTTTTCCTTTCAGAAATAGAAACTATGGTAATTGGCAGCACTTCTTCATTCAGTTTTATTCAGAGATGGTGAAAAAATACTAGGAAAGTATTCTTGATTTTTCAAAATGTTCTTGTATCTAACTCCAAATGTACATTCTCTCTCTGACTCACTAAGGACTGAAAACCCATGTTTTTCACATGGCCCATTACAGCACTTCAAAATAAAAGCCAATATCAAGGTCTCTATTCATTACAGAGAAGAGATAGTAGGTTTAGTGTCTAGGGGGATTTTGCAGCTTCTGTTTTTGGTCAGATGGAATTCTCCTGTGGAGAGACACTTATTCCACTCCCAAAGCATTTTTTTTAAAGCAGTTATTGAAAGAAACCCCTTACTCACAGCCCCACAATTCAGGTATATGTGATACAAAAAGATTACTATGTATTAGATATGTATGTAATAGCTGTAGGTCTTGTTTTAACAGAATCGGAGTAGAATACAGTGGTTAAACTGAAAACTGCTCTAGCTTGCTGTAAAAATGTCACTGCACCACAGCCACACATCAGTGGCAGGAAGAGATTACGTCTTAGTTGAATGTTCTGGGTTAATGAATAACTATAATAGACTGTTTTATATATTTTTTTTACATTGCAGACACCTACAGGGTTGTTGTTAACCCCCAACCCATTATTATCCAGTATTCACTTCTGGAGCAGCTTAAGCCCTATGGCTCCTTTAAGTCCTGCCAGGCTCCAAGGAACAAGCTCTTTATTTCAGGTAATGTTTAATCAAATATTTTAGAACTGAAGTCTTCCATGCAAAAACATGTTATCAAGGTTGCTGTTGTTCCATGACACCAAAAATGTATTATCAAAATGCAGTTAACCCTTCATGGAGTTGGTTTACAAAGCAGAAAGGAGATGTTCTTGTACTAGGGTGATTTTTGAGAGTTGCTGGTGCCTGTTTCTTGCCATGATGACACACAGTGTATCTGAGTGATAAATAGGGGCTGGATATAAAAATCTAGACTGCAGTTGGAAAAGTTTTTCATTCATGACTCACTACCTCAGTTGGCCAATATGTTCATAGTTGACATGTGTATTTATCTGCTTCACTACTGTTTACTTGTCTGATAAGTTCAGGATTATTTTCTTATCAAATGTTCTAGGCTTTAAAACCCTGGTAATGTTTCCAGGAAATCAATATGCTGGCTCAGTAATTCAGATGACAACCTACTAATGATGCACTAACCTTCCGGAACAAATTGCAATCAGTCTGTTTTGTTTTTTGAAATCTTAGGAAAACTGATGATGGCTCTTTCAATATCATCAGTTAAAGGGGCGGAACTCAACTTGTGGCACAATGGCCTTTGAACTTTACATTGTAGTTAACCAAAAAGTTACCACTAACCAAATACAAGGAATGTGTTAATGGCTTAAAGCATTTACAAAGTAAATCCAATATTTTTTTTAAACTTGGAGAGAAATTATGATGCCTGTATATGAGCTTAGGTGAAGACAACAACCCCTCTGTTGTCTGTAAGTGTGTTCAACTGTTTATCTGGGCAGCCTTTTTACAGTGATATAATCTGAAATTTGTCACATACTGGCACTGGTAACATGAAATCGCACAGAATGCTTGGAGCTCTGTTCACATGCGTTACAGAATAAGCTGCATTTCTTAAGGTGATCTGCATATACCTTGCATATCCCTGCAAACAGATTCACTCTTTCCTGTTTCCACCTTCCCTGGCACCACATCAAAAGTCAAGATCTACTCTGAAGCAGGACTGATGCTGTAATTAATTAAAAACAATTTATATTATATATTCATTTTATGGTAAACCATTATATATATATATATATATAAATAAATAATGGTTTACCATAAAATGAAGGTTTTAAAATTGACAATTTAAATGTAAAAGTCACCACTGGATTTTCCCTCCCCCACCCCCTTTGAGGCATCCAACCTTTTCAAACGTTACTTAAATGTATGGCTGTCACACTTTGAGAACCGCTGATCCAGTTGTGTTGAAGCTCGGTTAGGGCACTTTATTTGGAGTACTAGAATCTGTGGATATATGGAGGAACCAGTCAATCTGCTGCCTGACTAATGATACAATATATTGTGATGAAACCAAAGATAAAATTTGTACAGAAAAAAAGACAGGATACTCCAATTGTCTACTATGTATTCTAACTAGCCTACCAGATGTTTTCCACATCTTTCAGTGTTCTTATGTTCTTAGAACAAATATAAGTCTATGTTTAAGTAATCAATTAACCAGCTGATTTACACAAGCAGATTTTTACCATTTTAAGGCCATGTTATATTATTTATATTATATATATATATATATATATATATATATATATATATATATATATATATATATATATATTATTAGTTACCTTTCTCCATTCAACTGGAAAGTAGATGTAGCTAGCTTTAAAAATTCCACAGCTCACTATCTCAGATCATAATCCTGCCTGAAAACTGGAGTCTTGTATTTTGCCTGGCAAATGTTGTTTGTCCTAGGATGACCGGTCAGGAAGTGCGTATTAGTGTCAGCTGATTTTATCTGAAAAGAGCTCTGGGGATATCAATAATCAGGTGTTCACAAAGATGAAGTCACGAAATCTAACAGTAAAAGTCAAGGACAGAGAAACAAGTCATCCAGGAATCAAATACAAGCTCAGCCCCGAGACTCAATCTTTTGCATCAAATTTACTTGGGCATATTATTACACATTTTAAATTTTTTTTTTTTTTTTTTTACTTGGAAGTCCTCGGGGCAAAAAAGATTTCATGTTAGTACGCAGACAGTCAATAACTTCGCTCACGACATGCATGCCACTCCACAAGAAGCAATAACTCTTACTATATTTTGTTTCATTACAGTTCCCTTCCTTGTTAAACGGTCACTTACCGATGCCAGTTCCTGCGATGGATGGGTCTTCTTCACCAATGCTGCTTTCTTCTAATGGTCAGAAATCCTAACTTTGCCTGAGTGAATGCCTTAACCAAAGACAGCGTTCTTTTTTGTGAAATGCAAATCACTTTTGGTTTTGCACATTTACAGATACTTAATTTTTTTTTTTTAAGGATTTGTGTAAGAATATTGTTAAATCTTTTTGATAAACACCTTACTGTTTTAAGTGTTAAACATTAGGAAATGGTGTTCCTTCTACTATTTTGTTTAAGGTTTCCATTGGCGGCTGTGAATCGATGTTGCTTGTCCGTTTTTAATTTTTTATTGTATGCACTGTGCTTTTAATGTTATTACCGGCTGTGCCTTCCCATGTATACAATTAAATGTATCATGTAAATGTATTCTTTTTCAGCTTTAAGAAACAATTACAAAGACGAGATTCCAGTACAGTATAAAGGCTCTATAATGGCTATCAATTACTATTTTCATAAAGGAATTGATAAAATGTATTCTCATATTAATTTTGTGGTTTAACAGTGTAGAAAATATGCCTTATATATTTGTTGTATAAATAAAAATGTAGCATGGAATGTTACATTAAAAATAAAGAGTTGGCCTTTTTTTATAACCGTGTTTGTGTGATGCACTAATCTTACACAAATCCTCAGTAAATCATATAAAGTGCTTACTGAAATCAGATCTGTCAGTGCAAGTGCTTTATAAAACAAGGTTGAAGTTCTGTGTGCACATGTTAAGGTACTTGCATTAACTCGGGCTGATGTACTTGCACAGATGGCTCCAGTTGCAAGGAAGAATGACACTGACAATCTACTACTTTTATCCCTCTATAAATGTCCAATGTTATTTTGAAAGCTATTTTTGTGCATATGTAAAAATTACACTAGATTTACTTCAAGTACACAATCTATTAAAACGAGTTGTTAATATTCTGCGTTTGGTCCCCATATTTCATAGCATATCTACACAATGCAGGTTATACAATAAGCCTCCACATTAATGGTAAGATCATGTAGTTTTTATACTTGAAAAAAGTACAATATTAATACATTACTGTCAAACATCACAGCAGTTTGTTAAGCCTACAATTTCAATTTGAAATCTTTTTTTTTTGTTTTTTTTTTTACATATACAAATGCTGAAAAAGAGTAGTGGTCCAATGCATATCATTACACAATAAACTGTTTTTTTTGTTTGTTTTGTTTTTTAGCAAAATTCCAATTGAAACCTTTGTTTTTAGCAAAAAAACACAATATACTAATAAAACACATTTACCCCAACATGCCACGATCACAATTCACAAATAAAGTTAAAATGTAACATACAACATTCTCTTAATACTGTTAAATAACTACATGGTTTTATATTCATAAGCAGAAATGGTAGGACCCCTGAATGCGTTTACAGTGAATGCTAGAAATGAACTCTCAAAACTGTGTTTATCCCTATAAGTGATCAGACATTTCAGATGCACTAAACAATTCAATTCTTAAAGGCAAATAAATGCATACAAATTACTGCTGCCAAGGCGTACTTAATACTCACCGAGTTGCATTAGCAAGGTAGGGAAATTATTACAAAATGAAGAAGAAATGACATGCAACAGTTCAGAAAGGTACATCTCATTCTCTTCTATAGAGGTTAATTAAGTAAGCTGATCACATCTTGTCATACTCAATCTTGATACCCATTGTTATTACCATGTTCCAGTGTATTCTTAAACTGTGTGCTTCACCTGTTTAGGAAAGGTGCAAAAATATTGGAATGATGTAAAACCAAGCATGGGGAGTTTCTTATTTAATTGTTTCTCAGGGGTTTCCCTAAATAAAATCTAGGTATTTTTATGGTTTGAGACCTACTGTTAGTTTTTTTTTGTGAAAATCTCCCTAATTACTTAAATAAATACACATACTTGTTGATCAAAATGCAGTTGAACCCTATCAGAAGACCAACACTTTCTGGATATAGAGCACTGTTTCCATTTAGAATACATCCATACATTCATTCAAATGAAAACTGCATGTATGAAGAAAACTGAAGAAAAAATTAGGATTCATACACATGTGTGTGCCAAGTACAGAAGGAAGGTTGGTAGGCATGGTCCATGAATTCACTTTCTGTAGCCAAGCAATGCTGACACTAGAATTTAAAAAACACCCCCCCCCCCCAAAAAAAAAGTACAAAATTTCAACAATTCAACACAGGTCGCAGAGAAGAGACAAACCAGTTCACATGATAAAAGCCACTGCAACGTCTTCAGCTATTCCAACGTGTTAAATATAGACAGTAGTGGTTTAGCAGCAAATGTTTCCACAATAAATAACACACTGTGTTTTAGTCCTGCTCAATAACTGCAGCAGCTATAACCTCACTGGCTCTAACAGCAGAGGAGAACCTTAAAACCATCTGTACAAAATAATGTCACACTGTGACAGGTGAGTATAAAACACAGTTCACATGCCTGACAGGAAATGAGACACCTTTGTAAAAAGGGCAGTGTTGATGCAGAGAAGTCTTGCCAAGATGTCCACGCTACTGATCACAAGGAGATGCCTTCAAATAAGTCCTTGACTGGATGGTTGCTTGGTTGGTTTAGATAAACAGAAAAAGGTCATGTATACTAAACTGTGTTATCAAAGAGTCTAAAAGAGCATACTCTGTCTTCTGTTTTTGCCAGGTCCTTAAAAACAAACAAACAAACGATTTCAAGTCAGTTATTCTGTTGGAATTTTTTAGAATGAATACACCTATACTAAAACAAACAGGAGAACCCCCTCCCCCAGCGTCTCTTACTCATTCGTTGAGAAATGAGAAAAGTGTAAACTGTTAGAACTGCCATCTTAACATTACTGCTCAGAACGTAGTCGTCATGGTTTCTATTCTTCCTGTGGTGTTTATATGTGCATGACGTTGGTCGGGATGCTTTTCCGTTACCTGTTTCTGGGTATGATGAACTTCGAAAGCCTGGGTCCTTCTGTAGCTGGATTTCCTTCAGAGTAAATATTGACACGCCTGATAAACATAACAAAAAACAAACAAATAAAAACAGATGAGTCTGGTCATAAAGTTACATATTTTGATTACAGCCTACAAGATTAGTCAGAGAAAGTTAAAAAATACCACCCCCCTTGTGACTAAGTGTTCAGCCCCTTAGTGTCCTATAGACATGTATTTCACAGTGTTCAGCCCCTCTGCGTCCTGCAGACATGTTTTCCCACAGTGTTCAGGCGCCACCTCTGGTAAATGCTGATATTGTAGTCACCAGTTTGTATGGAGAAATGGTTTTCCCAGATACATCAACATTTCGGTTCATGATGGCTACAGGAGGCAATACAGTTAGAGAGGCACAAGTCACACCAGTATTTTCATTAAGTGGTGTGTCAATTCTATTTTCTAAGTTAAAAGGGATTTTCTTTATTTCTTTAAAAAAAGGATATGAATAAAAGTAAACTACATATTTCAAATATATTTATATATTTTTGCCAGTTGCTAGATGGTTAGCAAGGATAAGCAGGATTTTTTTTATTAATAAAAACAATAAAGCTTTAATGTGCCTAAAGCAGTAGGAGTCAAGTTAAGGCGTGTGTATTATTAGGAGAGGGCACTTACTCTCAGGCAAGGTGTGTACCCGTGTTCCAAGGCTTTTGAAGTAGGCTTGTTTCATTGACTCATCTGCAGAGATTCGCTTCTTAGATTCATACTAGAAAGAAGGAAAGCAAATAACATTTTCATTTTCATAAAACATCTGTGCTACCAACAAGATAAAATAAAAACGGCCATAACTATTCTTCTCAATTTTATTATATATTACCTAAAAGAATAAGCCCAAGAGACTTACTTTCAAAAACATTAAGACCAGTTCAATTCCTTCAGAATCCAATCTGGGGGGAAAAAAAAGAACATTTACACCATTTTCAAGTCTGTTAACCAGCATACCACTATATTGGGTCATATGATCAAAATAAGAAATACCTGGGTGCGTGGTTAATCAAAGGCTGTGGTTTATATTTGGGAAAGTTGTATGATTTAAATTCTTCAATGGACGAAATCCCTGGCCAGTTGTCTTCTGATGGAGTGCCTATGTATAAAACAGGGGAAAAACAATAAGTTACCAAGTATGAAGGTGCTTCTGTACAATTACCCTTTGAAACAGTTTAACTACATAATTTCATAATTACATACATTTAATTTCTATATCTTGACCTTTATTAATATTGTGACGAGTAAACAAATGAATTTATTAAAGCTCCAAACAATTTGTTAGCTGTACCTGGCTATTCATCTATAATGTAGGCAAGTCGTTTGCATTTTATTATTTTACAAATCAGGTTAATGATGATGTGTTGACAATACATTCCCCAGACAGTTAGCCTGAGATGATGCTTACTTACAGTGAAAATGCCCAAATCCAGATTCATTTTATACAGGGATGACCTCCACTACATCCACTATCAAACTAGACCCTTGGTGTGCTGTGCTGGAATGCACCTGCTGAAGTATTCTCACAGGCAGGAGTCAGAGAGGCTCAGTCCCTAAGGAATGGCCCACAGAAAACAGTATTTGGCTTTCATGTAGAGAGGAGAAATGCTTACCTAAAAGCCTAAAAATTAAGTGCAATTCATCTTCTACTGTTGAACCAGGGAACAGAGGCCTTCCGGCAGCCATTTCGTAAAATATACAGCCCACTCCCCTGAAAGGAAAAACAAATACTTTAGGCATATTACAGATTTTTTTCTCCCTTCCAGCCTCATGAAGCTACAAAGCCTTATCGCAGCAGACATATTTCTAAATGATCAGATCTGGTTTAGAGGTTATGCATGTTGACATCTCAAGAGCTGTATCTAATTGCCCATACGGTTAGTTTTAAACCATGTTCAAAATGTACAGAATTGGGCAGCTGTCATATGAGAACCAACAGAACAGCTCTGAGGATTGCTCACTGCGTTTAGAACAACTGATGGTCTGCATTTGTCCTCAAATTCTAGGTTGTTTAGTCTGCATTTCAAAATGTTGGTCCTTGCCACTTATTTCAATTCCTGACCATGTTGCTTTAACTGTGGTATATGGTGTATAACATTTAAGATGGTCCTTAACGTAGATCATTCTAAAACAAAAATGCTTGTGGTATAGAATATAAAACCAGTGTAACATGATTTCTCATAAAAAAAACAGGAACCAAAGACACATGGCAAAACACCACAAGACAGTTAAATTGAGAATTAGAGAACTGCTAAATCACAATGGAGTCAGTTAAAAGCATTAAAAACAACAGAACTTGGAACATTCTAGAACGATTGCAAACATCCTAACAAGACAAGAGAGTGATAAACAAACCACACTTGCACCTGCATGTTCTTTAAGCAACAGTTTGCTTACCACATGTCAATCTGGGTGGAATACTCTGAAGATCCCAAGAGAACATCAGGGGGTCTGTACCATAACGTGACAACCTCATTGGAGTAGGTCTTTGTAGGGACTGACTTGGCTCTTGCTAATCCTGCACAAGAAAAGCCTCTCAAATTCAACACAGCACAACTGATCACAATGACAGCACACAATTAAAAAGAAACAAAATAATTAAAACAAGCAGTAAAACAGTATCTCACAAGAAATACAGACTGGTACAAAAATAGGAACCCACCAGCCTAATCAAGCCAGAGGTGACCACCAGCCATCTTGATCAGATCGTCTCAAAAAGCTAATCATCACACTTTTAAAAGGAAGGATCGTTGCACAATAAAATGTTAAATAAATGTAACCATTTGGATCTATCATGATAAATCAAGAAAAAAAAAAAGGATTTGAGGCGGCCATATAGGACAGAAGGTTAAAGTCAATATAACAGTGTACAGCGATAACCAATACCAAGCACTAATGAGATAGACTGCTCTTCTGCTCCTGTGCTACTACCTGTTCTTTTAGTAACTGGCTTCTTATTGGGTTCTTACAATTTGTACCACACTGTATCGGTTCCTAATATGCTCAAATACAAATAACCTAGTAACAGAACACATTTTTAACAGCGCAAAATGAAAGTGAAACTCAACCATGTATTCAGTATTACTTACCAAAGTCAGCTAATTTTAGTTCCCCTCTCTCATTAATGAGCAAGTTCTGTGGCTTCAGGTCTCGATGTAAAACTTTCCTCCTATGACAGTAAGCCAAACCTCGTAAAATTTGAAATAAAAAGATCTGAAAAAAAAGAAGAGAGAAAAAAATCATATAAAAAGGCGGTACGTTCTTATTCTGCAGAAAGTAGGGCCTTTAGCAATTCCCAAAACATTTTATAAAAAACTGACAACTTCAATTCAGGCCTATACTTTACCTCCAGATGTCCATATAACCAAACAAGGGCTCAACTTCTAAAGAGTAATTAAAGTTAAGACATTAACTAACCAACAATTATAAAACTTTGAAATGGAAATTTTATCCAAAAGTGGCTCCAGAATTCATGAAGGATTTGCAAAGTTCAATAGCACACTGAGGATTCTAAATCTGAAGGCTGCCTAATCTATGCAAAAGAAAATGGTGATCACATTCTAAATATTTATAAATATTTTTACAAAATGTACTTGCTTAATAATGGACATTAAAACCTGTAAAGTTTAATTATCCTTGTGAATTCTCTGAAAAACGCAGTACATTACTCAAGGATCTAATGTAAACATTAAAGGATCAAACAAAATGTGAACTTCAGCACATTGTATTGAAACATTGTGAGCCTTTAAATTTAATTTACCATACAAAAATAAAAAACAAAAACAATTAAAAAAAACAAAAAACAAAATACTGCATACCAGGATTGAATGAGTGAAGTCATCGTTTTTAATATAAAATTAGTCACAGAACCACACTGGGTAATAATGCATGCAAGGAAGTTTATTTTTTAAAAGCTTTCTGACGGTTCATTGGAAAGAAAGAGGGTTACTACTGGGTATCTACTGTCAAAGTAAGTTCCAGTATCACAGAAGTGCATCTAGGTCTGCTGTACCACCCTGCATGCTGCTAAACATGCTTTCACTTCTCAAAATACAGTATCAATGCAAACCCATGAATCAAGCTAAGTACGATACTATAACCAGTGCTATTGGATAGCTACCGACTGCAGACCTGTTAACATTGTAGCTTTGTTTTATTTCAATAACCATTTATTTTAAATGATATTATTTACAATTATGGAGGATATAACTGTTACTCAGTGAATGTTTTGTTTTATTTAGGCAATTTGAAGTTATTAATAAAAGAGAATTCAATTGTATTATTATTATTATTATTATTATTATTATTATTATTATTATTAAAATAGCAATGAAAAACATCAGTATATGAGTAAAGGAAATCGTTTTAAATGCAGTAAGGTGAGTAATAAACTGACTCCATTGTGATTTAGCAGTTGGTTCAACAATTTAACAACAATGTTCGATTGTAAATAAATATAAAACTAGGAAGAGAACCCAGAAATAGGAAAACTGGGTTTTTATGATGGGTTGTTTTTTGGATGATGATATATATATATATATAGATATAGATATACATACATACACATATTTTACATTTTTATTTCAAACAAACTTACTAATGGTTTAAAAAAAAAAATCCAGATGTCCAAATGCTGTGTGTGCCGACTCAGTTGTGTCTTCAGTTTACCTTCAGAACTTTGGAAATTTTATTTGGTGCTTCCAAAGTTCTATAGAACTCTGTGCCACTGCACACATATACAGCATGGCATTTTTTCCACTGTTTACATGTATTTTCTAGTGTGAAATAATGAATAGCAATAATCAATGTTTTTAATGGTAAAATTTAGCAATTTGAGTTGAAGTCAAGATTTGGCACAAGTTACATTTGAAGGATACAAGAATTTTTGTTTGAGCACAGATATAAATAGTTATTCTAATATAGCCTCTACCTAGGAAAATATTGAAAAACATGGTGTAATGTAAAAGGGGAGGCAAAAAAGCTTTCCATAGATGTATAACTTGCAAGGGTTTGAGACAATAAGTAAGGTAAAGATCAAAACTTTTTGGTAAAAAACTGACTCAGGAATATGATGAACCTTCTTAAACACTTGCTCAGGTGAAACACATTCTTCAACCATTTGAATTCAAAAAGTCCAAAAACAGCTCCAAACATGAATATGTGCCCTTTGACCTCTGATCATATTACCCCACACTGTGATATATTCAATAAACACAGGTCTTGTTCAATGGAAAGATACCACTGTTGTGTTAATCCAATGTGTAAAACTCTAGTTACTGCCATTTGTCTTACCAACACACCTAACTTTTTAAAATATTAATTTCAGGTCAATTACATGAAAAACTGCCTCTTTTTTTATTTTACCACATTGCCAATGACGTACCCATGCTAGAAGGATGTATTAGGACCTTGTCTGTCCCAAAAACACATAAAAAAGTATCTCTACCAGGGGTTGAGGTTCATCACCTGTCTGTCTGCTATTTCCTCCTGGATACACTTGCATCACCTCAAACTCAACCTCTCTAAATCTGACCAACTTTTCTTTCCCTCCTCCTCCCCCTCCTCTGATCTCTCCATCTCTGTTCCTCTGGAATCTACCACACTCTCTCCCTCTTCCTCAGCTAAGAACCTTGGAGTCACCCTGGACCCCTGCCTCTCTTATTCCCAGCACATCTCCACTCTGGCACACACTTGCATATTCTTCCTGAGCAACATTCGAAGAATCCAACCCTTCCTCACCAACTATGCTACCCAGCTCCTGGTCCAGGCCCTGGTACTCTCCCGCCTAGTATACTGCAACTCCCTCCTGGCTGGCCTCCCTGCGTCCGCCACCCGTCCGCTCCAGCTCATCCAGAACTCTGCTGCCCGCCTGGTGTTCTCTCTGCCTCGCTTCGCCCACGCTACTCCACTACTCCGCTCGCTCCACTGGCTCCTGATCACCGCTCGCATCCAGTTCAAGACTCTTGTACTAGCCTACAGATGCCTTGACCAGTCTGCACCCAGCTACCTCCAGACCCTCATCTCTCCCTACACCCCCACTCGACCTCTCCGCTCCGCCTGCACTAGAAGACTAGCTCTACCACCGCTACGCTCCCCTGCCTCCAAAGCCCGCTCCTTCTCCACCCTTGCTCCGCAGTGGTGGAATGACCTTCCTACAGATGTCAGGACTGCCCAGTCCCTGACCACATTCCGGCGCCTCCTTAAGACTCACCTCTTCAAAGAGCACCTGTAGAACTCCTCTGTTTGTATCCTGGGACACTATCACCCTTCATGTAAATGTGCTTTATTTTGCTCTTATCAGCCCCTATTTTACTGCATTTAATCCTGTACTTCAGAATACTGTAATCTGCCAAGTTTTTAACCTGTAGTACTTTGTATTTAATCACATCCTGATGTAACTATCACTATTTAATCATATCCTGATGTAACTATCACTATTACCTGCTGTATTATTGAATTGTGGTTTGTCAAACTTGTACTTTACTTGAACAAAAGTTATTGTATTTCTTGCTCTTATTGTATTACTTGTATTGTAACGCTTGAAATGTTTTTGCTTTACGATTGTAAGTCGCCCTGGATAAGGGCGTCTGCTAAGAAATAAATAATAATAATAATAATCACCAAATTTGGTACTCGGGCGACAGTCTACCTTGGTTACATTAGCATTCTAATCACTTGAAAGGCAAGAGGAAAAACACTGAAAAAACAACATCAGAAAAACAACCTTTAAAAAACTATTCCAGGCTGGCAGCACAATTAAGATGCTCTCAGTACTTATCTGTTAGCAGGTAGGCTAATTAGGTACCAGACAACATCTTTATTGAAGCCCACACAGTTTTATAACATGAAAAGCTTTTAGAAAACAGGGGTTTAATTGCTATGCAATACAGGAACTGAGGCTATGCTACTGAGAAAAAAAAAAAACAACACCTTTCTGTAGGTATTAATGCTTACCTTTACATTGTGCATACTCATAATGTTTCCACAGTCATCCATGTATTGCTTCAGATCCTTATCCTATAAATATGGACATAAATTTGACATATCATTTAACATAATCATTCTACCATAATATAAATGATCAATTATCTCATAGGGGCATCCACAGGCTTTAAGAAATGCATTAAGTAAAAATAGAATAGTACAGTTTTTTTATTTTTAGTATTTATTCATAATAGTATTTTTAACTGTGTGCACATTTTGGCATCAAACTATCATGTGTGTGTCCATACACATCTGAGAACAGTTAAATATACACAATTTGATAATTGCAACTATCTAAAGCTGTTTGGAGGGGGGGGAGGAGGACTGAAAAAGACACAAACTACCTAATAAAAGCACACACACACACACACTCTCACACACACACACACACACACACACACACGTTACTGTGAAGCTGTTCTTAGACTAATAATCAATAGCAACATCTCGATTCACAAGCATGTCATCCCACTTCCCAAACATGTCATTGCTTCCTCATGATGCTCTCAGAACGAATAGCCCTTACCAGGTATTCAAAGACTAGTGTCAACGATTTGTCCGTGTGAATGATATCATGTAAGGTGACGATGTTCGCATGCTTCAGATCTTTAAGTAACGACACTGCAAAAGAAAAAAAATGACATTAGTTTATGCACTAGAAATATTTTCAATTCCATTCACAAAATAAACACTATTTTTTTTTCCATCAACGAATTAATTTCATTTGAAAAATTATTTAATTTTAAAATGGTATCATAATCTGGACACTAAAGGGTTTTTAGTTTTAAAAGTGGCTTTAATGTCCAACCATAAAGCACTGATTTACGTCAGATGGATTTAGGAAAGCGCTACCCTTGTTGCACTTCAGCTCCATTTGTCAGATTTGGCATTATATTATATAACACTTAAAACGCTTTGAAGAGAAGGGAAAATCTGTTTATCTGGCTTGTTTACAAAGCAGTTAAAAATTTGCGTGTCTACACAGTGGAGGGGATTTTTAACAACTCGTCCAGACTCAGAGTGGGTTTGTACTGCAGGGTGACAAATGGGATTCTAAATGACCCTGTGGAGTTATTTTTGTTTTAAGCTGGCACCCTCAGTTTGTGTGTGTGAATGAAAATCTTGCTCTGTGCACTCATTTTCAGCCTCCAAATGATGTATTCAACCAAGTTACTCTCAGACACCTTCAACTTTAATGAGGGGACGTTTGTACCACGTCTCACCAACCACACAAATACATGTACAACAGTTTCCTTTACCTTCTCGGATAGCTGTGCAGGGTGCTCCCTCTTCATGTTCCAGTCTGATCTCCTTTAGTGCTACCAGGTTGTCTGTCAGTTTACTCCTACCCTTAAAAACAGTTGCATAAGTTCCCTAAAAATGCAAAAGAAAAAAAAACAAAAAAAACAACAATCATTATAAGAGGAACATAACTGCACCATTCACAATGATCTTGAAGACAAGGTTAAAACAGGAGAAACACAAACTGTTACAAAGACTGCATCAGAAAAGCAAAGGCTGTAAACTGTGTACAGTACAAATTCAAAACAGAGAAACTAATAAAACCCAGCGACTGACCTCTCCCAGTTTGTCCAACTTGATGTAGGTCTCGAGCTTTCCGAATCCAATTTCAGACTACAAACACAAAAGAAAGAGACATGGCTTTAATAGGATTACTGTCATTCATAATGCCAAACAGACCACTTTAATAAAGGGGAAGCAATAAAATGTCCCTTTTGGAAAACCTCACAGTTAATACCGTTAAAAGGTAAGAGATTATTTAGGGTCACAGCTGCTTACTGTAGATCATTAAAATACCCCCCTTTTGTACTGATTAAAACAGCTGACTGCATATCCAAGATGACATGAATCCAACTGTCCTAACGCAACAAATAATTGGGTTGCTAAAAAAACTAACACATAAATCAGGCATAGAGAACTGCCGTCCAAACAGAAACGAGTAATAAACCTACTTTTTTTTTTTTTTTTTTTTTTTAAACAAACAGTTTTTATTACTATATTGTTAAATTAATTTGAGGCCTACGCAGTATGCAACACTGAGCTGTGCTGTGCTGCGTTACCTGTGTCAGTGAAATGCCACCACAGTAGCAGACAGGTTAATCTTCACAGAGTGCCATGGAGACAGACTCACCAGTGATGCTCTGCGAGACCGCCTACTCATTGGCTGGTCGAATTGTGGGCTGTTCAGCTGCAGCTTCTCCAGATACCCGTCTGGTATCCTAATGTCTGCAGGCAGCGACAGACGCTTGTTGAGGTCCTAGCAAGCACAGACAAGCACATGTATATTAAACAACACTTGTCAAGCCAGAAGTGCCTGTTATTACATTTTCAAATGAAGGCTGCTTTTAATCAAGTACTTGAGCAACAACATCCTTCACTTTAAGCAGTTCTTAATTAATCACCTTTTTTTGCATACAATTTTCTGGTCAGGCTTTAGACAGCCTAGCTACTGTAACTAGAATCGTAGAGTAATTATTATGGTATTACTGGTAAAGAAATACAACAAGCATCTTAAAGACCAAAAACCTCTCTCTGTCAGCGTAAGCAAAGCATTATGTTAATTTGTTTACCGGTAGTTTTCACATAAGACCTGTGTACAGCAATTTAATTACAGGAACTAGAATCTGGGAAGGAAGTTGGTAAGTTTAAAATGGATACAAAACATTTGAATAAACATGACAATGTAAATAAGGAAAACAAAATGTTTCCATTTTGAAACACGGCACATGGTGTAGTTTAGCAGACTGCTTCTACAGATTCTCCAACACTGTTATAGTTACCTTTCAGCCAAAATGAAAGGTATTAAGCACTTTTAATCTAGAATATTATAGGATTAATTTTATTGTTAATGTTAACTAGAAAACAAACTATAACAGTAACAACCAACCCAAAACGGTGCCGAGATGTTTGGTAGATGAACAGTTAGAAATTTGCATTTGGAAATCTCTCACATAGTGGCTTATTTTGGATTGAGCAAGTTCACATAAAAACATTACAATGAAAAAAAAAAAAGTCTTTAAATCACTTATGGTATATGTGGTTCTGTTATATTTAGAAATGTCTAATTTCCAGACTGAGTGGATGAACGTAATCCTAAATGCTATGCCGGTTCATTTAGAACAAGGATACGATTTTAAATGTCTTCATTAAACCTTTTTGAAAATGTAATATGATTGAGTGAATTTCAACCTAAATTAAACAGCACTGCTAAACTAGGAGTACATGAACTCCAGTCAGCTTATATGATGCTTTCCGACATGCCACCAAAATGCTTTCTGCACAATTTCCTCCATTGAAGGTTACTTTACAAGCAGAGTAAGTTTTAATGTCCAGATCATCTTCAACTCCTCTAATCAAATTGATCCAAGCTTCTGTGTGCATGAGAATGGCATCACTCAGCCATCAGGGCCCTTTTAGCTTGAATCAGCAAGGCACCCCAGTTGCCATGGGCATGTGCCGAGGCGCACTTATACATCCTCTCCATGTGTGACTAACACTAGACTGAGATCCATCAGTGTCTGACAAGATACAACTTCAGAACAGCAAGATTAGAAGGAGGGCACGTCACGCAGGGTCCAAGATTATCCGGCTAAGCCATAAAGCAAGGTACAATACTTTAAGTGCATAAAAACCACTGTAATGAGTAAATAGAAAAAAAAAAAAAACACCCAACAACTGCTTTTACAAACCGTCTACTATATTAAGACCACTCGACCTATTGGATCTACAGGAGTGCAACGGAAAATGGGCAAAACTCTTATTAGCAGAACACAACAGAAAGTATTTCAGTTATGGTGTTTATCTGTAACTGTACAACTGTTTCTTTAGAAACTGAACTTCCTTCACAGAAATTAAAGTTGCACAACCCAATGAACTGACAGAGACGATCTTTGTGAACCGCTGTTGCCTTTATAAACTGCTGGTGCAGCTTGATCAGTGGGTCCTGTAGTGAGCTGCAGACCTGCTCACGTCCCAATACAGCTGCTGAAATGTGTACCAGCCTCTTCTGTGCACATGCTTTCTCACTGGCTGTCAGCATACAGCATGTGTCCACTCCGGCCACTGGTGTGGCAACGTGTTATGTTGGTTGTTCTGGTACAAGGTGGCTGACAGTATTTCAAAATTGGACATCAAATGACACTGACGCAACATAAATACACTATCACAAATGGATATAAATAAATACTTATTCTGGGATTGCAAACTTGCTTTCTTGTTCCTTAACTTCAGTTTTTTGACAATTTTTGCCTGTCACAATGCCTATAGTGAAGATGCCTTCAATACAACATGAGTATCTCGGCGCTTCCATGCCACATGTTAATACGTACCGGGTGGTAGGTCAGTATCTCAATCTGTGGCTCTTTGGTATTTACTATATCATTGTATTAGTTTTAAAACATGCCATCTGAAAGACATTCACGTCATTCAAGCTGAAGTACAAGAGCCCTCTAATACCCAACTCCCTTTATCCAACGACTGTAAAACAGCGTAGGTGTGCTCTGTGCTGTGAAATCCGCACTCCACCAATCCTGCGCTAAAAGTAGTATTCCTGTAATCTACATGGCTGTAAAATCACACAGCATCTCTCTATAGACAAATCACTGCAGTATTAATGTTACTGTTATGGCAGTATTATTACCAGACACATGTGGCTATTCCCAGCTGCCGATGCATAATGTTAGTCACCAGAGGGCAGTAGCTATCAAGCAAGCACAGAGCACCCTTTTGTGGTGATGCAGTTAGAGATTTGCTACTCCAATTAGGATTACCAGCAGTGCTACAGTAAGCTTCTTTTGATTATCAGCCAATTCACTTACAAAACAAAAAAGCACCTAGCATTATCTTCTGACGGGGATCTTTCTGTGCTGTACTGAGAGGAATTATCAGGATAAGATAACCACAGTGTCCCAACATTAACACCCACAGAGACTGCTCCAATGAAAAATAGGAGAAATGGCAGCCCCGTTTACAGAAGTAAGGAGTCATTTCGGCAAGCAGCTTCAAAAAGTGATTAGTAATGCTACTGTAAATGAACACATTCATCTGGAGAGTCTAAACAATGACACCAAACCCATTGATACGCTAGCCCTATCCCTTTTACACCAAATTAGTATTCTGTCAGTAAACAAAACCTGTTTGTCAGTACACAAAATCAAAACTCGATTGTAGTGCACAGTTAAAGTAGTTGCAACCTCAAATTGGTGCATAACATAAAACACTGCAGTAGGTGTGTTTACCAGATATGATTTATACAATGTATTTGCAGTAAAATTAACATAGGATTTGTAAGGAACATTTAAAATGTCAGTGTTCCAGCTGTGTGTGTTGGACTACACTTGCAACCACAAATATTGTCACGCCTTTTTAGAAAATCTAGAAGACTTTATTTAGGATTTATTGTTCGAAAGAAGTAAAAGCTACGTGAGTAGTTCTTGGAAGCCAATGAAAATTACTATGGTTACCATATACATTTATATCACACGTTACCAAACTAAAAATAGCAGAATCAATTGAGACTGGACGTGCTGAAACATAATGCCATTTGTGTAACTGCATTGCAAAAATAACAGGTATAGTAATTCTTAAATTACAACTGTGTTTTCCCTCAGTCTTCATTGACACTTTTTAAATGATATATACCTTTTAATTTATCAATAGTAAAGTGTAAGCAGAGAACACACAATGCTCTCTTTCCACTGTTTTTTCAGGTTTGATGTAGAGTAGTGCTTGCCTTTAAATCTACCAATTTTATTTTACCATGGATTTTGCTGCTCTAGTTGTCACCTTGTGTGCTGAATTCTCAAAAGAACTGTACACAAAAAAAGGATTAAGTACTTTAAAAAGATGCCTCATGTTGTATCTGAGGATATTCAGCTGTACACGATGACATGTGACAGATGAATCGTTACCTGTAGCACACAGGTAAAGTTTTCATACAGGTTAATTACTTGCATCATGAACAGCATTGCTTCAGATTGCTTTGAATTGCCCTTTGTTTTTTCTGGACATGCCCTCAATCTACAAGCTGAACTTGGGATAGAAAGCCTAAATAGAGTAACTGAGTAAACTCGGGGCCCAATTTCGATGGAACGCAAACGTAGAGGGCAAAGTGCTAAATTACGTTTGCTCTGTCCAATAAAGAAAATCTGATAGCAAATAAAAAGCAAGTAACATTCCCTTTAAGAAAACAATGTCTTTGCTGTAATCTTGGTGAAAAAATTGCTCTTTTGCCACAGCACCATTTGATAATGCAGTGTTTTTAAATATTTACCTTCATTGAACACATTTTGCATATGTGATTGCAGTGTTTCATTATATTCATAATCATAAACAGCTTGCTCAAAATCAGGGGCAAACAAGTTTTGCCCTAGTGTTAGAGGTTTACCCACTCATCAAGATCAGGCCTTCAGACTTCTAGGAATATCAAGAAAGGAAATGAAAATGCCATTTGATAAACTCCTGATAAACGCCTTCATTGTATTTCACAGTACATACCTGTACGACCTGTTCCTATTCAGTTTTAAATAACTTTAGCATAACAGGCAGAGGTGTCAAAGGGCCTAGGAGCTCTTAAAATAAACAAATCCCCTGGGCCAGATGAGATCCTCCCAATAACTCAAAGAAATGAAAGAAGTTATTTACAAACCACTAACTAAGATCATGCAACATTCTCTTGAGACAGTGGTTGTACCGAAAGACTGGAGAATTGCAAATGTAATAGAGCCACAAAAAGGGAGACAAAACCGAACCAGGTAACTACAGACCAATAAGCCTGACCTTCTGTTATATGTAAACTTACGGAAATGATAATAAGATCCAAAATGGAAAATTACCTATATTGTAACAGTATCCTGGGAGACAGTCAGCATGGCATTAGGAAAGGGAGATCGTGTCTAACTAACCTGCCTGACTTTTTTGAGGATGCAACATCCAACAATGGATAATTGCAAAGCCTATGACATGGTTTACTTAGATTTCCAGAAAGCTTTTGACAAAGTCCTGCGTAAACGAGGAATTTTCAAACTGAACGCAGCAGGGATTCAAGGAAATGCATGCACATGGATTAGGGAGTGGTTAACATGTAGAAAACAGAAAAGTACTGATTAGAGGAGAAACCTCAAAATGGAGCGAGGTAACCAGTGGTCTGCTACAGGGATCAGTATTAGCTCTTCCTAATCTACATTGACAGATTCTAGTATAGTAAGCAAACTTGTTAAATTTGCAGACGACAAAAAAATAGGAGGAGTGGCAAACACTGTTGCAGCAGCAAAGGTCATTCAAAATGATCTAGACAGCATTCAGAACTGGGCAGACACATGGCAAATGACATTTTATACAAAAGTGTAAGGTACTGCACACAGACAATAAAAATGTTTGTTATAAATACCATATGGGAGATACTGAAATTGAAGAAGGAATCTATGAAAAAGATCTAAGAGTTTATGTTGACTCAGAAATGTCTTCATCTAGACAAAGTGGGGAAGCTATAGAAAAGGCCATCAAGGGAAGTAATGTTAAAACTTTACAATGCATCAGTAAGACCTCATCTAGAATATTGTGTTCAGTTCTGGTCACCTCGCTACAAAAAGGATATTAGCATTCAGAATTCTAAAAAGCTATTGACAATGTCGACCCAGGGAACTTTTTTGACCTGAAAAAAGAAACAAGGACCAGGGGTCACAAATGGAGATTAGATAAAGGGGCATTCAGAATAGGCACCTTTTTTTTTTTTTTTTAACACAGAAATTGTGGGAGTCTGGAACCAATAAGCTACTAACAACCCAACAAGCAAGATGGCCGAATGGCCTCCTCATTTGTAACCTTTCTTATGTTCTTACATAGATTCTAACCAAGGGCACTTTTGCTTGTGCATGGTTCAACTTCTAAGCAGGCTACTAGTGAAGTTTTCAGGCCTGAGATATGAACTACACTGGTGTGCTGGTAGCAACAATAAAGCTTCAAGTTCAATGGTGTGGTATGGCGTGGCATGGCGTGGTGCGTCTCCAAGGAGAACCGATGCAAGATGTTAATCCATCTTGAGCTTTAGAAGTGCTAATTCCTAATTAAAAGGGAACAAACTTGCTGCTCACAACCCACAGAACACTTGATACATCAGGCTTCATCCAGGAGACAACCACCACATGCTGTCAGGACAGCTGTCACATACCAAGCATACATCTAATGTCTCCAACATAGGACAATTACAATTGTAATTTATTTATACATGGCAGGGCGTTTTAATAGTCTCCAATTGATCTTTATCCAATTTTTTCTCTCAATTTGAAATAGCCAATTGCATTATTTTAGGCTCAACTCACCGCTAACACCCCTGTGCTGACTCGGGAGCGGCGAAGACGAACACACGCTGTCCTCCGAAACACGTGCCGTCAGCCGACTGCTTTTTTTTCACGCCACAGGCCCGCCATGCAGCTACCTCAGAGCTACAGCGTCGGAGGACAACACAGCTCTGGGCAGCTTACAGGCAAGCCCGCAGGCACCCCGGCCAGTCTACAGGGGTCGCTGGTGCGCGGTGAGCTGAGAACACCCTGGCCGACCTAAGCCCTCCCCACCCGGACGACACTCGGAAAATTGTGCGCCGCCCCTTTGGAGCTCTCGTTCACGATCGACTGTGGAATAGCCTTGACTAAACTGGCGACCTCCAGGTTATAGGGCGCATCCTACGCTCTACGCGGAGCACCACTCGGGAGCCCTCTCTTGCCTATTCTTAGTCAATCTACAGGTATCTGCAACCTTCCTTGGTTGGGTTTGCTGCTGGCAAGTGCGTGATTGAGGAAACTTTACATGTAAAACTACAGTTCTGTAACTGTTTTCTACTAACGCTGCAAGTGAATAATTGCGTCATCTACACTGGTTCAAAGGCATTTACTGTTAACTTAAGGTAGCTGTAATAACTAAAGAATAAATAATTTAAGACAAAAGCTTGATATGCATAAAAATCCTTATTACTTGTCTCTTTCATGCCTTTCATTTGAAGCATCTTTTGATTGAGAAGTGTTGATCTGTGTTAATGCCCTAGTCAGCATCACGATCAGTTGCTTCATACACCAAGTGAATGGCACCAGGTGCACGATGACCTTCAGTTAAAATAAAAATAGGTCAGTATGATCAAAATAGAAACAAACCGTTCCATGCAGCACGCTTGACACTTTTATAGTCTCTTAAAACCTCATGAAAATGCATGAGTGTTAGCAATAGCCTTTGCGCCTAAATGAACGCAACACAAGCTGAAGTATCCTGCCATTTGAATCTGATGCAGGTGTTTAGTACAGAAGACATGCCCATGGCTTGCAAACCGCTCGTTATTTTTAAACAAATAAATAAAAAAAATAACTAAACAATTTAAATAACTGGTGCAAAGTGAGGAAATCTATTGTATCTCAGTTTAAATTGGGTTATATTGTACATAATTATTCCACCTGGTTGAAGAAATAGAACACAAAGAGATGAGACCCATTACCACCCAAGTGCTGGGAACAAGCTGGGGTTCCAGGAGATGAAGTCAAGGTTCAAATCTGCGGCTTTCTGACCAGGACAACACAACAGTGCTACAACTAAAGACACCAAACTGAAGAGCAGCAACTGTTCACTTACTAGGCATGTTTACATAAAAAGCAGACAGTAACAACTGCTGGCTGCTTATGTCAATTAACTCAGCTGTTTATATGTGACAAGAGACCATGGTGAAGCTGGCAGTGTTTTTAGATCTTCAGTTATGCCTGGGACCCAAATCAAGTATCTATTGAGCTGTGCTCACCTCCATGGAGATCCTCCTTTGCACTCGATTCCTCAGACACACTCCCGTAGGAGACTGGACCTCGTCCGACGATGTTCCAGACGCCTGGTCACTTTCTCCATCGGAGCCGATCTTCAGATTCTCATGTACAATGTCTAAACAAAAGCAAGGGCAGCAAAATAGCTTAGTCATTTGGGCTTAATATGTTTGAGTTTCATTCAATTGGGAATCACTGAAAATGAGAGTGACAATAAGTGCAGGGACGCCCCGTCCAGTCTTCCCTACTGGCAGAAAAAGGATTCCCTGTTTTGGGGACAGAGGGTGTGAGCAGAGCGAGCCAACTGTACATGGAGCACAGGTACGGAGCGGGGTAGTTGCTGGAGCGGAGCAGACATTTCCAGCCCGCTGTTTCACAGCACCTGTTAAACCTGCAAGATGATATTTCCTAACTTTTACTTCGATTTCAATTTACACATTTCTTCAGTACCAATCAATAATAATGAGGAAGCGTCTCGGAATTGAATTAGATAACTTAAATCTGATCATAGCTGGGCATGAGGCTTGTTAAACTGTGTATGCCTTATACAACAGAAATCACATGCAAGTGATAATAATTATTATCTCACTGTTGTTAATTATCTTTTTAATTAACATTCAAACATGCCTGGGAACATAGAACACAAAATGATGCAATATGGATCAGACAGCTAGCCATTATAAAATAATAAAATGAACCAAGAGCAAGCTTCTGTGCGCCTCTCTTCTGTGCGTGTGGGCCTGTCCGCCCGCATGCAGTTTTTGTAAAATGTACCAAACAAACGGCGACCCCTCGGGGGTGCCCCCAATTCTGCTGGGGGCCCTATGGTATAGAGTAATTTGTGTATAGGTTAATTCAGCCCTGTTCACAACATTAAGGTCATAATAGTCCCCGCTCGCTTCCCCTTTTGTTATTTTTATTGGCAAGGCATACAATAGAATGCTGCCTTTTTATAATACTTAGTATTTTGGAAACAATTAACTTTATAATATATGCAATTAAAGGATCTAAAGTCTATACATATGTTGTTTCATACTTATGTTTGTTAACACTCCTGACCTTTTTTTTTTAAAAAAAAAGATTGTATACTGAGTGTATAAAAGCTGGCATTGTAGCTTTGGAAGCAGGGAAGTCAAAAGGTCAGAAATGAGGATTCAATTCCACAAGATCCTGGGTCTTAAAACTAGCATAATCATTGATAACTGTGCCCGGAGCAGTCGATTTTTCACCACACAGTGTTACCAATTGATTGCCAAATGATTTTGTTCATGAATGGGTGTTGGTAGGATTGCTGGTATTTCCATTGTTTCTGTTTTGCACAAGGCTGTATTGTTCTACCATTGCTGCTGCTTAAACTACTTGAGCAGTGGTAGGAAGATTTTTCTAGGAACCGCTTTTTTCTCTTCTATTAATAAATAATCACTTAATCAATTAATAAATATTCTCTGTCTGCTTGATTAATGACAACAAAGCAGACAGAGAGGACCTAAAACGTGTCTCATCTATTAGAACGGACCCTTCCTCCACTTAACTTGCTGGTAGGGCTCTTTGTTTTCAGTTTTATTTTTGGTCATGTGATCTCCATTTAAAAGTTATATTTAACCAACTCTTAAACTCTTGTTAAAGCATTAAATTGTGAAACCAGATCATTTTTGTTTTTTTCTCCTGTAACTTGAATGAGACTATGATTCTGTTTCATTGATAATGTTAAAAAAAAAAAAAGGACAGCGCCTTATTTTTAATTCAAACCAAATACAGAAAGGAGTTCAGTTACCTTGCTTTTACCGGATTTAAAATCTTTGCAAAAATGTTATAACCTGTTAAGAGTGTCCTCTTAATCACGATTTAATTAACTCAATTTAAACTTCACTTGCTGTTTGCGTTTGGTTTGAATTAAATAAGGTGCTGCCTTTTTTTTTTTTTTTTTTTTTTGCATTATCAATGAAACAGAATCATAGTCTCAATCAAGTTACGGGAGAAAAAACTAAAAGTGACCTGGTTTCACAAATCAACACTTTCCCAAGAGCTTAATTGAATGGAGGCGGCTAAAAAAAAAGAAAAAAAAGGACGTCACGTGATCAAAAATAAAAACCGAAAACGAAAGAGCCCTACAGCTATGCCAAATGAATTAATACTGTTTCTATTGTTACCACCAGACTTTGTTTATCAGATTACAGCCACACCAAAGACAACATGTGAAAAAAAGGATGCATTTTAGTGAAACAGTTCTTCTACTGTATGCAGGCCAGGTGTCTATTATTATTATTATTATTTGTTTATTTAGCAGACGCTTTTATCCAAGGCGACTTACAGAGACTAGGGTGTGTGAACTATGCATCAGCTGCAGAGTCACTTACAATTACATCTCACCCGAAAGACGGAGCACAAGGAGGTTAAGTGACTTGCTCAGGGTCACACAATGAGTCAGTGGCTGAGGTGGGATTTGAACCGGGGACCTCCTGGTTCCAAGTCCATTTCTTTAACCACTGGACCACACAGCCTGTCTAACCACAGTAAATATTACTTGTTGCTGTCATTTAACATACGTAAAATTGCATTGAAGTGAATAATTTTGATAGCAAAATTACCCTAGTTTGACAATAACGTTAGTGTGCAAGGGACAATAATAAAAGTATATACATGTTAATTAATACTTGGACATTACATTTATAATAATAATAATAATAATAATAATAATAATAATAATAATAATAATAATAATAATGAGCCAAGAAATGGATCCGGTGCACAAGGGCCTTCACACTGCTTTAACGTTAAACAGTGTAGAGAAGAATATAAACCCACTATCAGCACACGTGTAACATAACTGCTTGTAGTGCAAATGGAATCTAGCTCCTATCCCTGTCAGTGAAGCGACACAGTCACGCTTGCCATAATCTGGGGTTACATGTTCTGAAAGAAAATGGATGCGCTTTTCAGCTGCAGAATAAAATCTCCACCATTGTAAAGAAAACTTCTATAAAAACAACAATTGTAAACTCGATTATAAAAGAACAGTATAGGCAGAAAATGTTATGCACTCAAAGTATAATAGCGATCATCATAAAGGTCAGATAATTACGACTCCCAATGGGATAGTCACCCTGGTGTTCTGCTTCGCACACCATCTGCTGCAGGAGAGTGACACCACCGCCTCCTACACTGCATACCCTGTCGTTATCACTCCCTTTATTTCATTCCAACACAGCCTGCCATGTTTTATGAACAGATTTTTCACTTTTGTCTTTAGAGAAAAGAATACATTTATTTCTGTCTCTTATCTAATCAGCCGAGCCCCTCTTTCGGTCCATGTCAGTCGTCATCTTCTAAAACAAGCTAAAAAAAAAAATGGTGCTATACATAACCCTCAAACAAGGACTCCCTGTATAGAATTTATTTTTGAAAGCCTGTCAGTTACAGTAGTTCTAGCACTCATTTATTAGACATAATATGTAATAAATTAAACAGCATGTTACATATACAGGAGACGTGGCAGAAACCTACACAAATTATTTTGGGGGGAAGATTCTGTCTGCTTTACTTGGCACCAGGGATCATAAAAGCTACAAATTTCCACTTTATACAATGATTTATTCATAAAATTATTGCTGGTACATGTTAATGGATTTTTTGAACACATTCTGTCTGTAACATAACTGTGGCCTGGTATGTTTAGACAACAGCACTTTTAGTCCCCCCATTTTGTTGGTAACAAAAAGGCCCTTTTCTTTGTGAAAGGCGGCATTCATGCTCTCCCTTACAGAAGTGCAGCACTCAAATCTCTACAAGCTAAATTAGATCATTCACAACTGTTTATAGGTCTGCATATGATTAACTTAACAGCAACTTCTTGTAAATTTGCTTAAAAAGGTAATGTCTTAAAAATGAGTGCCCATAATGTTACTTTGAATTGGGATACTTAATATACTGCACATGGCACAATAATTAAAGGTTGGCAAGTATTTTTGAATACATACAACTGAATTGATTAATAGGAAAAACTGCTTAAGTTTTTTTTTTTTCATAAAGAAACTATCCCTCTTCTAACAGGACAGGAGTTCATATTTGCTCAGTGAACAGAAAGTGAAAGTTACGTTTCTGAATTACCACAAAGTGTCAAAGGAATACTTTTCCTCTTGCCCAATGGAACATGACATAACTGTTCTTAATTCGATTGACACTGGAAGTTAACTTGTTAAATTTTAAAAATGGCTTCCCACACAGCTCTGTTACAAAGACCGGAGTCTGAAATTTTCCAACATCAACGTCATCACGAATGCTCAGAGATTGGCTTTGTTCTGTAGGTGTAACACCTACACAAGTTTAGCTGAAGCCATGCCAAAACAGCTCACCCCCACAGTGAAGCACTGATTAAACAACACACAGTAATGCAAGCAGAGAACTTATTTTTGCTGCACAGCACTAAAAAACTCACAGCACGACTGCAGGTGATTAAAAGCTAAGTGGAAGAGTCGATTACTGACAAGCAAATCAAATGGAACACATAAGCCGTTAATACTGTAGTCATCTTAATACCTAGTTACTGCAGCTACCTCCAGAACCTGTCTAGCATAATCAGCATTGCCTTCTGGTCGACAGAGCAAGAGTGCAAGACACAAAATAAACGCTGCCAATAACAAAAGCTGCAACCACAGTTTCCTGTCTCAGTAGCTGCTAATCTCCTCCTATTCCTGGCACCATTCAATATGGAGGCGTACTGTACTACAGATCAGCAAGACACCGACTGATTTGTGTTCTCACCTCATTTCTATTAAAAGGATTATCATGCAGACAGAACTCCAGAAAGCGAAACAGTAGCTACTTTAATGCAGTAAAGTTAGGGAAGGGTTTGGCTCTGGTTACATCTGGCTTCTGCACTCACAATTCACACCACTGGGTATGTTTTTAATCTGTATTGTTATTGCGTTTGACGAGGTGAAATTTAAAAATTACCCGAATGAAACATTGCCGTCACATGACAACACACTGCAAGTACATTATATTCAATTAGCACAAAAGACTTTCTTAGAAAACCATTGGGGGAAGAAAAAAAACAAAAAAAGCAATAACTTCCTTATACATGTTGTTTCTATGGCAACATAAGCTTGTAAAACCAATATTGTATTTTAAATAGAGAGGGAAAAGAAGACTATGCATAGCTAAATTACTTCTAGTGTTTAACATAATTGTAGATAACAAAATAAGTCCATAAATCTAAGCCATTTTGCATGTTTGCTGCATAAGTCTCAATTGTAGGAAACACATATTACAGCATACATGCATTTTAATTTTAAACAGGATATCTGTACTACTTTAGGTTAAGAAAGTTCTCAGTTTCTATGGCTTATTCTTGGGTTACCATTTTGCAATTGGTCATTTAACCTCACTAGCATCTTCTGGGTCAAAGTATGTCGGTCAGTAGGGGAAGCAGCCGATTGGTTATTGACAGGAAACTACAGTAGCTAGTGAAGGGGCAGGGACAATGCCACTCTCCTGGTAAAAGGACCCAGGAAGTACAGTACAAGACAGTTTAATAAAACATGGCTTGTAAGCAACAGAGTTCTCTTTAACCTTGTGCAGTGCCAGATATCATGTTTTGAAATGAAAATACATGTGTCCTATATATAACATGTGTTCCTTTCAAAACTGCACATTTAAGACCTTTAGAAAGAATGGATGTGTATGGCGGAGGGATGTTTATGGCGGAGGGATTTTAAGGAAGAGCTACTGACTTCTAGAGGACAAAGGCCAACCCTGCAGGTGTCTGCCTTTGAGCTTATTGGGGGCCTGGCCAGCAGGGTTCACTGTAGCGCAAATGAGGACAAACAGTCCCTGCCAGTTTGGCCTCCCTAACCCTCAGGAGCGCCAGAGCCAATTTAAGGAACTATTTTGTTAGCTACAATTACTTTAATAAGGTAATGCACCATTAAAAAGGTTCTGAAAAAGTACCCCAAAATAACTACAGTTTGTGCTATGCTAGTGAGCCGGATCTTTACAGTAAATAGCATGGAATAATAAACTGTGTGTGTACTGTTAACAAGTTTGCTAACCCCTGGGTAAATTATTTCGGTTTAAAAAAAAAAAAAAAAGATATCACAAAGACAGATCATTGAAAGAATTATAAGACCTCACTAAATTCAATATAATTTATTGCATGCTTGCCGTCATGTGTTGTCGACCTCAGCTATGTTACACATCTGTATTTTCATTTCCCCCTCACCAAAGCAAAGCACACTCTGATACCCTCCAGGCCAGACTGGAACTGTTATAGATATCTGCATGTGTGGAGCAGCAGGAGAACTCTGGTAGGAGGAATGCAATACACTCGCTATGCATACGGTCTGGTGCTGGTGCTGGGATACAGTTTACAGACCACAGTAGGTTATGGTCTTTGAAGATTGCTTATCCTCACCAAGCCAATTTGAATACCTTCAGGATGGAAATGGAAATGAAAAAGGGCTTGTACACTTTGTGAAAACAGACGACGGCTAAAAAGCACAGAAAACGAACAGAAACATGATGTAGATGAAGACTACGGCAGGAAGATGAGCAGCAAAAACTATTCAGCATTTCAGGGACTGAACTGAAGACAACCAGCAAGAGACCACTTATAATAGTACATGACTAATAACAAGATTATTAAGAAAAATGTCGCACTGCAATGAAATATAGAATGTGTAAGAAATTGCACAACAAACTTACCCAGTCTGCTTCCATTCCTAGTCATGGGCATGAAGGAGCTGAGGCTTCCACCGATCACACTGTGTGGCCTTCTCAGGGGGGGTTTCTTGAAGGAGCTGGTGTACTGGTGGAGAAAGGCATGCATGCTGTGTGACGTGGGGGGCCTGCCGTTCCTCACAATCGGCTCTGGGATCCAGGGAAGTACCAAACCATCAGGGAAGACGAAACAAAGACACTCAATGAATATCAAAACAAGCACAGTGTGGGTTTTTACACCCATGAGAAAAGTACAGAACACTTATCTTCAGATACAGATGTTATTATAAAGATCCTTATTCAAAAATAGTTTTTTTACAGCTCAGGCAAGCCTAGTAATAATTGGAATGCCTGCATGGCTCTACATTCCACCTCTACATTTCTGGTGAACTTTGTAATTATTTGAAACATTGTTTAAAAAAAAAAAGAGGAGTCACATGAATGCTATGGAAGAACTTGAACAAATATAAAGGTTATCAAATTCCAATGTGCCATTTCCCAAAAATATACCCTCAATAGCTCAGGCAGTCAGGTGTCACCACTGTGAAAGTAGATCACCAGGACCAATATTCACATTACATAGAAAGCAAGAGTGTCAGTAATATATCCCCCGCCATGACTGTAAATTCAACATCAGAGCTATCGGCACAATGAAAAGGTTGATGACTATGACACAGATCAGCAGTACTGTATTTCAGAATAGTATATAATTAGAATAAGCAATTAAATGTTTGAAAGTAGCAATTTGAAAAGTGATTCTCCAGCTATACAGTATGGAAAAAATGAAAGCGTGACATACAGATAGACAAATGTACGGACAGACAGACACCCCCGTATATCCCATGAATCTGATATTCAATAACTTATGCTAAATAATCGTAATACAAAAAGTTTCACAACAACTGGATAAGCGGCTCTCTAGATAAGTGTGAACTACGACTAGGGGTGTAAAGATACACTAATAACCTGACACAATAAATATCACGATATGATATGTATTACGATATACAGGTTACGATACAATATGTGTCACGATATACAGGTTGCGATACAATATGTATCACGATATACAGGTTGCGATACAATATGTATCACGATACATAATAGGATTAAATGATCATTTAATGATGGACCATTTTGTTAAGTCAAAAATTAAATGATAGGCAGAGTAGGTACTCATTATGGACTATAAAATGCACTTATTGTTCATTGAAGAACCATTTGGTGATCTGCATTGAGCGACGTTGTGCTTTTGTTCATGCATCACGATACAGACGATACATACCACTATTACCATACTATATATCATGTAAAGAAAGTATCGAGATTCATTGATGCAGGGGATTAAAAAACAAACCTAAAAAACACTGCTGTTAACAGTTTAAAGCAATAGCTGAATAATCTGATCTGTTACTATACAGAGATTGAAGTCTGATATTTCTATAATTTCTGCAAATCCTGAAGTTGTGTCTCAAATGATTTAGAGATATGGAAGTGCAGTAAAGATGTTTAATGAAATCAGTACCCAACAACTGTATCATTCTAAAAATGACAAACATCATACTGCTCTCGCCTAATTAAACAATTTAACGTTGGTTATGTGAGTAACACAAAAAAGACTGCTTTGTTAAAACTGGAATAGATTATAATAACTACTTTTAGGCTGTAAAAGGCAGTAGAAAAGTACAAAATACAGTATCTATGTTATTCTTTGTTAGCAGCAACTATTAGTGTCAACTGTCCACCCACAGAATGTGTCACCTTCAAAAGCATGCATTAGTATATAATTCGGTGAGCTGCGTTGGAAGGTTAACTCTGGACCAACAATTTCATTTAACCGTTATTTTACCAGATAAGAAGATTGAGAACAAATTCTCATTTATAACGACAACCTGGTCAACAGGCAAACATCACAGCAGCACAAAGGAAACAAATACAACATAGAAAAAAATGAATAAATAACACATTAACAAATACATACACATGTATCAGACAAGAGTGAATTCAGATTCTGAGTAAATAAAAAAACATCTCCGAAACAAAACTCTGTAGTTTTAATTTGATTTGAAATTCATTCCAGTCATAAGAAGCCGCAAACTGAAATGAATTACACCCCAAAATAGTGGACACTCTGGGAAGAATCAATCTAATCAATGAATCTGATCTTAAATTGTAAACTGAAGCAGAGAACTGTAATAGGTTGCACAGATATAGTGGGGTTTTCCCAATCAGGATTATATAAACTAACCTAAGCCAATGATCCAATCGCCTAGTGTGCAATGAAGGCCATTCAACCATAATATAAAGATCACAGTGATGAGTAAGATGAGAAGCATCAGTTATAAATCTTATAGCAGAATGGTATATAGCATCAAGCTTCCCCAAAGCAGCTTTCAAGGCCATCTTGTAGACAACATCACCATAATCCAGTACTGGAAGAACAGACATCTGGACTAGCGTATACCTAGCATAACATGTAAAACATGATTTATTGTGAATGAGGAAACTAATTATAGATTTAACTTTGGATTGAACCTTATCAGTATGGGTTTTAAAAGACAAAGCACTGTCCAGCAAAATGCCTAAATATTTATAAACTGCTACTTGCTCTAATTCAACCTTACTAGAAGTAAAAATTCTGCAACCACTATTAAGAGAAACTGTCGTATTTTTTCTATTAAAATGCATAAATTTAGTTCAGCAAATGGTGCAAGTCATAGAAGGCCTGTTGAATTTTATCAAAGCTAAGTTGCAAACCAACTGAATACAAAATGATGAAACATTGTATAAAATTATACTCACTTTGTCTAACTCGCTGTGAAAAATATTACTGATAAAAATGCTGAACTTAAAAGGGTACATAAGGACCTTTTTATTTTATTGTGTTACGTGCTCCCATGTGTTGCAACAACTGTTTATGCAAGGTGTGTGTATTGTTTTAATTTTTAACATTTTGACCACTTTAAACTTTTAATTTGTATTCCCTGCCTCAAGTTGGCTTCCCATGTACCCACATGGATCTATGAAAACTACATTTCCCATCATCCTCCTGCTCACTGGTAAATCCATCTGTTGTATGGGAAAATCTGCTACTGGAGGAGCAGCTGCATGTGTTACCAGCAAAGTATATGAATAGTACAATAAAACCTCAAGTGCTGATGTATTAATTGCACCTCATCTAGTAGACGTGCGTACAATATGTATTTCTGCCCAGTGTTGTAGAGCAGTAAGGGGTAGACAAACAGCCCCTTTTCATTCGGGCAGGCATAAAGTTTGCATACTGTGCAATGCTGTGCAAACACAATCCATGCACTTAAAATGATTATTCTAACTGTTATAAGAGATCCCTTTAACTTCAGGTCAGATGTAAATATTTAACACTGGTGTAAGTCATATCTTTTAAACTTAATAGATGATTTTTGATGCTACCCATTAGTAACAGTACAATAATATGTGAATTGACTCACAATCAATGTCTTATGAAACAGCTGCTTACTGAAATTTCTGTTAATTTACACTATGTAACTAAATATAAACCACTACCATGTGTGCTAGAACATAGGGTTTCTACTAGAATCCGTTTTTCTAATCAAATTCAGATAACTTTCATTTGATATATTATAAGGCTTGTAGGCAGCAAAAAATACTCATAAGCAACAACACACAGCTGAATTTCCCTTAAACACTGCTGCAGAGTAGGAATCTCTAGGAATACGTTGCATAGCAATAGAAGATAGGGACTTGCGTATCAGGCCCTCAACAAGTATTCAGTGTATGAATGTAAACCCGTCACCAAGTGGTAACACAACAGCTACGGGCCAATGTTAAATAAGCATGAGGCTGGTCTCAATTGTGACAAGTGTTTGTAGGTAGCACATACTCCATGAATAGTTCCCATACAAGTCCAGATAAAAGAGACCATTACGCACTGTGCTTTCGAATAACACATACCAGGCTGAGAAAATAATTAATTATTCAAGTCGTCTGGTTTTGCAACAAAACAAAATTCTATAAAAAGATACTCAGTTCAGCATTTATCAGCAATGTAAAATGTACCCAGTAGCTAACTAATAATTCTGGGCCATTATACAAATTGAGCAAAAATAATTAAAAGCAAGTTATCAGAATACAAGGATAACTGCTGTTGGCTCAGTGTTAATGAGATTGCTGCTTTCTATTAGCTGTCTCTCCAGTTCAATTATTGAACACTGCAGTAGATGCTTCATGTAATTGGCCTAAACTGTAGGAAAAAAATTGAACTGTTGTTTATTAATTTAATTAATTTACGTATTTAGTTACCTATGCACTACAGGCACCCCTCACCCCATTAACTACTGTACCCCTTGTTTTACTGTAAGGCTTTCTCAAACAGGAGATCTAGGGCTAAAGTGAGCTGTCTGGTGAGAATGCAGCAGTGTTGCAGACAGACGGAAGTCAGTTTCTCATGAAACCATTGTTTGTAAATACAAGAACCCTCTTTTTTAAAATTGACTATACTGTTAAGACAGCTCATAGACCTCCCATATGAAAAAAAACAAGGAAGGACTGCTGAAGGCATAAAGTGAAGGACAACAAAAAGAACCAGGGGAAACTACAAGAAGCAAGTCAAGACTATACATATTAAACTCTCTCATTCAGATTTAATGTGGAAATATTAGGAAAGGTTATTTATAGCTTTGGTGGACTATGGAGGACAGGCATCACTCAGGTCACAAACCTCAAAGAAAATGACTGCAGGGAACTTGTATTAATGCATTACGCAGACAGCAGCTGTGGTACTTCAGACAACTACAGAGCTATCTTAAAACCTCATTTCCATAACTCCACTAACAGTAGCCAGTGCCAGTAGCATGCTGCTCTAGCTGTCCATGAAATAAGCAGAACAGGTAGTGGTTTTGAGATTCCTGATTTTATCACCCAGATGCTGCACTTCAGTTTTCAAGGCGATCAGGCAATGTAATTCTCACCAATTAAAAATCTCAACAGGATATAAACTAACATGAACAGAAATCACATTGGCCCTCAGCAGTCATTTTTTTTGTTTCTATCAGAACCCGGTACAGTTAAAAAACTGGAATTTTTTTGCCAGTATAACTGATGCTGTAAATTTGGAAATGCAAAGAAGTCAGTAATTTGTGTCCCCAATGAAAACGTATTTCTGATTCGGTCAATTCATTGGGTGAGTTTTCCTTTCTATAAAAAAACTGGGCTCATGTCAATTTTAAGATAATAACTTTCAGAATCTAGCCCAGAGTTACTAGTTACAATAACTGTGTTTCTCAAAACAGAAAATCATCAGGATTTCATCTCTTAATTAGATGAAATGAACTATTTATAATTGGGAAACCTTGGAAGCTCTAGTAAATATATTTAGAAACAGCCACTGTACCACTTTGTTGGCTTTGTCTGTCAAAGCCGCTAAAGTGGGCGTGGAAACTTAAGATACAGTCGTGTCTATGACCCCATTCACACTGCTGGGCCAGCCCTGCCCCATATTTAGGACTGCAACCCAGTTCACATTTGCGTTTAAGGCACCTTTGCGCATTCACGTAGCTGACTGAAAAGCAGGCCTAAAATGTGGTTAAACTGCTTTTTTTTTTCATTGAATGACAGCCCGCACTCAGAGTGGAAGAGCTACCGGGATATACAGTAATCCTTTTGTAGCAGATGTTTTATTAAATTTTTTTTTCAATGCAGCACAGTAGCAATTTTATGGTATATATTAAAAAAAAAACATTTACTATTTTGACTTCCTGTTATGGTGTGTAACGGGGTGACGATCCGAGCTTCCCCCCACCCACAATCACATTATTCTCTCAAGAACACGAGAAGAAGCAACTTGCTAGTGTTGACAGGTATAAATATTTATTTTCGTAATGGATACGTCACTTGGATTGCAAATGACTATCAGGTTGTACACAATGACTGCCATTCACAAGACAAAGTCACGACTGACCTCCTAATAGTACTAATGCTCCCTCTTAAGGAAAGACACAGCATTAAATAATGTTAAATACATTACACATGTTCCTTCTCATTTATACTTGTTTAACCTGCATGAATACCGTCTTTGTTCTCTATTCTCTAGTCCCTAACCATTACCAGTAAAGACTGTACATTACCATTACCCCTTTTATTGGAAGATTACCGAACATATATATATAACAAAACCCTTGTCCCACATGTAAAACGGCAACTTTATTAAGTGCTGTAAATACAGCAATACACAGTCACATATCAAATACACTTTGCTCAACAACATGCACGATACAGAATAAACCACTGCTCTATTGTCAGTAGAATAACATTAACAATAATAAATCACAATAACAGGCATTGAAATATTAGTGAGGGTCTCGCCCTCACATGGTGCATCAACAATCTTAATATTTGTGGATGAGAACAGTATTTTATGTGTGTGTAAAAGCAAGCAGCTAAAATAAATTATCTGCATTTTAATGTAAAGACACACACTTCTGTAGCTATGTATATCGTTGCGTGCAAAACAAATGGTGGCTGAATATGCCAAGTAGCCATAACCATTACTGATCATCACCGAGATCCACAATCCTGCAGGTTTTATATTTATCGCTTAGTTACTAAATAACAGGAAGAAAATGTAATTGTGACAAATTAAGCATAATTATGAAAGCACTGCAGCTAATATTACGTGACAGAAACAACCTGAACGTTAACTGCTAGATTTTCTTTAAATTTAATATTTTTATAATTGTATGATGTAGAAATAATTACCATTCAATATTGATCCACTGCTGTCTTGCCTAACACAGATTCAGCTTTCTATTTACCTTTCGTGCACGCGTGGGAGTGTCTGCTGAGCTACGTAACCAACTTACTAATGCGATACGAAAAGCCGGCCCTAAATCTGCTTTGCATTCATACATATGTAAAGGTCAGCCCTGGTCCTGGATTGCCAGCCCTGGGCTGACTTTTCTTTGTTGGAGCATTCATATATAAGGAAAGGCGACCCTGGGCCACCTCAAATCGCAAGTGTGAACGGGGTCTATGATGACTCCAGAAAGCACTATGCCAATGAAAGTGTCAATATGACGTAAAATCAAAGCCAAACAGAGCAGAAATCAAACCGATGACCTTGAGGTGAATGCCCGTTTCCCATTGCCAGTCAACCATGAGATAGCCAGCCCCCATCTTCATTAGACAACTTAATTCTAGTTGACTCTGAATGGCAACTTCTCATCTACCTCTCACTGTAGTTAAGCTTTTGAAGTAACATTATGGTTCTTACCTGCCGCTGTTTATTATGCTGACTTGCAAACTTGCAGAGTCCTTTTTCCATTAAGCTATGCTATACGGTTCTCTGGATCAATCAAACTGCATCGACTGAGCACTTAGAACTGGAGGACCTTTTGCTGGTCCACATGGAATTGGCACAGCACTGGGTCTGACCTGCCCTCTGTATCAGATTTGCAGCATGCTATTCTCTCTGATGCCTGCAAGGAGTCAAGTGCAGCCGATTGCCACCACTGCCAGTTTGCAGGGCTTCATTTACTAAACATATTGGTTCATTTGAGTGCTCTATCATTCTGTGTTTCCTTTCATCTCGCTGTGGCTCCTCCACTCATCTAAACAGTGTTATTATTTGTCTTGTGTAATTGCTATCACAGGCTGCAGCTGCACGGCCCCATCCATTCTGCTTCCCCAATTTAACTGCCAGATAAAAGGTTAAGTGAGTCGGAAGCAATCAAGAGTGACACAAAAATTTGCATTTTACACCCAATGAACTCTATGAAGGAAACAAGCCAATGTAAATTGTGCAAAGTTTGTGTGGAAGTTAAAGACCCAATTAGTGTCTTACATAACTGATAAGGGTTATGGGCGGCAGGGTATTGTGTATTTTCCAATTGATAAAACGTCTCTCCCTTTCATGTATTTTAGTCTCACTTAACTGCTTAAGCGGTTTCTTTGTGTAGCTTACAGAAGTTATAATTGTAGAATGATTCCCAGTTTACTAAAAGTAGAATCACCACAGGTTGTTTCTCCGATTACTGCAACAATTACAACACTTTGTCATATCATAAGAACTTCTGTACCCAACAGGCAAGCTTCCCTGGCCTTTGACACAAGACTGTCATTTTAGATTGAGTGCCAGATTTGATTGACACAAGGTTCAGAAAGCATGTATCGCATCCCATTGACTGAAAAACACTTATATGTGTGTGTGTGTGTGCGTACCTAGATAGTCGTACTCATGATCATGTTTGTTCAGTAGATTTCACACTCTGAAAATGACCTTTTCTCTATTCCAAAATAACACTGTAGCTTTGTTTAACTTCCACTATTCAGCCAGTGTTGTGTTGTACGACTCCATCTCCTGGGGTGCTGTATTCCAATAGAATGTAAGGAGACTGGATGAGCACCACATTTCCTAATTATCCAAGATAGCTCCATTTGCCAATGTAAAACAAAGCTCAGGGGATTCAAATCCTTCCAAATATACCAGTAAATAATGAACTGTCTAAAACACACTGTACACCAGTACTTACAGAACAAAACTTTTGGGGAATCACTGTACAATACTGCACTGACCTCATCTGCATACATGCAGGCTCCTGTCATTAAGCCACAGTATTCATGACCAGAGAAATCAGAGAGCATCCGCTTTCACTGGGCTGTAAATGCCATCTGAGCCATCCTCCTAATCAGAACCTGGCTCAGAAAAAAACGCAGGGCCTTGATGTTGGACTTTTTGTATTGCATGGTTTTCCAAACCAGCACATCTTTAGATCTCCCAGGATTTAATATTGGTCTCCTTTGGAGACACTCTAATTGCCTTCATGGTTCACTTCAACACCAGCATTAGGATCTATGTAATGTGACAGCTATTACAGTGAGAAAGGGCTGCCCCATTTTCCGTTGCATTAGGCGTGCTGCATGAGCATGACATATTGGCCCTGATGAAAGATATATTTCACAGTCTCAACAGGGGTCTGTTTGATTTGCAGTGGAGAGCCTGAAATCTCAGCCTAATGCTAAATGCTTAGTCTGCAGCCAAGACCTGCATTCTGTAGTTGCCTATCACACAGAAAACAACCCACTGGGTGCAAGCATTTACCTTGCCTCTGCATACACAAGAGTGCTCCCAGACCAGTGGTGTGTAGTGAAGCCACTTTAAAAAGTAATATAAAACAGGAAAACTAGAACTTTGTTCTGAGAGCTGGTGCATGCATGTTGTTTATGTTTGCTTTAAAATTCTCAGCTGGATATGTATGCAAGTCATGGTCAATAAATAATTTAACAAGTCTGAAAGGTGAAAGGGTCTCTATGGTACAGGGAGTATTTACAAAAACAAATTAGAAAACAAGGAACTTTTACTATTACTAAAAAAAAAAACATGCCAAAATGCCAACTTTGGTCCCTGTTCACAAAGTCCTGAGTTACTATTCACGGAACTCTGCCATGCTGGTGTTGGATTTTGAAAAGCTTTGTGAATAGGGCGTATAGTACTCATGATGCAAAGTGTAACTCTTATATTCACAAACAGAACTTTGCCATATTTTTCATTATTAAAAAGTACTTATTGGTGCCAAGATGTAGAGGCAACTTTATAGTTCCAGAATTCAAGCTTTCAGCTGACTGAGGCATGCAGTCTTGGGTGTTTTCCTTTGTAGATGATGAGGGGGAATCTTAAAGCTCTGCCCTCACTTGAGTACAAAGATGCAATGTATAATTTGAATAAAATATCTACAAACATTGAGGTGTCATACAACAATCCTTTAAATACAAAGCTGAAAGTAGATTAATAACAAGCTAGGTCTAAGATGATGGCTTTGGGACTGGTTAGTTCTATCTGGGTTAGAAAATAACCAAAATAAAACAGTAAGGCAATACCTACATCTATTGCTGGAAAACTGACTCCCACCATGTGGCGGAGTGTCCCGCCCCTATTTATTATTATTTGTATTTTTGTTTGCGGCGCGGGTAAAAGCGCCGCGTCTTTTATTATTATTTAAAAACCCCGTGAGGATGCATGGCTGATCAGCTACTGATTATTTCAGTAGCTGACAGTCATGCATCCTTACCAAACGCGTGCAGACTCTGGCCGGGGGATAATAAGATAATTACCAACTAGTTAATCCCTCGGCCAGAGTATATAAACCTGCAGCTCTCTGCACTTGATGTTGGGGTGTTGGAGTAGAGAGTACGGGGAGCGGAGAGAAGGTATAACATTTAAAAAAACAATTGCTAATACGTGCTGGATTATCCAGCACGGCACTTACTTGTTTGTTTATTTATTCGTTTGGCCCTCGTGCCCTTTTGTTTGTATTTTGTTTAAATCTTTTGTTTGTTTGTTATTAAATACGCTGAGTGCTTTTGCACTCAGTTTCACCCGCCCATCCACTGTTTGGAGTCAGTTACTTCCTGGTCCGTGACGTCATCCACCACACCACTGCGAGCCAGACTGTCACACACCAAAAGCAGCATAAGCCTTGAAAACAGTCTGCTGAATTGCAACACTGCTAACCCCACAGCATTAGGAAGATAATATATACCTGCTTCACAATCAATTCTTCTGAGGACCAGCTATTACCCATTTATATTCCTAACCCAAAATCTTATCTACACTACTTCTATTCCTAAACCATCAACAAGTTTGCTGTAATACAGACGACTTTAAAAAGAAAGACACATATTTAAACTGTCTGCAGCAAAACTGCCTGTTTTCTGCTGGTCTATAAAACTCTAAACAAACAAATCACGTTATTTGTATATTTATGTCTGAGAACAGCTACCACTCTCAACAGCAAACCGTTACTTGCTTTGAAACACCTATAAAAAAAGAGCCATGAATGGTGATGTGGCGTTAAGGTCACGTAATAAAAGGACCTCTGGTGTTTAGACTGGGACACTTATTGGGCAGTGTTTTGAGAGAGCTGGGGTACTATTCTGAGCTGTTGAGATCTTGTGTAATTAATTTGACATTAATTTCAGGTAAAGGCAAAGCAATCTTGCAGAAAATTATTTTCAAAATATTAGGTACAGTAAAATCAAGGAAATTAAATGAACTCACAGAAGTGAGGTAAAAGCAAGGCCTCTTTTTTTAAAGGACTGGCTATGTTTGATTTGTCCGGAAGTACCTCACTCTCAATATTAAACGATTATATGATGACCGAAGCATCTTGATGTAATACTTTTAGAACTAACTGTCTGTTTCTGACCTCCTGGGTGCAACAGGGTAAATTATTATTATTTGTTTATTTAGCAGAAGCCTTTATCCAAGACGACTTAGAGACTAAATCAATTCAGCCACCGTGTCCTACATTTGGTCTTCTAACTGACTCCCAACAAGGGTGCCTGATGTGACAAATCCCTCACCAACACAAGAATCCCATGGGAGTTGAAGCGATCACACTGAGGCTCACCATTATCTTTGCTGCTGTTCTCTTCCACAGTCATTTGCTCGGCCAGCTCAGACAGCGACTCGTCGATGGTCTGGCTCCCGCGCAGGGTGAGTGAAAGCCGCCGTTTGAACTTCTTCATCTTTTCCATTAAACACTCCTCTCACAGAAGCCTGCAAATCAAGCACATTTACAACATGAGCACTAAAAAGCATGACTGAGGGTGAGCACAGCAGAGGCTCAATATCAGTCTGCTGTTCTCAACTGAAGTTTGAAGAACCCACGCAATTTCAGAAGCAACTCTCTCTAAAGATAACAAAATAATGAAAATAAAATGTCCATGGCTGGACTGGAATTAAATTAAAATAAAAGTGAAGGACAGTAGAGTTTCCCCAGTGGTTTGAACTGAAGGAATTAACGTACAGTGTACTGTATAATTAGGGTTTCTGTTTTTCGGTTTTTATTAATTGTATTTTTCGGTGCTTATTTTTAGCTATTTTCGAGTTATGTAAATCAGGTTTTTTCGGGGCTTTTGTTTTCAATAAACTGTTGGAAATTAGTGTTTTCAGTTACTTTCTAAAATGCTTGAGCGTTTTTTTTCTGTCAAAATATGTATTGTAGTAACTCGACAGTACTTGCACACTTAAGTTGTACCTTCTTTCCTTTGCTGGAATTATATGCCTTGTATAAATCACAGATTGCAAGGAAGATACAATTGTAATGCATGTAATTGAATGCAATTTAAAATGTCTATCCCTCCTCATCCTACTCTCTATCCTGCTCTGCAGGATGTGGGCCAGCCACAAAGTGTTTGCACACATGTTCACACCATAACAATTCTCTGACAAAGTTGTCCAAATTTCACAGTGCAATCTCCACCCCAACTCAAGTCTGAAAGCCCTACATTTATTTTCCTTTCCTACAAACTTGTAACTTAACAGCTTGTAACAGGTGCTAAAGCCCTATGTGCTTTTAGAGGCTTTGTAAATTACATTACATAATTATACATTTACAGTATTTGCTGTTATGCATTGAATATTTTAATGCATCTATTCTTTTAAGCAAACATCTTATACTATATGACTTTGGTTATAGGATACTAGGCTGTACATTTGTTTTGTGGGGGAGATTTTCAAAGCTCGCCTTTCTTTTAATATTACTAATTTTCTGCATAGTAGCCTCTTGTGCTATATTTATTGATTTGGTTTTCTAATCACTTGCTTCAAATCATTATTTCATCAACATCCGGCAATCCAAATGATTTTAATTAACTTACTGTAGCTACCGGAACATTTTAAAAGGACAGTATGTTCTTTATCAAGGAGACATAATGAGGACACAGCTTCCTTCTTGCTGGCACTTAATTGGCATGATGGATCAACAATTGCAAACAGTGGCTCAGCACTCTAAAGAACTGGGTACAGCAGTCCTGGTGAGGGGGCAGCTTAGGAAGACCAAGATTTTGAGATTCAAGAACAGTTTGTAGTAAAATGTAATTAATAAATAGTGCCGACACCGAGACACAATCATTGATTTTTCTTTGTGCTAGACTTTCATTATTAGATAAGCTACTGTAGTACTGCAGAGTAAAATAAAACGTATACCCAACCTTACCCATGCAAAATAGAGAAGTTCACATGAAAAAATAGTGTGAAAGCCTGATGGGGTGCAATACAGTACAGGATTGGCTACAGTGTCACCCATCCATCTTAAAATGAAAATTAAATGAATCATTTGCTGCAAATGCCCTCAACTGCCATTAAAGTAATACACACCTACTGTAACACTATGGGCAACGCTCAGAAACAGGAAACACCTTGAGAGAACATTGTCCTGAAACAAACTCCTAACCAGTGAGCAATTTCCCACCGCATTGTGTCCAGCTGCTTTGCACTCCCACAGCCAGCTTCAGCAGGGAGCAGTACAACCTGACCTTCTTAGTCAAGTGTAAAAACAATTGCATATTGTGACCCACAGATAACATTTAATAAACCTTGCTGGCACAATACATCTACCGATGAGATTACACAGTCAGATAACTAGTGGCACTGTGATTACTGTACTGTGGAGTTGAGCAACCTGTAATTTACCAGATTTGTACTCTTCCAAGGTTTTTTTGAGAACGTCACACTGAACTGTAAATACAACATTCCTTGCAATGTGTCAAATGTACAGTATATTTTGTTGGTTCTTAAACATAAAACTGCCAACCATTTTCTTCAAATGAATAGGTCACTAGAGTTATACTAGGATTCATCTTTCTGCTATCTAGTGTCTGATACATACCGCCGAAGGCCAGGCAGAAGATTACAAATAATGAGCCAAGTTGTTTATATTTGTGATTTAATGTGGTCTCAAACCTGTCAAACTAGATTGCAGGTGTCTGAGCAGACATAAAACAATGACAAGAATCTGGCGAGTTCTGGACGTCACTGCACAATGACAGTGAAATCCAAAGGATGCACAACTGGGGCTTGAGATGCTCAGCGCTGATTAAGCCTGCAAATGCTGTTGAACCTGCAACTGGCACAGACAGGCACAGCTCTGGCTCACCTCACAGCTGTTCATGTCCTGCCTCTCTCAGCAACTGTACTGTAGCTGCAGAAATGTTGACACAGCCTATGGTTGTAAAAAGGAATTGTTCAGAATAGTTCTATATGTGAATGAGTTAATTACTCATTCATCCTTCATGGTATACATGCTATTAACATTGTTACATTGCTCCCAACTCAGCTGGCAGAAGGAATATATTTAGATATAATTTAAACATTTTGAATTTAAGATGCTCTCGAATTTAAGAAGCAGTCCAAATTTACTACCCTCAATTTGAGGGAAAAATAAAACATCAACACTCCACGGCATCAGGCAACATGTAACCCAGCAACTAGGGCTGCAACAAAAGGTACTTTTTGACATTCGAAGGTTCGGAACACATTACCGAAGTAAGGTTCGAACCTTCGATGGCACTAACTTGCATAATTTACTGGTGACGTAACCACAGCTACTTGTTTATATTTACGACTACTACTACGACGACAACGACGATTACTACTACTACTACAAATAATAATATGAACTTACGATTGTGACCCCAGAGATTGAATGTGCCTCCATGATACATCAACAGTCGCTTGCACAGTTTGCATAAAAAAATTTTTTTGGTCATCTGGGCATTTAAAAAAAAAAAATCCCAAACAGCAGAGGGGTTTGAGACATTTCTTTCAATGCAGCTTACACTATCGCTTTGCTGTCGAGATGGTGAATGAAGAAATTTGCCTCTGGTTAACACGGGCTGGAGGGGGGAGGGACAGACGGTGCTCAGTTTTTTTGAAATTTAAATTATTAGTGTTAGCATTTATTTTGTACGTTTCAAAACACACTCTACCATAGCACTTCTTTTACACTGTCTTGTACACTAGGTATTCAGTACATATTTTACTGAAGCACTACAACCACTATAGCTACCCCCCAGTGCTTTGGATAATATACACTGCTCCATACACACAGCAGTGGCACATAGAGTTGCTACATATAAAGATTTGGTTAGATTTTAATACAACAACTTGTGTAAGTAATATGCATTATACAAATAAAATCGAATTTTGCATGTGAGTGACATTTAATGTGTGATTTATAGTATTTCACACATTGTAAAACAATTTCTATTAACAGAAAAATTCAAATTCCTGGCTAGCGAATAAACCTTCAAACCTTCTAATACAGCCCTACCCACAACCACAACAGCATTGAACTGTGGTATTGCTTGTCATGTCGAAAAATACGGCGGTCTGATCAACATTTCCGATCTGTCCAAGCTGGTACTGTTTGTTAGAAATGCTGAAATTGTAAACGTTTCTGTTGGAATTCCTCAGAAAGCTTGGTTTGTCTTTTCTCACCAGTAAGTCACGTTGCTGCTTCTGTATTTGGATAGTCACGTCTTTTGTTGGCGATTTTAATGCATGCATCACTTTATTGTACTCAAATGTAAAACGCAGGCTATTTTTGAAAAGGTTAAAGCAGTGCGTCTTAAATTCGGAGAATACGGTACCTTACACCCAACCACTGTTGCTGTACTGTACACCTGTGTTGGTATACCCTGTTCTGGAGAATGCAGTATACATTTAATGTGCAGGTAAAAAATGCAAACAGCAGGTACCTTTGCTTTCAACCATTCTGAAATGTTTATCAGCGTTTTAAAATCTAACTTCAGCCCACAAACAGTGTTTCCAAAAGAATATATTTTTAACCACAACATTGAAAATTAACAATATTCCTAAACCGCAGCTAATGAGCAGATTTGAGTAGCAGCCACTCATTTCCGCTTCCCTTTCTGAAAGTCGTCAGCAAGGTTTTAATTAGCTCCGTTGAAACCAAGGGCACCATCTGTTCGACACAGGCAGCTGCCTGCAAGCTGTCAGAGCTGCAGGTCTGAGCACTCCTTCTCAGTGGGGAAGATGGCCTGTAATGATCAGCTGAAAACAACTCGAAATTCCTTTTCCTTTATCAGATACACTAGTCTAAGCGCAGTAGCCATGATGTTATTAACTTTAAATTTCCAAATTAACTGGTATATGAACAAATCAAATGGGTCAGTGAGGGAGATTGTAGGTCATAGGGTCAGAACATGGTGGGAAAATGTGCTGTGTCCCAATTATTATTATTATTTATTTCTTAGCAGACGCCCTTATCCAGGGCGACTTACAATTGTTACAAGATATCACATTATTTTTACATACAATTACCCATTTATACAGTTGGGTTTTTACTGGAGCAATCTAGGTAAAGTACCGTGCTCAAGGGTACAGCAGCAGTGTCCTCCACCGGGGATTGAACCCACGACCCTCCGGTCAAGAGTCCAGAGCCCTAACCACTACTCCACACTGCTGCCCTCAAACTATATGTATTATGTGCTAAATATTCTTCAATTTGAAGCACACTCTTGGCAAAGCAATGTACTACTCAGTCACATGGTTCTGGCATTACAGCTGGCAAATCTCTTATTCCATATATTCTAATTTCCTAGTTCTTACAAAGAATACAATGCTTTCTCAATTGTTCATTACAAAAATGGCTTTCCAATTAGGAGATGAAGCGCTCATAGCAATGTTTGAATGCACAAAAACAAACTGTGTCCTATACAATGAATACTAACTTGACATTTGCTTTGCCTGTATCCCATGTCCTAAGCCAGCTGCATCCCAAGACTCCTACACGATTGAGCAGTAGCATCCAGATGTAGAGTACTCACTACCACCTAAATACTGTGCAATTAAAAATCTCTCTCAGCTCCTTCACAGCTGTAGTTTAGCTGGTAACTAAATGGTTCTGTTAGACAAGGTACTATACATGCATACGTAAGCCTATACTGTAGTTCTATTCAGACTTTTCCCCACCAAGGTTTTCAGTGCTGCCACCCATAGCAAAGGCTGCAAATATACAATTTCTTTATGTATTTTCTTCAAACACAAGCGTTTCGTGTTATTTAAACATCAAACTGTTCAAATAACGTACCTGTCATTTCTCTTTTCATAGTTAACACCCTGACAGCTTTTTACACTTAGAACTTTAGTCTGTTTCAAAGCTTTTATCAAAATGTCCACTCTAGTTGACTGATAGTATAAGGATATTAACCACATTGTCAAACAGGTAACACAGCAATAAAGATCCATGATGTGTAATGTTCCGCGTTTTCGTTTTTTATCTTTAAAAAAGATTTCTGGGAATTTTTGGGTGTTTATTTTACACATTAAAATAGGGATGAAATCGGTAAAATATTGTTTTAAATTTAAACCGATAAAAATCGGGGGGGAATCTCAGTATACACACACTTTACATGTGGAATATGATGTGTAGCAGTTCTGGTTTCTGATTAATAATGTCCCTGGCACGTATGATGAAGCCGAATCTGTGCAAGTTGAAGCCACATTTTCCCAAGTTAGCGGGGCAATCACTGTGCTGACAGAAATAGTATCTACAGATGGTATGAACATGACATCAGCACAAAACAAGCCAGGTTTATTTGCCTTGAAATTATAAAAAAGAAAAAAAAAAATTGACAGAACTGGGTGGTGCAAGCCATCGGGAGACAGGTCAAAAATCACACTGGACATTTCCATTAATGCATATAAGTTTACCAACTAAAGCATCACCATTTTCTGTCAAATATTTAAGATTAAGATTGTCGGCTTAGGCAGTGTTTAACTGATGGACAGACAGTACTGTCACACAAAGTCACCAATACATACATCTGCAATAAACAGTGGCTGTCCGGCAAAGCACAACGCTCTGACAAACTCATTAACACAGTCATTCTGTGCTCTCGTTTTATTAAAGCGTGTGTAAAAGCCACATAAATGGATTGCTTATCTCAGTTCACTTTCTTGTTTTAGTTTAATGTGTCTTATTTTTCAGTATGTTCTTTTATTGTCAGCGCGAACATGTGCCTCAATGCAGCAGTATTTGCAGCGCTATGCATCCTCTGCCTCACCTGACCCACTTCTGCTATTTTTGCTTTTTGTATACTTCGAAACATTTGTTTTCTTTTGAATATTCATAAACTGATTTACGTTTTCTCCCCATTCCTCATCCTCTATTATATTTTCGTGTAAGTATTTCAATTTAGTTTTTGATCAAGCTAGTAGTTATTATGCCCAGCAATTGCCACAATAATCAGACTTTGAGTGGCCAACATAATCAGGTGATAGTGTTTGTGAAGTGACAGAGAACCTGATCTGTCCTCTGATGTCTACGTCTGCTGATTAGAACTAGAATACATAGGGCTGAATGTCTGAGTCAAAATAAAACAACATTTTGATCAAAATGTTGAGTATTTCCTATAAAATAGTAGTGGGAAAATATGGAAAAATACTGTCATTTTTCAGTAAAATTCGGAATAAAAACGCAAAACACTAATGATGTGGTATGGGATTTAAAAAAAAAAAAAAAAAAAAAAAATCTAAAATCGCTCTACCTGCACTGATTTAGAGGAAAGATCTCAAACCCCAGTGCACTAGAGCAGCCATTTTGTAAAGAACTTTGAAACAGACTTTAAAGTTATACGTGTAAAAAGTTGTCAAGATGTTAACAATGAAAAGAAATTACAGGTATGTTATTTAAACAGTTGTAGCAACACGTGGGAATGTATAATGTTATATTTTTCAGAATCCCGCTACTTACTCTTTAACCTCTCTACAGTTCTTTTTCACCACGTAAAACCCTGCATCCTCTTGGAGAGTAGCTCATGTTTAGTGCAGTATGTGGTCCCTGTAGTCACAAAATAAAGCTGCGAAAACAGCTGCTTTTGAACAAGCCACCAAAATCTGTTAATAAAAGTGAAATACCATTGGCTAGTTAATGTGTCTGTCACATTTTGTGCTTTCCTCTTAATCTATAGTGCATTACTTAAAAGCAAAACCTTGAGGTCTTGACAGTTTACAAATTCAACAGTAATTACAGCTGAAGGCTCTTCAAACAGTCTTCATTGAAGGCATCTGATGGCTTTTTATGCAAAGCTATATAAAAATACTATCAGCGACCCTGTCACCACATAAATGCTTCAAGGTCAGTACGGTACCAAAACAGCACTGATGAAGGAATTGAAGTGTTGTTGTTACGTCAAGAAAAATTCAACAGAAGGACCGACAGTGATGTTTTTATGTTACTGAACCCTACTGCATCCTCAAGTGGACAAACCCCTCTTTCTCTTAATATAAACCAGGTGAAGGGCCCCTTGTGCATCCCAAGCTTGTTTTGCAGATGTAGTTTATTACTCTCTTTTTTGTACATTCTGTTCTACCTTTCCAGTTCAAATGTGTCAAGTAGAAGCGTGTAATCCAAACAAGACAGACAGCTGAATCAAGAACAAACCAGCATTCTTGAGAAAATAACCAAATGTGCATACGGTACTTTGCTGGAACAAATTAAATGTTGATTAGCCTGCTTTTTGCATAGTAAGGGATCTTCAACAATTAATTTTTCTTGACATACACAACATTTTTTGGGCACCATTTTCTAGAGGAGTGTGGGGGGGGGGGGGGTCGTAAAACTGATGAAAGCAGGCAGTTTCCCCAGAAATACTGGGTAAAATGCAACTTCTGGCTCGGTTAACAAGCTCCGAAACACCAGACCTGGACTGGAGGCTGCAATGAACACCTACTCCCATGAACACAACTACAACTCTGCATTTTCATTTCCTCTCATTTCAATTTCCTGGTCAGCAAGCAAATGTTTTTGGAAGCAAGCAAATGTCTTTTGGATCAAGTCCTGTTTGAGTCCAACGATCATCACAAATACAGAGGCAGACCCATTCTGACATGGGTTTAAATGGGAGCTATCCAAAACAACGCTTCAATCAAGGCTTGTATGAAATGCTGACTGGTTTGTTTAACTGGTTTCACCGACATCTAAAAGTAACAAACAAATGACAGTAAAAGTCCATTGCACTTTTTTTTTTTTTTTTTTGCTTGTTTGCATTAGAAAATGACAGACCATTGTCCATCCCTCTCTTGTACTACATCTCTACACAATGGAAATTACTTATCAAGTGTGCTTTCGTGTGTGAAACTTGCAATAAAATGACACCTGGTCATGTGCTTCTTTGATTCTCTGTCTCTTTTATATCAGGTCTGAATTACCTTTTATATTATTAAACTCAATTGCACTACCTAAAAAGAGACAGCACCCCTGCCCCCACTGTACAACCCTGTCGTCCACAAAAGGTACATGCCTTTAAAAGATGCTCTTTCAATCAAAGGCTTGGCTTCAGTTACTCTGGCTTTTATCTCTGCAGACATATCATTTTCTCTTTCATGCTGTCAGAAAAGGGCAATAAATCACACCTTGTGCTCTGGGGTTGAAGACAAGATACCCAAACCATTACATATTTTACTGCGCCGTTTCCATTTTTGAATTAAAGGGAACTTCTAGCATCAGATGACTATTTTCTTAGAAGTGACACTTGTATTTTAGGTCAAAACAATAAACTATTTAATAATCTTGACAACAACATTTCAGACAAAGTCTTTCCTCCTTAAGAAACTGAGCCCTTTGTAACATACGTTTTTTTAATAAATAACAACAAGAAACCAACAACAAGCACCACAAGCCATACGTCACCATGGCAACATGAGCCAAGGTGGTCCCCGGGGCCTGCTTCGTAGTTGTCACGATCTGGCAGTTTCATCAAAAACTCATGAATATGGATCGCTCCTATACCTGGCGGCATCAGAACCCAAGAAACAATTAAACTAAACTCTGAGCTGTCATTTTTCTCTAAACATTTTAACACCACTGAGTTTTTTTTTTCTTTTGCACTATACATTTACATGAACAAATAAAATGGAACTCTGACAAATCGAAATGCTGCAGTCACGTACTGTATACGCTGCACAAGGTTTTACTACAGCAATGAGAGGGGTCTAATCTGAGGGTACTCCACAGCTAGCAGCTTATGGAGCCTTTTAATAATGAATAAAGGAGGAAGGGAGCTACTGCAGATCCCAGCAAGGCTGTCAGTGCAGTGGGGAAGCCGTTTTAAATCAAACCATATTCCTTGCCCAGATCCTAGGCTCCGATGCACCAAAATGGTAATAATAATAATAATAATAAAGCTTATATACCAAATTCCTCACATCATTGGCATTCCATCAGCTTCCATTACTGCTGTAGTCTCTAATGAGTCAGCATGTGCTGCTGCAGTACAACTGCCTATTACAACTGTACCGGCAGGAGGGACCATTTTATAAAACCACAACATTATAAAACATCACCCAAGGCTACTACAGACTCCCATGCCTGACCCTGGAATTAGGTACATCCGTGTCAAATGTGGACTCCAACTTTGAGCTTACAGTAAAATCATGCAGTATGCCCTACATACTTTTAACCACAGTAGGGCACATGTCGAGAGATTCCTTGGCCCAAGGCCAGTGGGACAGCTGGGATTTAAACACAAAAGGACCTTGTACAGTAGCTCTCAGTCCTTTACTCCAGCCACATACAGCTTCCCTAGGTATGACTAACACCTTTAATGCAATTCTGTACATAAAGGTATCAAAAGTGTAAATTGGGTGAGTTTCATACTTCAAGAATTAAAATAAATACATAAATAAATAAATAAAATAAATAAATAAATAAAATAAAGTTAAAGTTTCCAGATATAATACAACCCTGACCTCATTTTTGGTGACTGCAGTAATTAATTTCATGACACCTGACAAAGTGAAGCATGGTGCTATACAAGATTGCTGGTATTCTGAATTACATTTATTTTAAAAAATCAATACTAATGCTTTCCAGAACAACATAATGCGAGTGCAGCCAACCTGCCCCACCTCTGAGATAATATCACAAGCCCATCTGGATTGGTCTGCAACACATTACACTATAGTACTCAGCGAGGCTGCTGAAGGAGAGACCCTCAATTATTCATGGTCAGCTTTATCAAGTGTGACCCTGGTTCAGTTCCTGAGAGGAAAAGCTAAACACATTTCACCTGCCTTTTTCATCTTATTTAAATCAAATCTCTCGGTCACAGACAAATTAAACAGTATACTGATAAACAGGAAGAAGCACATAACATACAAAATTCTAGACAGGATTCTAGACTCTGGGACTAAAGTACCACAATAGAACACAACATTTATAAAACCCAAGTTATTTTTTAAAGGGGTCAACTGTCACTTTCACTTAAGTACAGTAAATAATAGTTTACCTTGATTAGCTGCTCCAGGGAACTTACCCCAGAGGCCAACATCATTCAAACCAATGTTTTTGTGGTGGTGGTGGTGTCATACCTCTGTTTAAAGTCTGGGAGGTTAAAACATACTCTTCAATGTTAAAAAAAAAAAAAAAAAAAAAAAAAAAGCTGTGATGTTTGTCTCTTGTTTGTGTTCAAGTAACACTCCCATGTATATTTTTCCAAGGAAATCAAAATACAGGGAGGAAGGGAATAAAAACAAACCACTTAATACTGTATAACATGTGACCCTGACGTAAGTGGTATGTTATTATTTACAACACTACTGCCTCATTGCCCGAGACCTGCGTCCACGTCATAAGAATAACCATGGTTAGAACAATAACACATTTGTAAGGTTTCATGTAATCAAAACAATCAGCAATACACAGTACATGCAGCATCAATACAGCAAATCTAATTATGTTCTCTATAACGGCCCATCTTTTCTTTTAAGACAGCTCCTTGTTACAAACCAACTGCCAACTGAGCATCCTAAATCAAAGTCTGCGTGATCTACTGTCTCCCCATCATTAAAATGAATTGACAGAGGGAGATGCAGCCTTCATATACCACATTTAAGGTGTTTATTTTCTGTTTGTCTAAACCCTATGCAAAGTCCCCCCCCCCCCCCCCATTATTATTATTATTATTATTATTAATTAGATTCATCAAAAAAGATGTCCAGCCTGCACACATGCACACCATGATTCAGTACAATCCTGCTTGCAGCTGGACTGCTCTGTGGCTCAATGAAATGTGACTTGCCCTCTGGGTCACATACTTAAAATCAATCAGGGACAGATTGAGCTACAACTCTTCATTTCCTTTTTGGGCCATGGTAATTGGATCTCATTTTTCAGTTGATATACAGTAGAAGTCGTCCTGTGTGACGACTATACGTACTAAGATTTTATGTGAGCATCTTAGAAGACTAGGACTCCCTTTGCTATTGCGAAAGACAGACAAAATGATAACCCTAACTACAAAAGGTAATGCAGTATCCAACACTTAATTGACGATGCCTCATCAAGCCAGCCTGGGCATGTTGAAGCGTGGGGGCAACCGATACACTAATAGCAGGAAAAGGAAATGAAGTATGGCATGCTCAGCCAAATGCACCAGAAACCAAAACACCCAATACTACCTCTCAGCTGGCTGCTTGGGACATGAGGTAGGCTGACTCACAGCCTTCCTTAGATCATCAGTTCCAGTGGGCCTACGTTTACAGTTTTGTGAGACCCCTCAAATGAATGGAAAACAGCAACAGACCGTATCAATGACTTTGAAGTGATACTGTAATTAATGTTTTTTGAAGGAAACCATGTCCATTTACCAATCAGAATGCACTGCTTTACAGAACTGTGACAACTGCATTGTGCAACCGGGTGTGTAATGAGGCTGAGTGATGTCTGTAGCATTTGTTTCACAAGAGTATCACAGAAAAACTCCAGATAAAATAAGGCTCCTGTCTCAACTTGTTAAAATCAGAAGCATTCGAGATCAGCATAATTTCAACTCCCCTTTGACATGACCCAAGAAAGCAAAACCGCTACTTCCTCTCAAAGAAACTGAACTCAATGTGCAATATTTTTAAAGTGTTTCACCAATCTTAAATTAACTCCTATTTTTAAAAGGTAAAACACCTGTTAAATTTGACAAAACTGGAATCAAAAAACTAAAGTAACATAACCCAAGTTCTGTTAAGCACAGTCAGTGTGTGTTTATCATTTTGTAACATTAACATGATTTTTTTTCTCCTTTAAAAAAAAAAGGGGGGGGGGGGGAGTTAAAGAATGGAGGAAATGCTTTGTAAATATAGCCCAGACACTTAATTTCACAAATCCCACTGTGAGTAGCTCCACCTGTCTGGGGGGATGGGATTGCCCTGACTATTTATCAAGGGCTCGTGTCACTAGCAATAATTGTTCATGGCATCACCAACAACTTTAAAACACTCAATCAAATACAGGAAAAAATAAAGAAACACGATTAAACTAAGTAATTTGTTATATAGTTTATAATGATTGCTTGAATGAAAGCCTAGCAGTTCATTCTAACCTTGCAAAATCTCAGCATTTCAGTTCTTCAAAATATTACGAGGATCAACTTTCCCAATCCAGATAACACAATTTCTCCCTGCAGTCAGTTCTGCTCAAGATGACTTTAGTAATCCCAGTGCATCCCTTCAAACAGCAGCAGTCAGTGTGACCCAAGGATTCAGTGGCATCCTGCCACCTCATCTTCACTATACGGTATAGTACCAGATGGGCATACAAAATTCACATTTTCAGGAAGACTTGGTCCTTTCAGTTTAAACAGAAAATATAACAAATTGCATAAACATTTTACAAAAGTAATGAGATGTTACATGATTTATACAGAATTAAGAAAGCCACGAAGAGCTATTAAAACAAGGTTTTATTAATCCAAGACAGCCAAAACTGTTTGATGCTATTCAAGGTGAGCACGGTACAGTATGTTGCAGAGGAGAATGCCAGTAACAATGTAGTAACCAGACAGGATTTTGCTGCTACGGTACTGGATTAAGTTAACCATTTTAAAAGAAATCAGCAAAGGCAATTACAGTATGGCACAGTACATAATAGGTTTGCATAATTATCGTTTGATTTGCTAATTAATCCCAGAATCAAGCCTAGCGCATTAAAGTGCAGAGATGACATTACCAGTATTTAAATGTAACCGTGCTTGGCTTGTATTTCATAAGCATGTCAATCTAGCAAAGGCCTGAGAGTGTGAAAAGCTTTCTAAATGAAGTGTACTGTACATTCTACTAATCCATGCTCCTGGCTCAGCTTGGGTTAGGCAACAATAAAATACATCTATCTTCCTGGAGGAGTTATGGTAATAGTTAATATTTAGACTTCCCTTTGGTTAGTCTGTTACAGTAACTGTCTTTCTGGGAGTGTGTGTGTGTGTGTGTGTGTGTGTGTGTGTGTGTATGTATTGTAAAAGAATCACACTCACTTCGTTCGTTGCCCCTTTAAGAATCGACCCGGCACACAGAAATGGATTTTTTTTAAGCGCGTTTGCGCAATTTTTTAATAAACAGGAAACAAACAAAATACACAAAATCAAAATAACACCTAGCTCTTCTGGAGCACTAACTCGACTTTCAGGAAACACCCTGACTAACGCGGGACAGCTAAGCTGTTTACCCGTCTTCACAACACACTGCTACAAACAGCACTTACTCTCTCTTCATTTGGCTACCCGGAGACAGCGCACCTACTGCCTCCTTCCACTCAGCAGCCCCGAGCAGACTGCTTGTTCTCCTTTTAAACTCCCGCACCTGGGCTTAATTTCTAATAACGCCCAGGTGCGGAAGACAATTAACAATAAAACAATTAACAATTAACAATAAAGCAACACAAAACGGTGCATTCTCACAAGTTTTTCTTTGCAGGGAGGTTTTAACCCCCTCCCTGCCGTCTCTCACAACCCGCTATATTACATATCCCCCCCCTTGTCTTTCCAAGACACCGGCCATGAGACGGCCACCTCCTCCCCTAAAACACAACCACCCACCCTCGAGTCCATAAATGTCAATTTTCGCCCTCCTCCACGGGCGAACTCGAGGGTGGATCGGTCCACGTCCTGGGTCAGCCAGGTAGGGACCGCGCACCGGCGACGAGGGACCCCACCGGTTTGTCAGGGGCGACCGGCACGACGACCGGGGCACTGGAGGCTGCAGTAGCGGGCAGAGGTCTGCAGCTGGGACCCAGTGCAGCGACGTCCGGTCAGCAAGGGGGAGCGACGCAGCGACCAGGGGGAGCGTACGCGACGTCTGGGAGCAGCACAGCGACGTCTTAATGTCCGGGAGGAGCGGAGCAGGGGACCAGGTGGAGAACTGTGCCCGATCCTGCCGACTCCTGGGCTCCAGGTCAAGTGAAGGGAGGTCCAGGCTAACCGACAGGGTGTCCAGGAGCAAGGGGTGAGGGACTGGACGCAGCGACACCGGACTGGACCGTAGGGGTGGTGGTCGGGGCTGTGGTGGAGGTACGCTCGTCACCTCCTCCCTAGGCTCCGGAAGCGGCAGCTCCTCCCCTCTGGGCTCTGGCAGCGGCAGCTCCTCCCCTCTGGGCTCTGGCAGCGGCAGCTCCTCCCCTCTGGGCTCTGGCAGCGGCAGCTCCTCCCCTCTGGGCTCTGGCAGCGGCAGCTCCTCCCCTCTGGGCTCTGGCAGCGGCAGCTCCTCCCCTCTGGGCTCTGGCAGCGGCAGCTCCTCCCCTCTGGGCTCTGGCAGCGGCAGCTCCTCCCCTCTGGGCTCTGGCAGCGGCAGCTCCTCCCCTCTGGGCTCTGGCAGCGGCAGCTCCTCCCCTCTGGGCTCTGGCAGCGGCAGCTCCTCCCCTCTGGGCTCTGGCAGCGGCAGCTCCTCCCCTCTGGGCTCTGGCAGCGGCAGCTCCTCCCCTCTGGGCTCTGGCAGCGGCAGCTCCTCCCCTCTGGGCTCTGGCAGCGGCGGCTCCTCCCCTCTGGGCTCTGGCAGCGGCAGCTCCTCCCCTCTGGGCTCTGGCAGCGGCAGCTCCTCCCTTTCTGGCTCGGGAGACTGCGGAGCTGCGCTAGCCTGCTCCCATTTCTGGAGCAACAGCTCCAACTCTGTTGGCTCCCTTCTCTTCACTGGGGCCAACCCCATCTCTCTCTCCCATCTCTTAAGTTGCTCTCTTTGAGCGGCTGTATTGCGGTTGATCTTCTCGATCAGTTCCCATAAATCCATATTTCTGGGTCTTAGGGGCGCCCACACTTTCTGACACCAAATGTAAAAGAATCACACTCACTTCGTTCGTTGCCCCTTTAAGAATCGACCCGGCACACAGAAATGGATTTTTTTTAAGCGCGTTTGCGCAATTTTTTAATAAACAGGAAACAAACAAAATACACAAAATCAAAATAACACCTAGCTCTTCTGGAGCACTAACTCGACTTTCAGGAAACACCCTGACTAACGCGGGACAGCTAAGCTGTTTACCCGTCTTCACAACACACTGCTACAAACAGCACTTACACTCTCTTCATTTGGCTACCCGGAGACAGTGCACCTACTGCCTCCTTCCACTCAGCAGCCCCGAGCAGACTGCTTGTTCTCCTTTTAAACTCCCGCACCTGGGCTTAATTTCTAATAACGCCCAGGTGCGGAAGACAATTAACAATAAAACAATTAACAATTAACAATAAAGCAACACAAAACGGTGCATTCTCACAAGTTTTTCTTTGCAGGGAGGTTTTAACCCCCTCCCTGCCATCTCTCACAACCCGCTATATTACAGTATGTATGTTAGACACACACACACACATATATATGATGTTGTGTAAGTTTCATTTTAAAATCAGGAATACAGAACAAGCGCTGTTGGAAAGTACAGGGGAAACAATTCATTTTTGTTTAATTCTGTTACAAAAATACCTACCTTTTTTACAGTGATGCATTAATTTTTAAACATTACCTCTAAATGATTGTGTTCTGCAGTTAGTTTACACATATCTGTCTACAAAATTCTTCAACCACAGAAAAACAACTATTTGTAAAAAAGTACTGCTTTTTAAACAAAAATTACAAATTACAAACTGTAAATTGTTCAAACCCTGGCATGTCAGAGTGGTTCCACAGAAAAGCTTAAAGGAACAACATGTGAAAGGACTGATTTCAACTAGTCTGCAAGTCTCAATTTTGTTTTCTCAGACTATAGTGCAACTGCATTTGTAACATATACATCTACAGAAACACACACAAACATGCCAGACAGTAGTAACTTTCAATTTCCTCACTGCTGACAAAGGCAGCCATGATGCGATTCTTAGCATTCCTTTACTACCCCTCACTCACAGTGATTAAATACTGCTCCACAGAGACGCCCAGACCTTCAAACAAGCCGGTGGTAAAGGTCAACCAAGCCTGCCTAGCTTGAATAACCCCTGCAGTGCTCATCAGCAAAGCTGACCTGCACACAAATTCAAGGCAAGTTGCCCTAACCAGCTTACAGCAGGTGAAAAAATTATTTTTACCTTAGAGTCCTAGTTATATATTCTGCTGGCTGATCTTCAACGTGCTCGGCCACGGACAGTGGATTTCCCAGCTACCTTGAGTCCTGCTGAACTATGGGAATGGTCCATCTATGTTCTGGGATCAATGCTACTTCAGGGAAAGCGAATACTGGTTTAAGGTTTCATATTGACATTCAAGCATGAATGATGGTCTCATTTGTCTCAAGGGAAATTAACCCTGGTCACGCGCAGTGGGGGTGGGGTCAGGTGATAGGTCAGGACGTCTTGAGTTAACGGAGGAATCAGCCAGCCTCTGCTTTATTTCTAGATCAATAACAAATCAACAGTAGTGCCTCTGTCTGGCCCGAATTCACAATGTTTTAATTGGAAATGGCCCCTTAATCATTTATTTAATTTAAAAAACTTTCCACTCTACAGACTGGGTCCTTCCATTGTCATAGTTCTGGTATTAATAACGGAGTGAAACCTACAGTATATAATGTACGCAGTGTGTCCCGTTACAAGCACATTTTAATGGCCGAACATAACATATACTGTAAATACTGAGCAATAAAATAATGTGACCAAACTAATAACACTTCTCTTGTTTCTCAAGGAGCTTTTAGAAATTCAAAAACACAGGCCTAATAAATAATAATAATAATAATAAAAGCTTTTAAATCAAGGGCCTTTGTGACACTAATCGTATTTTAATGTATAACTGATAAGTAAGCAAATACAATGCCAGCCAAAAGATACTGAGAAAGACAATAACATGTACTCACACCACAAGCTTCCTATATACCTGCTCACACTAATTATTCTTTAGTATGCAGTTGCCAGGTAAGCACTGCAAGAAAAGACAAACAGTGCTCCAGGGTCCTGGTGTGTTTGGTTAACATGCTCCTATGTGACACTTTGTGTTGGTCTCTGGCTAGATGAGGCCAAGCTGTAGATGAACAGCTGCTATGTCTGCTTGTCACTTGCTATATATATATATATATATATATATATATATATATATATATATATATATAATAAAGCAAAGAAGCTGTGAAAAGAGATGAATTATTGCTTATTCTACAAAGATATTCTAAAATGGCCTGGACACATTTGTTGGTACCCCTTAGAAAAGGTAAATAAATAATTGGATTACAGTGATATTTCAAACTAATTAGTTTCTTTAATTAGTATCACATATGTCTCCAATCTTGTAATCAGTCATTCAGCCTATTTAAATGGAGAAAAGTAGTCACTGTGCTGTTTGGTATCATTGTGTACACCACACTGAACATGGACCAGAAAAAGCAAAGGAGAGAGTTGTCTGAGGAGATCAGAAAGAAAATAATAGACAAGCGTGGTAAAGGTAAAGGCTACAAGACCATCTCCAAGCAGCTTGATGTTCCTGTGACAACAGTTGCAAATATTATTAAAAAGTTTAAGGTCCATGGAACTGTAGCCAACCTCCCTGGGTGCGGCCGCAAGAGGAAAATCGACCCCAGATTGAACAGAAGGATAGTGCGAATGGTAGAAAAAGCTGAACTCCAAGGTGAAGGTACATCAGTTTCTGATCGCACCATCCGTCGCTTTTTGAGCGAGTGTGTGCTCCATGGAAGAAGACCCAGGAGGACTCCACTTTTGAAAGAAAAACATAAAAAAGCCAGACTGGAATTTGCTAAAATGCATACTGACAAGCCACAATCCTTCTGGGAGAATGTCCTTTGGACAGATGAGTCAAAACTGGAGCTTTTTGGCAAGTCACATCAGCTCTATATTCACAGACGAAAAAATGAAGCTTTCAAAAGAAAAGAACACCATACCTACAGTGAAACATGGAGAAGGCTCGGTTATGTTTTGGGGCTGCTTTGCCGCGCCTGGCACAGGGTGCCTTGAATCTGTGCAGGGCACAATGAAATCTCAAGACTATCAAGGCATTCTGGAGCGAAACGTACTGCCCAGTGTCAGAAAGCTCTGTCTCAGTTGCAGGTCATGGGTCCTCCAACAGGATAATGACCCAAAACACACAGCTAAAAGCATCCAAGAATGGATAAGAACAAAACATTGGACTATTCTGAAGTGGCCTTCTATGAGTCCTGATCTGAATCCTATCGAACATCTATGGAAAGAGCTGAAACTTGCAGTCTGGAGAAGGCACCCATCAAACCTGAGACAGCTGGAGCAGTTTGCTCAGGAAGAGTGGGCCAAACTACCTGTTAACAGGTGCAGAAGTCTCATTGAGAGCTACAGAAAACGTTTGATTGCAGTGATTGCCTCTAAAGGTTGTGCAACAAAATATTAGGTTAGCGGTCCCATCATTTTTGTCCATGCCATTTTCATTTGTTTTCTTATTTACAATATTATGTTGAATAAAAAAATCAAAAGCAAAGTCTGATTTCTATTAAATTTGGAATAAACAATGGTGGATGCCAATTACTTTTGTCAGTTTCAAGTTATTTCAGAGAAAATTGTGCATTCTTCGTTTTTTGTGGAGGGGTACCAACAAATTTGAGCACGTCTGTATATATATACACACACAGTACTGTGCAAAAGTTTTAGGCAGGTGTGAAGAAATGCTGTAAAGTAAGAATGCTTTCAAAAATAGACATGATAATAGTTTATATTTATCAATTAACAAAATGCAAAGTGAGTGAACGGAAGAACAATCTACATCAAATCAATATTTGGTGTGACCACCCTTTGCCTTCAAAACAGCATCAATTCTTCTAGGTACACTTGCACACAGTTTTTGAAGGAACTTGGCAGGTAGGTTGGCCCAAACATCTTGGAGAACTAACCACAGTTCTTCTGTGGATTTAGGCAGCCTCAGTTGCTTCTCTCTTCATGTAATCCCAGACAGACTCGATGATGTTGAGATCACGGCTCTGTGGGGGCCATAACATCACTCCTTGTTCTTCTTTACGCTGAAGATAGTTCTTAATGACTTTCGCTGTATGTTTGGGGTCGTTGTCATGCTGCAGAATAAATTTGGGGCCAATCAGATGCCTCCCTGATGGTATTGCATGATGGATAAGTATCTGCCTGTACTTCTCAGCATTGAGGAGACCATTAATTCTGACCAAATCCCCAACTCCATTTGCAGAAATGCAGCCCCAAACTTGCAAGGAACCTCCACCATGCTTCACTGTTGCCTGCAGACACTCATTCGTGTACCGCTCTCCAGCCCTTCGGCGAACAAACTGCCTTCTGCTACAGCCAAATATTTCAAATTTTGACTCGTCAGTCCAGAGCACCTGCTGCCATTTTTCTGCACCCCAGTTCCTGTGTTTTCGTGCATAGTTGAGTCGCTTGGCCTTGTTTCCACGTCGGAGGTATGGCTTTTTGGCCGCAAGTCTTCCATGAAGGCCACTTCTGACCAGACTTCTCTGGACAGTAGATGGGTGTACCAGGGTCCCACTGTTTTCTGCCAATTCTGAGCTGATGGCACTGCTGGACATCTCCCGATTGCGAAGGGAAGTAAGCATGATGTGTCTCATCTGCTGCAGTAAGTTTCCTTGGCCGACCACTGCGTCTACGGTCCTCAACGTTGCCCGTTTCTTTGTGCTTCTTCAAAAGAGCTTGGACAGCACATCTGGAAACCCCTGTCTGCCTTGAAATTTCTGCCTGGGAGAGACCTTGCTGATGCAGTATAACTACTTTGTGTCTTGTTGCTGTGCTCAGTCTTGCCATGGTGTATGACTTTTGACAGTAACCTGTCTTCACCAACCTCACCTTGTTAGCTGAGTTTGGCTGTTCCTCACCCAGTTTTATTCCTCCTACACAGCTGTTTCTGTTTCAGTTAATGATTGTGTTTCAACCTACATATTGAATTGATGATCATTAGCACCTGTTTGGTATAATTGTTTAATCATACACCTGAATATATGCCTACAAAATCCCTGACTTTGTGCAAGTGTACCTAGAAGAATTGATGCTGTTTTGAAGGCAAAGGGTGGTCACACCAAATATGGATTTGATTTAGATTTTTCTTCTGTTCACTCACTTTGCATTTAGTTAATTGATAAATATAATCTATTAACATGTCTATTTTTGAAAGCATTCTTACTTTACAGCATTTTTTCACACCTGCCTAAAACTTTTGCACAATTCTGTACATACATAGATATATATATATATATATATATAGCAGCTCTCTCAAACAGCGCAATGAGGCTGAGCCATAAAAAAACCTGAAATACAGACTGTAATGATTAAAACACAATGCTCACAACTGTAAATAAATGACATTTCTTCACTTTAAAATGCTCTAATGTTTTGGCCATCAGCTAGGCCTTGAACAGAGAGCAACGAGAAAAACAATACCACAAGCGCTATTACATATTGCGCGAAGTGCAAGGCATGACAGCACTTGAAGCCGGGATGTCAAGCATTATCCCGTAGGACAAGTGGAATCTCTCTGTCATTCCCTTTCAATCCTGGTATTCTACGATAAAATGACAGTACAGTTTTAATAAAGAGAAGTCATGAAAGGTCAATGGCAACAGCAGCCTGCCGCCATCAAACTCACAGTGGAAGCGGCACAGCACGTAACACAGACAAAAAAAAAAAAAAAAAAAAAGAAAAAAAAGGAAATTCCCAAACTCATAATATAGTTTTAACTGCAGGGCTCACAGTGTACTTGGAGACAAGAATATTTCTCACAAGATTTTATCCACCCAAATATCATCCCTCGTGAGACTGTAGTTATCTCTTAAATAAAGGCGTTGAGCAAACCCGACAGGCCCGAACACAAGACAAACAGACCTATACATTACCCCCCCCCCCCCCACCCCCAAACTATCAGATTCTTTCATCCCTCAAAAATGTGAAAATACCAAAACATCCCATTAATCTAAAACACATCACTGGCTTATACAACCGATTTTTATTGAATTCCAACAGCCTCTACAGTAGTTATAATATGCTTTTAAAAGTTTCCCTGAAGACCACTTGACTTCATAATCAGCCAAGCTTGGAGTCCAGTAAATTATTATTGAGCACTGGATCAATAATCCCACTCCTAAAGATAAGGTGGTAAATGTTGTTAAAAATAAGTCTTATACGTGATCAAAATGAATGCCAATAACAACAACACAGGAGTGTACAGAGGTAAGGGCACACACAAAGCCAGCAATATGGAATTCATAACTTGCCATATATCAGATTAATAACCAGGCTACAGAATCTTAAGGTCTAGTAATGTTTTACATCCAGGCCAAAGCAGTACCTCTGTTCCATTTGCCATGAAAAGATGACTCCCAGGATATTCTTTCCAGAGATTGTTACGTGGTGAGGGTTTCATAGTTTAAACTTCTAAAATGCACACTACAGAGATGAAAATAAGATGCCTATTGCATGGCAGTTTCAGCCACTCCAGGTTTTGCTACAAGCTTGATTAGCCACAGTGTATAGGTAACAAGCTCAGGTTTGTCTTATTACACTCACAGTAAAACCAGGAATAGAATGGGAATTATTATTAACTGCTATGCAATGGGAGACCATTACCATCCCTGGATTCCTAGTATATTCTGGGTCTGGAAAACCCAAACCATTTCTAAACAAGAAGTATACCGTGTGATGCAGTATGACATCATGATGCCTGCAGTAATTGACTGGTGTTACTTTCAAGAGAGAGTGTGTAATGTAGACATTCTGTATGAACTGATACTGTAAAGAAATAGAAAGCTGTTTTTTGCGCTTAAAAAAAGGATTTGACATTTACAACCTCATTCACTAAATTCCATATTTAAACCTTAAGAAATTCATCCAAACATAAAACCACCAGGGACCGGTGTCTGAAGTACTTATTGTCCACTTCTCTTGATGAGTGGATGATGATTATTATTATTATTATTATTTTTAGTAAATTAGTTATTTACACCAAACCGCTATTTGTGCATTTATTCATTTATTAAAATATAATTTAAATGTCAGTATACTTCTCCATTTGACAGGTGAAGCTAAGTCTCAAGCAAAAAATGGGCATCTGGGGGTCTACTGGTGGGTTACTAGGCCACACAACAGAACTTTGGTGACAGCATTTGAGAAACACTGAACTCAACGAAACAAATGAATGTGAGCAAATAAACACCCACACAGTATCAGTAGCAGCTTCTTTAACTGCAGGGCTACAGAAATAAAGAGACACAACAGACATCGGAATCCCCTCAGCACAAGCAGGAAATGAACCTAAAACCTTCTGGCCCAAAGACTTCTGAGATATCAGAGTCACCAAAGTACAATTAAAACACCTCAGGATTTTAATCTTCTCACCAATAATGAGTTCCACAGGCAAATCCATTTCAGCTGCTTAAAAGTAATGAAACACAAACCAGCAAATGTTCTGCTCAGTAGCAAGAATGTTATAATGGCTTTGAGGGTAGGGCTTGATTACCATGTGCTTACTGACATCCACCTGCCTGTTTAATTCAAGTGAAGTCCCTTTCTTGATGTCAGTAATCTATTTAGTCCCTGCTAGAGAGGTGCAATTAAATCTTCAAAGTGTCTTTAAAATTGAGTTTTGACCTAGTAATATGAGAAATGATATGTACTGGAAACAGACTGAAGGTCCTCAGTAACGGATAACTGAATTTCAAATGGATTTAAATTATTTTAATGTAGCCACTTCTCAGATTTTGTTAGGCTGAATGCCAGTGAACAAGTTGACTGAAAAACCATGTGAAATAATGTTCTGCTTATAAAAGGTTAAAGGTTTTTCTGCCACTGTGTTTTGGTGATATTGTTAAGCAAATTAGTTTAGTCTAATACGGCATCTCTTGGGACCCCAAAATTGTTCCGAATTATACAGTGTGCTGGATTACAGAGTTAATGTAAAATCTAAAAAGATGTAAATGACAAACAACTTAAACACTAAAGAAACTCTACAGCATGCACCACACTTACGACAAATGCACATATTTACAATTATAAACTTTGAAAAGAGAAATGACATGACTTGGTGCCGGACTGCAGTCAGATTTCACTGCTTTTAGGCAGACAAGAATTACAAATCATGCTGGACTCCAGAATAGACAGGTTCCACATTGTAGTGGGTATCACACTATTAGTTTCAATAGGGATTTGGTCAGGACCCCAAATTTATGCTTAAGTATGTAGAGGGACTAGATTAGACAGATGTTACTGTAATCTCTTTCTGTTTTATTATTTTTTTTTTTTGTTGCATATCCGTTTAACTTTCCTTCATAACAGTATAGACATTATTTATTTTTTTATTTTTACTCAGTGCACTTCGTACTAGGTGTTTTTCATATTTTGTAGATAGGCCTATATGAAGATACAGACCAAAACACCTACAATGATCCCTCTAAATCAGTCTCGGATTCCTGGCACAGTGGGGTCCTAATACACTGCATCTTCGGAATTACCATGAACACAACTCTTTATGCTTTTCGAAACGTATTATTTACACACATTTATAAAAGGGTAATGTCCAAACTCAACTTGGACACCAATGTCACAAATCGGTTCCAATTATCATATCGGACCTTTCTATCAAAGTCTATCGGATTTGCTGTTTCAGTTTTTTAGACACTACATAATGCATGGTAATAGCCTCCTATACATTAATGTAGGGATTATGATTGCATGTGTGTGTGTGTGCACACTCGTTCTGTTCAGCTTTTTCTTCAAATTACATCTAGTTCATCTAGTTCTTCAAATTACACTTAAGAAAAACAAATAACAAAAATGAACATTTCTGATAGCATGATCACAGCAATAAGCTGTGGATAAATGCACGTAAGTCCTACACTATGGTGTGAACTTACTCATAGCTCAATAATGTTACTCTTTATATGTATGTGTATGTATGCATGAATATATATGGCCCTTTGTACTTACAATACCACTCAGTCTACAGTACAGAGAACATGCAGCTATACTCAAGTGGAACAGTAGCTCAATCCCATCTAAATCCACAGTACTCTAACTTATAAGCAGTTCAAATTTTCTGCAGTTCTGTTTTGACTGTGCAGCAAGTCCCTCTGCGGTAAAGCTTGCTACCCAACGCTGCATTCCAGCACAAAGGGGCAAAGATTTACTAAGACTGAGGAGCATAAAGACTGCTGACAGCAAGACCCGGGCTCCTCAGGGATCTAGCCCTCTGGAACACTGCCAGAGAAGATGCAGCCTAATGAGCGGTGAAAACACTGGCTGAACCATTTGTGATGAACTATACATGAGTCTCGCACCGAGCACTGCACATTCCTCTGCAGCTTGTCTGACGTGCAAGAATCATGCACATGGAAACATGACAAGCACACAGTCAGGAGTGTTAACTGCTGTACACGGTGGGAGTCAGTGAATTAAAATGGCCACCTTCCTTTAAATACGTAACCAAAGGCTTTCATTATAGTTCTAAATAAGGCGGGTGGGAGTGGGGGTTGGAAATTGCTGTCACCTTTGCTTATAGTGTAAGGATGGAGGTTATACACTTCTTACATTAGATGGTTACAAACAGAGCAAACCATATTTGGATGTGCAAACAATTACAAATGCAGCAAAGCAGTTGTTGGTTTGTACCTCTAAAATAAAATTGTTTTCCATTAATAACTTCAAAGATTTCATACTGAATCATTGTATCTGAGATGCTGAAACCCAAGAATTAAACTGGATCAGATATTATAAAATGGAGCAGACCGGTCTTTGTGGCTTTGCTGACATGTTCACTGAGGAGTAGAGAAAATCACCACATTAATGACAAGCTTTTATATGCCGATTAGAACACTTTGAGCTTTTTCTTTAGCATTACAAAGCATGCAGTTAGTACACTGCACATCTAATCCAAAAAACACATGAAAACAAACGCTTTTCATAAACGTCATGAAATGATCCGATTTATCCAAAAAATGGAAAGTCCTATTTTTAATGCAGATGCAGTTTCTGCACAATCCGCTGGTTTCACAGACCCGATTAGCATTAATACTGGTCTGTCTTATTTCTGGTACCATCTGATAGTCTAGGTTTAGAGAAATTGGAATGTGTGAAACCAGTCAAATATTTTTGGTGGCAGGAGTAAAACTCTCGATCTTCACTGGAACCTCCAAGGAGCACTGTGATCTGCTAGAGAGGATACCCAAGGCCGGTTTTCTTTTCAGTACTACTAGATAAGAAAAATTTACTTCTTTAAAATACATTATTTTGCTGTTTCAGGTATTCAGTAGGGGTGCATCGATAATCGGTAGCCTATCGGCATGGCACCGATATAAGGAAAAAAAAAACACCGATAATGTACACCGATAGTCACGCTTGAATTTCTTGCGCACAGAATTTAATGTTTGGTCAGGCACGCTTACTAATGACACAAGAACACAGAGAGTCGTTTTCCCAGTGCTGTGTAACATGCAGTCATCCTGCAGTAAATATGTCTCTTTGGATTTTATTTTTATTTTTTTAATATCTGAAGACAACAGTAGGACAGTGAGTTGTGTGCAGCAGAACAGACGTGATGCTACATTAAATCCAATGTTCAACTGTGAGTAGAATATTATTCTGATGCTATTAAAAAAAAAAAAAAAATAGGTTGAATCTTTTTTTTCACTTAATTTTTAGTCGTTGCCAATTCTTTTTATTATTTTCTGCCAATTTGGAATGGCCAATTATTTTTAGGCTCAGCTCAACGCTACCACCCCTGCGCTGACCTCGGGAGAGCGAAGACAAACACAAGCTGTCCTCCGAAGCGTGTGCCGTCAGCCGACCGCTTTTTTTCACACTGCGGACTCACCATGCAGCCACCTAAGAGCTACAGCGTCGGAGGACAACGCAGCTCTTGGGCAGCTTACAGGCAAGCCCGCAGGCGCCTGGCCAGACTACAGGGGTCGCTGGTGCGCGGTGAGCCGAGGACACCCTGGCAACCCCCCGGCGACTCAGGAAATGGAAGCTGCCAAACCGTCATTTTTTGCACTGCGGATCCACAGCGAAGCCACCAAACCTATAGTGCCAGAGGACAACACAAATCTGAATGGCTCTACTGCAGACCCGCAGGTGCCCTATCAGCCACAGGGTCGCTGGTGCGCATTGAACTGTGGATTCCCTTGCCGATCCAATCCCTCCCTACCCAGGCAGCGCTCTGCCAATTGTGTGCCGGCTCCTAGGAACCGATGGTCACGGTCGGCAATGGACATAGCCTGGATTCGAACCTGCACTCTCTTGAGGCTGCAGAGCACCTTTACTGGATGTGTCACTCGGAAGCCCCTTCAAAATTACCTTTTGTAATTTTTGTTGATCTTGCTAAATCTGCATTGGTTGCAGGTGTATTCGGCAGCATTTTGAAGCAGGAATTGATTACTGTGCCATCTTTTATTAAGTAACATATTCAAGTTTGACTGAATTTTGTTATTTTAATGACATTTTTGTATTAAGTGAACCATCTACATTGGGCTGCATTTTTAAGCAGTGTATGCTTAAAATAAGAATTTAACAAACATTGTTGTAGTTGACATTGCGTAGGCTAATTTATTTTCTACTGTACAGTATAGGTCGAATTTATAATAAGCAATGTTTGACAGTAAGTAGCTATAAAAGTTAATATCACATTAAATAAGTGTTTTTACTAGTACAAATGCAAAGTGTTATTTGTGTGACTACTGTAAAACAAACGTATAAATTGCTGTCAAGCACACAATATAATACTACGTTATTCTTTGTATTCATTTTCTGAAGTAAATGCAACAAGTAAACAATACCTGTTCATTTTTGTCATAAATATTGCCCATCCAATGTGGGACTAATGGCTTTAGACTAGGTACAATACGCGACATCCCTAATAGAAATGGGCTTACAAAACAAAGGTTCAGGAAATCTATTGTAATAAGAAGGTGACATCACCCAAGGTTGCAATTTTCAGACCATTCCACAGTACTGGCTGATACAAAGAACGACTCCAGGATAATCTGAACAGAGACTCATAGGGCTGTCAGAAACAGTACTTACTATACTGGCATCTCCTCCCTCTTACCTTTTGACCAGGTGTGAAATTCTATACAGTAAGAGAGACACCCTCCCCCACGGCTAGGTCTATTGGATCAAATTCTCATTACCCAAGTCTGGCAACAATGAATCACAACTGAGTAACATGAGGATTGAGAACTGCTATGTCAGGATAGAAATGTGTTCAGTCAGCGTGTGCGTTTGTTAATTCAGTCACATTCAATATCGTATTAATGTATTACAGTATTAAAGTATTGTACATTTCTGAATGTTTTAAGTAACCCACCTTAAGATGACGAAACCTTCTTGTGTTTCAACAAGCCCATTTTCACAAGCTATTTTCCATTACCTTAGAATCCCCTTCTACATATTAAAATCCCCAACTAGAAAAAAAAAAAAAAACACCTTGGAACCACCTGCATTCAACACAACACGTTACCAATGGTCATTTTTACAACTTCACTCAACTTAACCTAAACCAAAGTATAAACAGGAACTCTAAATTATAACCCAACGGTGACTCTGCAGGTTCAATAACATTTGAACTATCCTGACAACACACAGAAAGCTCTGTCGCCACTGTGCAATGGAACATCTTGTGTCACTTTTTTTTGTCGTGTGAAGATCAAAAGCTGACCAACCCAGACACCTTTGAAAAGCAAGACCTACCTAAAATAACACCTTGACAGATCTAAAAGTGCTTTGACTTAAAGTGGATACTGTTGGTCTTTAGAACAGGTACAGTACAAAACAAACTGCTCAACAAGAGGATAACTAGAAACTGTACAGTATCTACTGTAACAGGATTTAAGCCCAGAAATGTATTCAGATTGTGTGTTAATAAGCTTGCTATTTCAGTCCTACAAAAAAGAAGATACAGATACATGGGAAAGAAGAACTCTGTCAGGAGAGGTTCCTTGACTGATTACAGTTGCTCAGCGATGACATTAAATATGTAAACAATGCAGTGGCAATACCATTGAGGGCATTCCAGAGATCTCAGCTGCGATATAACATTACTAACCAGCACATTCAGAGCACTCAGTTGTGTTTAAAAGGGCTCCTGGGGAGTGGACCACAACATAACTGCATGAGGAGTCTCTTTTAGTGACACTTAATACTAATGTACAGTATAGGGTCCATTTGAAAATTGCCGTTTTACAGCGGACATGAATCTTATAGGCAGGTCATGAAATATGCATGCAAATCTGGCTTCTACATCGCTTCTAAGGCCCGCCGCACACAGCCCGACTCAAGCCGTCCAGACACATCTCATCTGAGTATTCACAGATTCTGCGATCAGTTGTGCTCAGTTTTGGTTTGACGTCACAATTGAGTTTTTCCCAACTGGGTGTCGCACACTGCTAAGACTGAATTACTGACCACGACTAGATACTGGTGACTACTATGTATGTAGATTTAATTCATACTGCCCTGTACACATTTTTCTATTAACTTAGCCCAACATAGCGACCCTCATATTATGCATGGCATAGTATGCTGATTAGACGACGGAATCAGGAACTCTTTACAATATCTACTTTCAAAATAGCCAAAACACACTAAAAACTTCACAGCTACTGAAGCTGCTTGCAGTCCTTTTACAGTAGCAACTTCAGGGGAACAATTTTCTATTTTCTATTTCATTAGGTACAGCAAATCTTAATTATCCCCTGCAGTCTAAAATTTAAATTTAAAAATCAGATATTTTATTTCAACTTTAAATGTTCTGTTTTGCTAAACAGAAGTGATGTTTTCTGCATAAATTAAAAAAATATATATATATATTTTTATTATCAGAGATTGATTCGAAGCATACCAAGTTAACAAGCACTGAAAACACAACCCTGCAACTGCAATACCACTTTCTAGTCATAAAAGCCGACACAAAATACCCTTAAAATAAAGAACAGTTGCTTATAAGGTTATGTGGCCATTTACCAAGAGCTATACATTTTCATTTGGTTGAATTATTTTTTCATTTTGTTATGTAAACGCTATTCATTGACAACAGCAGAAAGAACTGCACAAAAAGAGCATTACACTTTTGAGGAAGCTACACATATGAGGGGACTATGATGTATTGGTTTGCTGCACCATACAAGGGGAAGGCAGCAGTGTCTGGACCAGGCCTTCAAGGATGTGGTGGGACTGCACTGGGTTCTACACCCTGTAAATGCAGCGTGACTCAGTCTTAAACCTCTTCCAGCTCGACCCCAGCTGTGACTAATTCTTTGAAATAAAAGGCTAGCCTGGCTGGTACTCTGCATCCATACAATTCATCTAGAAATTCCTGGCAAGCGCAAAGTGTAACCCTGCTATCTGGCACCCACATTGATGTGCTTGCCCTCTTAGCTAAGGCTGGAATGTTCTTGCCAAGTGATGAGATGTTCTGGGTTTTTTCTTTTCTTTTATGCGGAGATGGTGAAAACTGCAAATCTCTCAGCAACCAGGCACTGCATGTGGCACTGCGTTTTACAAACAAGTACATTTTGGTGCATATGTGTATCACTGAGAAGTACCAGGCAAAAAAATGAATAAATAAATAATTACATAAAAATAATACTAACGCCATTGGAAGAAATTTTTTTTTTCCTGGACTTTACTACAATGCCAGTAATTATGGTGGCTTTGTTTTCACTGCAGTACTAGTCATTGGCATTCATTTTCTACAGCAATGCCGCACATGGAAGCACGCTGTAAAAAAACAACAAATCAACCTTTGCAGCTTTTACATAGGTCCTTGACAGGTCATTATTTTATAAAAACATAAGGCGCATGTAAATATCAGCCTGGTATCAGATCGTCCACTGGGTTTCAATATGCAGACACATTTTAAAAAGGTACCAATTGTTCTTAAGACTTACATTGGCTTAGTAACCATAACATGCTTTGGCTTTTGTTTCATAGACTGGTCAATAGTAGCCCCTTTGACTGCCAGAAAGTAAGAGGGTAACACTGACAAGCCTCCACACCTGGAAATGCAAAGTTTTACACCGACTTACATGGGGCTAAGGGGTTTCATTGTTTGGCTGAATGCTTCATGCACAATTCTGATGACTTATGAACAGAAATAGATGGTTTGTAAGAACCACTGCACATCCAACGCAGCTGAACTGCAGACAGCAGGCACTGGAGAACGTACAAAAAATGATCTTTAGGTCACTAACTGGGCACAGTTTAAAGCGTTAAAGCACAATCATGTGCCTCTCTCCTAATATTCTCTGGATGGCAAAATAGTTGCTATTGTTCCTTACCCTCCTCTGTCCATTCAGCGCAAGGTTTTGAAATTAGAATAACACCATTTTCAGTAATTAAAGGCATTGGGATGTTTGTCTCACACTGCAATATACCGCTCTGGCCAAACATTTTGCATCACCTAGAATTTTAGGATTGAGACATAATTAAAAAAAAAAAAAAAAACTATATGAACATAATTTAGATCTTTTATTTAACATCATGCAATCAAAGAAACTTCAAAATTATATTGCAAGTGTCTATCCAAAGCCATAATCACATTTTTCAATTTGTCAGTTTTTGCGAAAACTACAAAGCGGTATGTAATTCAATATGTTAACTTAACATTATTCAGCAGGTTTCATTCGACTATGAAGCAAAATTAGTTCATTCTATAGGGGGATGAAAACATTTGGCCAAAGCTATAGGTCATGTATTTAGATACTCATTTTATGCCTGAAAATCAAGATGTTGCTTTTAGTTCAAAAAGGCTTCAAGCAGCACAAGCAGCACCATATGGTGGGAGAGGGGTCTACTTTTATGAGCTTTCATTTCTGACCCAATTAAGGTAATTAGCTCCGTCTCAGCAGATGGTTGTTTCTGTTTGCTAACAAAATGAATGTTTGTTGAGGTCAGGATTGCGCCAAGATTATGTTAAAAGAGAATGTGTGGCACACATAAAATACAATAGGAGTCTCCAGCCAACCCTTGCCCTGTATTTTCATCTGGCACTATGACACGATGATGGAAAGGCCTGGCAGACACAGTCTTACAGGTGGTGCTATCACAAATGGGCCACACCCTGGGTGCTGCTGGAAAAGTTCCAGGGATGTGATGCGAGTGCTTATAAAGAATACTCCAGTCAAAGAGAACACTTGGTAAGTAGAAGACTAGTCAATTTCTCCCTATTCACTCCACATGGCTTAGAGCTGGGGTCAGGTCATACAAGCACGAAGCCTACTTGAACATTCCAAGGGTGGAAATACTTTAAAATTCAATTGCAGAGAGAGCAGTTTGACTGCCTTGACATTTCCTAAGCTCATAACAAAACATGGAATAGATCAAACTGCTATGCAATGGGTAGTCTTCATCCCTATGCATTGGTGGACTCTGTGCAACAGTCCAAACTTACTTTCAATAAAATACAGCAACTATGGTCTATTTACCATTAGCAAATGTTGTGACAACAAGGAACCTCAAAATATACCAAAGGAAGAATTTAACCAGGGGAATGCCCCCACTAATGGAACACGCGCTGGCACAAAACCACTTATTTTGTCTCAAAAAGGGTCTACAGAACAATTGCAAAAAAATGTCTCATGTAAGTAAATAAATAAATAAATAAATAAATAAATAAATAAATAAACAAACAAATAAAGTTGTGTAGTCCTTCTACAGCTGACCCCTGCAGTCCGTCTCTCTCCCCCCACCATAAAATTTAGTAGTCACCAATTAGTTTTTTGTTATTTTCTCCCCAACTTCGTAGTGTTCATTTTTTTTTTTTTTTAGCTCAGCTCACCGCTACCACCCCTGTGCTGACTCGGGAGAGACGAAGACGAACACACGCTGTCCTCCGAAGCGTGTGCCGTTAGCCGCTTTTTTTACACACTGCAGACTCAGCATGCAGCCACCCAAGAGCTACAGCGTCGGAGGACAACGCAGCCCTGGGCAGCTTACAGGCAAGCCCGCAGGCGCTCGGCCAAACTACAGAGGTCGCTAGTGCACGGTGAGCCGAGGACACCCTGGCCGACCTAACCCTCCCTCCCCCCGGGGCGGCGCTCGGCCAATTGTGCGCCGCCCCCTGGGAGCTCCCGTCCTTGGTCAGCAAAGGAACAGCCTGGACTCAAACCGGCGATGTCCAGACTATAGGGCGCATCCTGCACTATGCGAGTGCTTTTACTGGATGTGCCACTCGGGAGCCCTTATTCTATTTTTTTTAATCCATAAAATCCTTTCTGTACTTCACGAGAGAGACCGGAACAAAAGGAATGCATTCCAGTATTAAAGCATAAAATACAATCAACACAACAAATAAAATACTGCATTCAACATTTGTACAATTCATAAAATACTGGTCAGATGCTTTAACCCAATACTGGAAAATGGGCAACAGGAAGGTGCTTTACCTCACCGAGTGTATTGTTTGAAGCCTTCCTTGTCTCATAAAAAAAAAATGGTTTTCCTGCAATTCACAATGGGAGTCTCTGCAAATTTCTTGTAAAAATGTCTTTGTTTCAACTTCTAATACAATTGGCTGTAACTAAAGCAAAGGCTAGTTGGGGAATGTACAAATCAACAAAAAGCCAACACCCCCACACATCTCTTAAATCACCAACTGCATGATTCATCACTCAGCAGCTGGCACTCAGCGTTTAGGAGGCTGGTTGTCGTGATACAAGCAGGGTACAGTACTTCTACCACTAACTCCAACTTTCTGTCCCGTTTAATGTGTTTCGGTCTTGTGTTGCTTTACATTTTGTTTCTGTTACATGCAAAGATTCCATTCGGCCATCATGCTGGCACTTAGTGCCTGGGTGGGATATATACTGTTACTGTACGCCCTGATAGCATCTTGATATAACCTGTACTTTGCTTCTAAACTTAAGACCCAGGGTGGGCAGGGTGTACTTGTTCCATTACCACACTGTCCAAACATTCAGGAGCAGTATTCTTTCCTATGAAAACAACTAGAGAGGCATGCAGCTGTCAAGCACCTTTTTTCTTCTCCATTTAATGTTGCAGGGGTAGAAATCTCCAGTATTTCCACATTTGTTTTTGGGGGAACCAGTTCTCTTTCTGTGAACCATATGACGATGTAGTTCAATAACATTAGCCTATATACCTGAAACATTATTACAAGGACTTGCACAATACTGTACAGTTCATCACTGCTATACTGTACCTGAAATGTAGATATAGAGCTCTTAAGTGAGGCAATTCCAGCCATTTATCTTTTTAAACTGCTTTATGGTTAAATCTTTTACTAGCTGCCAGGCATATTTTTGATGTGGGAGAGGGGTAAGCTGTCCCTGTCAGCTGCAACAGCATCACCTGACACTCGACCCTTGTTTCTCAGCCCTGCACATTGTTGGTTGCGTGAAAGCTTCCCAGGTTAACGCTAAGCTACCAGCACATGGCTTAATAATGGTGAATAATACCTGTAAAGTAAGCTACATATGCATTTTTACAGACCTTAGTAGTGAGACAATTACTGCCCTTATATCTTAAGCAAAAAGCAATTGCCACTTTAACAATTCACAATGTACTGCAGTGTAATGATCCAATAACCTGCAATAGTTCCTTTACATGACATAGGCCTATTGTATAATAGATGTTTGTGTATTATGATACATAACCAAAAGCAATAGACAGCTACTTGTCATTCACCAAATGGTCCTTGAATAATTAATGAATGTGATTTTTAGTTATGACGAATAAATGTGATTCATAGGTGGTTCGAAGCTCTCCATATCTCATTTCCGATTTGCCTTTCAATAAAATGTAATAATTATGAGAACTGGATCTTCTTACACCCATCATGAATAGGCCTATACCGTATACTGTGATACATATTGCCATACATACTGTATTGTTAGTCATAAAGCCCTTTTGTCTCACTGAAACAGTCAGTCTTAGGATTGTCATTCCAACCCTCATGCAATCCAACAGAAAGCTGTGCTTGAGTTTGGAGTAATTCTAAGTGGTACTGAAATCACTGCATCCTAACTTACCCGATTCTGAGCTATGGTAGTCTCAAGAACTGGGTCTGTCATCTAAAAGATCCAGTCTGCCATTCCAGTTTCTAGAGCCTTGTGACTTTGGATTGGCTACTGTTATAAAATGTATGCCATGAACTTATTTGCAACCATTTAATATCCTAATTGCAGTACTCATTAAAAAAAAAAAAACAGTCCAGACAGTGTACTGTCATGTAAAAAACGAATGCAAGGACAATCGCAGTATTAGCACATTATCTGTATGAACCATTGACCTTAATCTTACAAAAATCAATATAACTTCAAAATCATTAGAATACACAATGCTTAGAGTCACGTGGAACAAAGTGGTTTAATCTTACATGAGCCACTGTATGTTTTACACCGAATTCAAAACAGACAACGTTGAGGCTGCGAGTGGCTATATTCCTTGCTCAGTCTCACAGAACCAATTGCTTTCACAGGCCCTTTTAACCACACCTCTAAACTAGTTTTCCTTTTCAATGCCATCCCAGCACTGAGTACAAATGATATTTCCTAGCACACAGCAGTCACACACAGTGCAGATTAGGGCACTGTCTGATTTAACCGATTTACATTACTCAGTCTCAAACCAATTTCTGTCTTGCAATTCCCAAATGATGATTACAGGATAATCTGATGCACCAAATCAAGCTTGTCAATTTATAATGGGCCTTTTTGAGGGTTGCCTTGGGAAATAAAAAAACAAAACAAAACAAAAAAAATAATTAAAAAAAGGTTTGGTTATTTAAGTTGGAAATAGGCCTTGTGGAAATCCCAAATGTGAGGATGTGCGGAGGCTGAGAAGGTAGCCTTTCAGTAGTAATCTGTAAAATTAAATTAACAAGGACAGCAGTGGATAGAGGAAAGGAAAGCAGAATGCTGGCAAAGACAGCCGGTCACAGGCCGTGCTAAGCAGATCTCTACTCTCATACATGTATACAAAGCACCTACTAAAACCCATAGCATTTGCCAAGGATGTCAACCAAATAAATTCAGTATTTGATGGAAACATGACCCTGCCGCATATAGAATTATGTATTGTACTATGGCACCTCTCTCATAATACTGTAATTCAATAAAGTGTTAATATAACTCAAAGAAAAGCTATTTAGAAATCTGAGGAATGTGCCAGCAGTTTGGGGTGGGCCCTGGCCACAAGTCCACCAACATGTGACCACCTGCCTCAAGAAAGGGGCAGCCTGGGAGAAGGTAAACCGCAGGACAGCTGAGTGCTGATTAGAAAGCACGGCTTGCATTAGAGGGCTGTAACTGATTTGCATATGTTTTAAAATTGGGTGCATAGGGGCCTAGCATGGTTCATATAATCTTTAGCTGACAAATGTAATAATGAATAGGTACAATACATGTGCTTGGCCTGTTAATGCAAGAGATGCTTAAGCCACATTATACAGTACATTGGCAATATTGACACGTCCATGCATTCTACTGAAACACGGGTGAAAAATCACATTTAAAATGTTTTAAAATATTAACGTCGGTAACTATGGATACCGAGGGATCTAGTATCAAAAGAAAAACGAGATCAATGTGCATTACTGTAGGAATTTTTGCACAACAATTCCAACTTTGCTAGCTGTATGCTGGTTCAGATTTTCAACATAAACTTTCAAAGGTTTCCGTGTTTAAAATGATGTTTCAACAACGATGGTGTCGACAAAATGCTGTGTCATTTAACGCACATTGTAGGGCACTGCTCTGGCCTGGTTCACCTCCTACCGCACCTACCAGGTAACCTGGCGCAGCTCAACATCCATACCTCACCCTCTCCCAACAGAAGTCCCCCAAGGATCAGTCTTGGGTCCTTTCCTGTTCTCTCTCTACACCCACTCCCTGTTTTCAAAAGAACTGTATTCGGTTTCTTCACCAGTATTATCTCACCTTGTATATATACATAATTGTATGATGCATAAGTCCTTTATTTTTAGTTGAAATAGGCTAAGCAGTCACAGGAATACCAGAGAAAAAACATTTACTGTATACAATTGCAGTTAACAAATTTTATTTTTTTCAAATGTGTGCAGTGTGGAGTAGTGGTTAGGGCTCTGGACTCTTGACCGGAGGGTTGTGGGTTCAATCCCCAGTGGGGGACACTGCTGTTGTACCCTTGAGCAAGGTACTTTACCTAGATTGCTCCAGTAAAAACCCAACTGTATAAATGGGTAATTGTATGTAAAAATAATGTGATATCTGTATAATGTGAAATAATGTATAATGTGATATCTTGTAACAATTGTAAGTCGCCCTGGATAAGGGCGTCTGCTAAGAAATAAATAATAAAAAAATAATAAAAAATGAGCCTTGTTACAAATACGACTACTGCAAATGAATAAATATTAAACAACAACAATGCAATACAAGTACACTATCTAAATTGTAATTATTCAAAACATTTAGTTCCCTTTTAAAAGAACGAAATGACAGGGACCGCAAATTATTAAAACAATCTTTATTTAAAACTTAGAACATAACATGCAAGACGCAGTTGTGTAACAGATCAACTATAATCAAAAAGCGCAGAGAGGGAGTTGCACAGATCTTTCGCCAGACCTGCCGCTGTTTCTCTGTATATGTATTTATTTTGTGTTTCCACTTAGAGTGCACTCTGGATTCTTGACCGGAGGGTTGTGGGTTCAATCCCAGGTGGGGGACACTGCTACTGTACCCTTGAGCAAGATACTTTACCTAGATTGCTCCAGTAAAAACCCAACTGTATAAATGGGTAATTGCATGTAAAAATAATGTGATATCTTGTAACAATTGTAAGTCACCCTGGTTAAGGGCATCTGCTAAGAAATAAATAATAATAATAATAATAATAATAATAATAATAATAATAATTTGAGTTTCGCCCCACAACGCTGACAGCTTTGCTTTCTTGCTCTCCCCAGTTCACGCCGCGGTTGTCAGAAACAAACAAACAAAAAAAAAAAAACATTTGTAAAAAAATTAAATAAATAAAAATATTCTGTGTTTAAGCTATTCATTGGTACAATCAAATTAGTTATTTAAATAACAATAACAACAAAACAACAAAAAGACAGTGTTAAAGCGTGATTGAAACTAAACCAATAACTAAGTGGGTTATAAAAAATTGGGAAAAACACAATCCAGGCTAGTTTTTGATAGCATTTTTTTAAAAAAATAATTCTCACCGATCCACTCAAATATTATTACACTTGTTTCTTTGACGTCCTTCTGCGTCTGCACCCATTTAACAAAGAAATAAGTTATCGTCAAAAGTTTACATAGCCCAGTGTATGGATATTTGTGGTATGTACACTTCTGACAATTTAATAAAATGTAGATATTTACATATAGTCCCTAATATAAACAGTTAATAAATTCAAATATTCAGGACGCTTCTGTCTCAAGTCGTTCTTCCTGTTTTTGTGACGCTACAACGGCACTGCTGCTTCTTCCTGTTTAGATTCCGTGGGGGAGGAGCCAAGCGGCACTAAAGTCAGGTGAGTTTACACTGCCTTTCGGACGGAGCTGGCGCTGAGCCACGTCTTTATTTGGACGTTTTTAGGACAACTGAGAGAAGGGCGTGTGCGTTTACACTGCAGAAGAAAGACCTGAAACGGCCCAAAGCCGTCCTAAAAACGGCCAGTAAACGCACCATTGGAGATGCCCCAGCAACACAGCCAATCACTTGCCAGCAGAATCCACATATATAGCTCGAGGCAGATGACCTCTTTTTACAACATTAAGTTAATAAGAGGTAGGTAAAATCTAATATTAATCGTCTTAATTTGTGTTAATCAAATAAAACATTTCAGATTCATCGGACAGCTGTAGAACATCCACAAAAAACGAAACTTATTCTGCTTTTGTTAAGTACTAAACTCATGACTGTCGATAATCAAGTAAAAAAAATAATGTAATTGTATGTAAAAATAATGTGATATCTTGTAACAATTGTAAATCGCTCTGGATAAGGGCATCTGCTAAGAAATAAATAATAATAATAATAATAATAATAATAATAATAATAATAATAATAATAATAATAACAACAAATGAATCGGGGCAGTATGAAAAAAATACACGTTCTCTGATACAATATGTTTAACTGAGTCTGTTGTTAATGCCGATTTCTAAGTTATACTTTTCAGTCAGTTCAAATGGTCCTGTCTGTCGCATTAAAGCTTGAGACGATTTATACACTTCGTGTCCAGTTCCTTTTTATGCTCTGCACTCCTTTCCAAGAGAAAGATATACAGTAATTTGTGCTTCATTAACTTTGTACCAGATGTCGAATCATCCGAGAAAGGCGTAGTGAAGCCATAAATTAACCCCATACTTAATACTCTTGTACAGTTCTCTAACACACACTGACTGGCACTTTGTTATATTTGTTTTAATTATTAATTTGTATGTTTTTAAAATGTTAAATAACAACTTTGGATTCCATTCACGCCTTCAAACGAGACTGCAATCCAAAATTGGTACTTTAGACAGCCTTAAGTGAAAAATGTTAAGCATTTTGAACAGCTGTATTTGTATAAAACTGATTTTTTCTATAATTTTTCTATATTAAAGTAGACATTTAAAACATATTTTACATTTCTAAATTTACATATTTACTACGTTGCCTTTAAACTTTTAATTGCTTTGTATTAAAGGGACGTTATAAAGTACCTCTGAATCCTGTTTTAAGCACTTCACAATCTTTAAATTGGGGGTGTCTCGACCCCTAGCATTTTCACTTCACTCGGCAATAAACATCCACCTAGGGTTCACCCAGTGATTTTTTTCCAATTCAACCACTTTGTGAGTTATTAAACTTGCCCCCCTCCCTTTAAAATTAACAAGGGATACACAACACAACATTATTGAAATGAACCGTTGTTAAAACATCCTGCTTCCTGTCATTATTAGGTTAAACCAACCACTGTTACTATATTATACCATACAGGCAACATGAAGTGATCAACCTTCTTGTTAAGTAAAACAATTTAAATCGAGGTTAAAATAAAACACATTTTTGTTATTGTCTTTAAACTGAATGCATGATTGTGCTGTTTGTAAATCAATATTTTAGAAAACAAAGTTTACAAAAACACACACAACCACTATCAGTGCTCATATAGATTGTGAGAAACAATTTGAAACGCAGAAAAAATGACTGTAGCCTACTGATGATTAGAGTAAGTTAAAAAAAACTTATTTTAGCCATCTGTTGCAAACGTTTATAATAAGCAGAAACTCGCTTTTGTTGGTTTTAAAACCAAAATGGCAAATACACTTGGTTATTTTCACGTAGCAAATATTTACCATCAAGTCAAAACCAAAAAAGTACTGTATCAAAAATAAAGTATTCGGTGTAAACAATTTAAATAATTCAACTTAAATATTTCCCTATAAACTGAGATTTTTATTTTCTTAAAAACAACACTTTTTCATTTTAAAATAAGTTTGCCAATTACACAATATATAATGCAGCCATTGATGAATCCGAATCGCCACAGTGCTGGGTGCTGCAACAGTTTCAAGTCAGCATACATTGTGTATTTCTTCCATTCTTTGTTTAACACATAACAAAAAGGATACAAATCGGTGAAAATCAGGCTTACCAGAAATAGAATATAGATAATTTTTTCAGATCCCCTGACCTCGTTGTTTCTTCGGAGGCCGGATACTGTCCTTCCAACACAATTCAGTCGTTTTTTGTTGCTGTTTTATTTCACGGTCACTTTAATCCGATAGAAAGCTCCATCGAACATGGCTAACAGGGTACGGATCGACCCGTTCGAAACACAAACACGTTGAGACTGAGTTTATGTCCGTTTCTTAAAGATGATATGTGGTGAAACTGCCGGTGCTGGTGTGTTAGTATATCTCATGATATGAAAGAGGCTGGTGTTTGTGAGTAATCCTGGAGGGAAGGGAAGAGTTCCTCTGTCTGCATACTGACGCCTCTGCCTCGTAGTGGCAGCGAGAAAAATGTGGTCACCAAATAATTCAAAGCCTGAACAAAAAAATGATTAACAGCGACGCCTATCGTTTGATATTTTAAAAAAAGAGGATTGTTTCACAGCGCTCCCTGGTGTGTAAAAATAAACGTGCAATGCACCTCCACCAAAATGTCACGCTCGAAGCGCAAGATGTGGACTTTAATAAATAAATTTCAAAACTTTAATTGTTTTTTGCAAAGAAAAGAAAGTCATACCAACCAAACAAAAGTAGCAGGTAGGCGTTTGTATTTTATACAAATGCTATCTATATATCTATAGTTAACATTTGCATTAAAAATGATCCCTGTCTTCAAGAATGTGTGCTACAGTATATATAGGTGTTTTTTTGTCCAATCCCTTTGTCAAGCTTGAATATGTTCACTTACCTGAAATTAGTGTTTTTACTACATGGCATCACAAGCTTCAATAATAATTTTATACAAAACAAATAAATAAATAAACCATATTTATTTACCAAAAGTTTTTATGCACACAAATATAATTTAATATATGCCGGTATGTTTTGTAAATAAATGAATACAAGGTTTAGCTTTTTTTTAAAAAACATTATGTAGGCCTATTACTTTAGACTCGACAACTGCCTGCCGAATATAGAAACTAGCGGCGTTTCAGAAACACTTTTGACTGTCCTTGACTTTTCCCCCAGTGAAAGGTATTAATCTCGTGGTAAACAGACTTCTACGTGTACAACTATACCAACGTCCCTTTTGGACCTGAGTGGATATTTTCAAAATGTTTCGAGCAGCTGATCGTTTGAAAGTTGTTCTACAGCATTTGGATCGGCCGAATTCCCGAATTGTATCCTTTTCTGAACTGCGTGTGTTAGATTGCGTCCATCGGATTTACAGACGAATTTGTTCGCCAGAAATTGCAGTCTCTATGGGAAGCCATACAGGAAGATCTGAGGCTCTGAAGTACACAGGCAGGCCAAGGCAACAAGGTCTCGGTAATACTGCGTTCTTTACATGAATCATTCATTGAGAACTTCATTTTCAGAATACATTTGAAATAAACCGTCAAATGTAACATATTTGGTGTCCATGTAGATACAAAAAAATAAATAAATAAATAGTTTTAAAAAAATTCTTGATGGTCATTTAATTATAATGTTTTATTTTTAATGTTTCAGGTTCGAAGTTCCGGGTTTTTTTAAATAAATTAACCACACCTTTATGAAAAATGACGTTGTCGGGATAGTTTAATAGTCAGTCAGTTTTGCATTTCAGAAATAATAATACAAAAAAAACCTGCAGTTTTGCACCTCTTCGTTGCCCCTAACTAGCAAAGATATGGCGAGTGACAACACAGGCTGCACTTTGCCCAAATGTTTCAGTACTACAGTTTATCTTTCTCCATATCAGCAGATAAACGTGGAATGCAGTGACATCGCGGGATGCAAGTGCTAACTTGGCTTTTGTTGGGGAAGGAAACAAAAAGGCGCTGTATTGAAAAACAAAACAATACATACATTTGTTTATTTAAAGTCACCTTTGTTTAAATTAAATAAAGACTGGTGGTATGATCTTGCATGCGGAATCACAACAAGTACTAATACTTTTAAAGGTACTCTAATTTATTTATTTTATTTCTGACCTTAACATTAGCTTCAGAAAGCGTGTGCCACTTCAGCACAGGTTGCAGCCTATACCCACCCTGTGGAATTCCGGTATGTTGTGAGATACTTATTTTAATTATCAAGCCTATTATTTTAGGCAGTCTGATGTACACAGTACAATAGTAGGTCAGCAGTGATAATAACAAATCGCTTGCTATTCATTCTCTGATACTTCACATTTTAAGTAAAGCTAAGCTGGTCGTTTGTATTCACAAACTTTTAGCTCACAAAAGGGCAGAAACTGGCACACAAGAACTTAAGAAATGTGAATACAAAGTACATTGAAGCCACCACACCATTTGCCTAATTTAATGGATTATAAATACTTTCATGGTAAACTATTCAATGCACTTCATAAAAGTGCTTCCTACCTTATTTTTCTAAACTTACTTTTACTTGGCTTTCATCCTGTCCTCATAGAAAATTGTGTTCACTAAACATACAGAATAGATATTCTACTTGTAATACGATTTACATTTGTCAAATTAACCAAGATTATTTGAAGACGAAAGATGTATAAACAAATATAAAGGATAGCAATGGCATATGGTTTTTATAAGGAATAATAATCTCCATTATTTCAGTTATTATCCCTTCTTTTATGGTTACATGTTATTTGCCCGCGTTAAAATATTAAATTTCCCGTTTCAGCTACACTACCGACAGTGATGTCCTTACCCCTGAGCAGAGACTCTTCTATGAGGAAAATGGGTTCCTTCTCATTAAGAACTTGATACCTGATGAAGCCATTGACCGCTTCAGGTAAGTTAACAGCAGGCAGATTTCACTGTGCACTACATTTTAAAAAAAAATGTACAGTGCATATACCCTATACAGAATTTGTGTTACAGATGTGCAAAATGCAAAAAGATTTGCTGTTCATACAGTCTTTACAAATATAATGAATAATTGCCATTACCTTCTGTTTAAAGTAATTGTAGCTTACAAAATAACGTCATACCATTTTGCACTTTCATTAGCTACATGAGGTACGTCTCAAATGTCAATTTTTTAAAGAAATACATGTTAAAGCACACATGCGTTTTCAATTTAAAACGTGATATCAGGTACTACTTTAGTTGAGAGGTTTCTATGCCTTGTACTCCCTGGGTCATTTCACCTCAGCAGTGTTTTTTTAAGTAAAAACATATTACTGGCTGAAGCAGCTGACTGGTTATTGACAGGTAATAAGCCAGTGAAGGTGTGGAGACAATTTCACTCTCAAGGCGAGACCCAGGAAGTACAAGAGGTCAAAAAGCATGGCTTCCAAACAGAGTTTTCTTTAACCTAGTATAGTACCAGGTATCATGTTTTGAAATGAAATCATTTTTTGCTATAACATGTGTTTCTTTCAAAATTGCATATTTGAGACATATACAATTAATAGATTTATGGAACTATTTTGTTAGCTACAGTTGCGTTAATTAGATCAGGATTTACTGGGCTTGTATTATATGTATTTTCTATATTTTAATATTGTGTAGAATTGTTTGGTGGGGTTAATGCAAGACATAATCTTCATAGCTTCAGACTTTATTTTGATGGGAATTACTATATATATATATATATATATAGTCATGCTGAGTACCAAAGGATCCCTAGCACAATACTAGTGGTACTTTTCATGTGCTGAGAAGTTTTTGCCTCTTTATTTGATTTTAAAGCTTTTATTAGCTCTCCTTTAATGTCCTGATGGAGCTGTGCACTTCCTTTCAGAACTGAGTTTGAGAAGATCTGCAGGAGGGAGGTGAAAGTCCCAGGGCTGTTGGTTATGAGGGACGTCGCAATCTCCAAATCCGAGTTTCTTCCAGACCAGAGTGCGGTGTCCAAACTCCAGGATTTCCAGGAGGACCAGGAACTCTTCAGATACTGCACGCTGCCACAGGTCCAGTGCAAAACAATAACACTATATAGTAGACTCTGATGTTGATGGGATACAGCCATCTCAAACCAGTTTGCATAAGATAACTTGTGTCTTCTAACAACACTTTAGTTCAATTGTCTTCGATTTCATGAATGTCATTCAGAAACAAATACAAACAGCTTGAATATGTTCAGGGTGGTGTAAATAATCTCTCAAATGTCTTACTTGTACACTTTCAAGTTTCAGATACATACTGTTAAATTCATCCTTTTGCCGTTTTCTATTTAAATATATACTGAAAGAAGTGTTTACAGCAATCTTTTAAAGGCAGCTATACACCTGCAATATGATGTGCCCCCTAAGAATAATTGCAATTCTGTTCTTTACTTTCACTTCCAGATTTTGAAGTATGTTGAATGCTTTACTGGACCCAACATTATGGCTATGCACACCATGTTAATCAACAAACCTCCTGATGCAGGTACAAGTGCATATTTTAGTTACATTAAAAAAAATAAACTACCTACAGAGATTAAATTTAATAAACACACATCTCCACTGGCTGCCCTATATTTAGGATGAATATTATTAACGAATTAACAGGTTTTACCAGTTCCATTCAACCTCAATGAAGCACAGCAATCTTTATTGGTTTTACTGTACAATGTATTTATTTTAGGGAAGAAAACATCTCGCCACCCCATGCACCAGGATCTGCACTATTTCCCGTTCCGGCCTGCTGACCACATTGTGTGTGCCTGGACCGCCATGGAGAGAGTGGACCGCAGTAATGGGTGCCTGGTGGTACTGCCTGGAACTCACAAGGGGACGCTGAAACAGCATGACTACCCTGACTGGGAGGTAACTGCTGAGCAATGCTTGTCATCAATCAGTCCATGTTACCAGTACAACCACTGCATGCAGTAAGGGTAGGATATGCAGTTCATTCAGTGAGAAACATCTGATCCAGCACATGTATAAACATTCACTTATTTTAGAAGAAATATACCACACCATGTGATCCACTACTAGCTATAGGCCAATGCATACCCAGGAATCCTGTTCACTTGGGGGAACACGTCTAGTAAGTACTTCATACACATTCAGCTTCTTTAGTGTAAATTTACATCTTTTTAGGAGCTCAGTAGAATCTAGTTGGCATATTTTCTTACACTAAACCTTGCAGCAGTTGATATTGCCTTAATGCACATTACTGATGAATTTGTGAGCATACAGCTCTATAATTTGATAACTAAATGTACTGATCAGAGGCTGAAGATAAATACTGGACTTGTTCCAACTGGGGCCGTTACCAGCCACTCTGCTGAAGTCCACAGTTCATTTTAACTTTCCCCTGAGGCAAAGTTAAAAAGCTGTGTCTGTCTGATACAAACCCATGCTTGCCAGAAAATTGGTTAAATTACTTTGCAATCCCTAACACATTCTGATTGTAAAACAGAGTATGACAAACATATTTCTTACTAGCCATTTCCGCTTGAATAATGGTTTATTTCAAAATTAATCAATTACATTGTAGATTCCTGTTTTATTTATTCTCTTGGTATGTACTATGATTGATAATTATTTATATATTTATATATACACACTGTATATATATATACTGTATGTATATATATATATATATATATATATATATATATATATATATATATATGTATATATATATATGTATATGTAGCTTTTCAGTATTGTTTTTTTAACAGTGGATTTTTCTGTTTATCAATTTACTGTTAATTTTAAATGGTTGTGATTGATTTGCAGACTCTTTGGTAATGTGATTTCATGAAAGCTATTCAGAACCCTTTGTTTGTGTTTGTTCAGGGTGGAGTAAATAAGATGTACCACGGAATTCGTGATTACGATCCAGACCAGCAGAGGGTTCACCTGGTGATGGAAAAAGGTGACACTGTTTTCTTCCATCCACTCTTAATCCACGGATCTGGAATGAACCGCACCCAGGGATTCAGAAAGGTACAGGGATTGTTTGTGTGCTTGATATGTGTATACATCTTTATAAATAAATGAACATCAATAACTCTTTTACATGATCAGTTTACATGATTTTTTTTTTTCTTTTACCAGTACCGAAGTGCCATTAACGATTTTCAGCAGATATATTTTTTATTCATTCTTAGGCAATTTCCTGTCACTATGCAAGTTCTGACTGTTATTACATTGATGTAAAGGGAACCTCCCAGGAAATCATTGAACAAGAAGTCAAGGAAATTGCTCAACGCAAGTACAACGCAGGTTCAGACATCACACTACAGGTATTTGCCATTGTTTTACATAGAGTGCAACTACATGCAAAATATCAATCAAGATACCAATACGCAGCAGCTGTTCAAAAGGCCAGGTTGTAACTAAATCAATCATTATATTTTATATGAATTGTATTATTTAGCTTTTCACTGACTGTCATCAGTGATGGTATGAAAACATCCGTAATATAATCAATTACAGCTTTACGTACATTTCATTTTGTATTTTTGTACATAAAAAAAAAGTTAAAAACAGGACAATTAAAATATGGTACTCTATTTATATCAAGAATTTTTTTTTTTGGTCTAGTAACTTAAAATAGATCTCGGTACAAAGTAAATAGTTAAAGTTCTTAGTTTTGACAATCAGTATTAAAATGCTGTAAAACACATTTTTGTCTGTTTTGAAGGATACCTGGGCTGTCAGAGGGCGCCTTGTGAAGGGACAAAGGACCATGCTGTGAGCGGAATGGGAAAAAAGTCCTGTGTGAACTAATCATTTAATTGAAACCTTGAGTGTGTGTTCATTAAAAAAAAACGCCTTCATGGTAATGTTACACATGATTACTGATTACACTGATTGCACATTACAAATAAGTAAATTAATCCTTAAAGTTGCAATTATACAGAGTATTTGTAACAGTACATGAGAATGCTTATGAGATGTTGGAAGGGTCGAGAAGCAACTGTAAGCACTTAAATTGAAATTTAATTAATCGTCAGGTCGTAAAATACACATGAAATGCCTCTTATGATGAGCTAAGATTAGGCTTTGTAATGTATGAATGATACATATTATGAATTGATGCTCCCATGCTTTTGTTTTAAATTAAGTAGGAAATCATGTGGTGCCTCATACAGTAGACACTTGTTAATCTGAACCCTGGTAGTCCAAGTTGACCTATAATCTGTACCTTGCTATCATAGTGAAATGCATACTGATATTAAATGTGGAAACCACACTTCAGTATCATAGTATATTGATAAGTGCGTAAAACATCAATATGTTTTATTACTAATTCTCCTCAAATATAAAATTGTGTGGGTATAAAAAACACAATGTTACTGATTACACATTACAAATAAGTAAAAGGTATTGACAGTGTCGACCCAGGGGACTTTTTCGACCTGAAAAAAGAAACAATGACTAGGGGTCACAAATGGAGATTAGATAAAGGGGCATTCAGAACAAAAATAAGAGGCACATTTTTACACAGAGAATTGTGAGGGTCTGGAACCGACTCCCCAGTAATTTGTTGAAGCTGACACCCTGGGATCCTACAAGAAGCTGCTTGATGAGATTCTGGAATCAATAAGCTACTAACAACCAAACGAGCAAGATGGGCCGAATGGCCTCCTCTCATTTGTAAACTTTCTTATGTTCTTATGTTTTTAAATTAAAAACTTGATTAAAAAACAAACAAACAAACAAAAAAAACTAATCTGAACAGTTAGGCCCCAATTGGTTTAGATTAGCGAGAGAATACTGTAAGAAAAAAAAAAAAAAAAAAAATGTATTTGAATTACCAACACTTCTTATAATGTGTTACAAAGAAAGCTTTTATTTCTTTCTAGTTTCTTGTTCATGTTAGTGAATAGGTCCAGGGAATTCTGCACTTCATTTTAATAAGCTTCCTGTCATACTGAAATACTGTGCATGAAAGTGAATGCGCCAGAAGAAGAATGTTAGTCAGACGAAGATATATTTTGAGTTCTGTTATATTAGATCTTTTATAATAAGTGGAATACTGTGGAAAAACAATGCCTTCATTAATAAATAAATAAATAGTTGCTGTCAATTATAATTTATCAGTGTGACCCATTTCTTGAATTCTGTTGTATTAAAATTGCTATGCACTCCCAGTATAGAATTTGTGTGACCAAGCACTACAGCTACAGTGGCTCTCAAAAGTATTCACCCCCCTTGGACTTTTCCACATTTTATTGTGTTACAACATGGAATCATTGTTGAAAAAACCTTGCATCAAATCTCGGCTAGAGTTTGCCAGAAGGCATGTGAGAGACTCTAAGACCAAGTGGAAGAAGATTCTATGGTCTGATGAGACCAAAATAGAGCTTTTTGGCCACAACGCTAAGTGCTATGTTTGGCGCAAGCCTAACACCGCACATCATCCTGACAACACCATCCCTACCATGAAGCATGGTGGTGGCAGCATCATGCTATGGGGATGCTTCTCTGCGTCAGAGCTTGTGAAGATAGAGGGCAAAATGGATGCAGCAAAGTACAGAGAAATCCTGGAGGAAAACCTGCTGAAGTCTGCAAGAGACCAGGGACTTGGGAGAAGATTCATCTTCCAGCAGGACAATGACCCCAAACATACAGCCAAAACCACACTGGAGTGGCTTAAAAACAAAAAGGTCAATGTCCTGGAGTGGCCCAGTCAAAGCCCGGACCTCAATCCAATTGAGAATATGTGAAAAGAGTTGAAAATTGCTGTTCACCAAAGGTCCCCATCCAACTTGACGGAGCTTGAGCAATTTTGCAAAGAAGAATGGGTAAAAATTGCAGTGTCCAGATGTGCAAAGCTGGTAGAGACTTATCCAAATAGACTCATGGCTGTAATTACTGCCAAAGGTGCTAAATATTGACTCAAGGGGGTGAATACTTATGCAATCACTTATTTTCTGTTTTGTATTTGTAATTAATTTAGAACAATTTGTAGATTTTATTTTTCACTTTGACATTATGGACTTTTTCTTTGTAGATTAGTGGCAAAAACTCCTAATTAAATCCATTTTGATTCCATGTTGTAACACAATAAAATGTGGAAAAGTCCAAGGGGGGTGAATACTTTTGAGAGCCACTGTATGTAAATTACCGTAACTCCAATATACTTACTATACTGTACTGTATCATTGTTTTATAAATGGAAGCATTTATTTTTAAAAAGAAGAAAAACTATATACAATACAGTGCTTTTGTTATGAGACTTGTTTACTAATCTCCAGTGGAAAGTGCACCACTTTTGTTAAAACTGAAAGTGAAGATGAAATGAGCAACAAATTACTTTACTGCTGGTATGAGTGTTTGTACTTGAGCAGTTTAATAAATTCGACCCAGAGTGTGTCAGTAAGTCATAGTGAGTTTACAGCGGTTTCTAGCGAATCTGTACTCTGCATTAATGGTGTGCACAATGCTGGGTCTGTCTGGCCCACTGAGATGTTTATTGTGATGTAATCCCCAGACATCAGTTTTCTGGTTTCTTAAACAAGCTGGGATTCTTGTTATAAAGCAAGATTTCTGTATGTACAGCTTGATTTAAGTACTGATTTTTCTCTAAATACCAGCGAAACTACTTGATGTGACACTATTGCAAGATTAAAACATTCTAAAAAGCAACATCAGACTGGCCTCAGATGAATTAATAGTATTCCCAGAGCGACTGTCTAGAGGCAATGTACTGCTTTCCATGGAAAATGACCTGCTATGAATTGGATTCCTGTCTGCTGGACCTCACACTAAATAATCCAAAGTACAGGACTGCACATATGAGCTCTTCATTGGATGGATGCTGTAGTTTTCAATAAAGACTGTTTTGTTTTGAAGGAGAGATCTTTGTAGTTTCAAAAGGTTTTTTTTTTTTTTACTGTACTGTGAAGTTGATCATATTCAAAGGTATTTTTTATCTTTAAAATAATTTATATGAATCAGTTCTGTCCCTCTTACCACAACATTTTATGGTGCTGTACGTTGTAATGACTGGCAGAATCATAATTTAGAATTTAATCAAGTCTTGGAATGTGAGTTATTTCTTATGACAAGGGCCTGTATAAAGGCATGCCATGCTAATATTCGGTATCACAAGTTGATTAGTTATTGGTTACCAAGGAAACAGTATTATTCCACAAGGATAGTTACAGTTGCACATGAACATTGTAACATATTTATATTGTCATAGTTGATTTACTGTATCAATATATTTCTTATCCTTGTGCATCATTCCTAGATGGTCATAGGATCAAGTCAGCGGCTGTGAGTGGAGTGTATCCCAGAATTATCCTGGCCCTTAGTACTTTATATTCAGTGTTAGATGATAGCATGCCTCTTGTGCACCTGTATACCTGTGATCAAACTGCCCTCTTATTTATATCACCTAAGATCTGGAACACCTGTTAATCTTGACTAATTAAGCCAATAATTAGTGCAATTAAGTAACTGAGAGCTTGGTTGAAATGAAAACCAGCAGACCCAGTAGCTCTCCAGGACCCTGACCTGCAGCATCTGTTTATATGCAAGTGTGTAGGTACCATGACATGAACTGTCTCATGAGTTACAAAGGTAACAGCCTACTGTCTTGTTTGAGATGTACCTGTTATGAATTCAGATTGCCATGCAATAACTGCTGATACTGTCTTTTCCCCACCAAGTGCATTTTTTTCATACATTACAATTAAGTAATATAATTTTGTTACACTCATAAATGTGATCATTTCAAAGATTATTTTCCGTTAAACAAAGACATAGTAGCATTCTAATGTTTGTTCTAATGGAAAAAAAACAAACATTTTTGTAGTCCTGCAGGAATCTGTTATGATATTTCAATTCAAGGTGGGAGCCACGTTATGTGTTTTTTGTCAAGTGGCTTTTTTATTTCCAAGTTCCTGACTGTAAGAAATGAATTCAAGTCTACTTGACTGTGTTTCTTTTGAGTTTTACCTTATAATCTATGTGTTTTTGAAGTTATGGATGAAGTTCTCGAACGATCAACAGGAGGCAATGCCCTCTCAGGGGTTCACCAGCTGGAATATGATCTAAATTTGGATTTCTATATTAGGATTTTCAACAGAGAAATGGTATTGTAATAAGGAATGGGCTGGAAGACAGCGTCACAATATGGAACTTTAGGAATGTATTGGAGCTGGACCTGATTCAGCACATCTACATTCCAATGTTTGGACTTTGGTGATACAAATCAGCCAGTGCCTCAGCTGAGACAGTACTTGTCAGTGCAACTCAGCTTCAAACAAAAAATTTCAACCACTGAAATTGTGCAGTGCTTTTTAAAAGTGATTAATTGGGCTGGATCCAACCATGTTTAGACCTGTATACAAACATTAAAGTGCGCCTTTGAGAAGCTTCAATCAGTTTTGGTAGCTGAGTGAAAAACAACTGATTAAGACATTGGATAGTCTACACTTGTGTGTGTGTGTAGTGTTATTAAGCATGACAACTGTGGTATATACTGGCTAATATAACCCCTGTAATAAACAGATATGGAATGATAGTGGGACTGGCTTCTTTAGTAGCACATGTTCTGCAGCAAACAGCTTTTGAAAGGCAGTAGTCCTGGGGTTTCTCTTTTCCTGATGTTCTTAATTCGTACTTTTGATTTGTATAAATTCTCAAGAAATTAACCTGCAGTCCAATTAAATGCAGTCAAACAGTTTAGTGTGATACAAACCCAATTACAAGCAATCTGACAATCTCATACTTGTGTGTGTTTTGTTTTATACCTTGTAATTTATAACCCAGGAATATTTTCAAATTTTTGGATGGAATTGGTACAGGTATGAGTGTGTCAACAACACACATCAATATGATAGGCAAAAGCATCCTTTAAACACATAACAAAGCTGAATAGCTTGGTACATTTCAATCTGTTTCTTACCAATGTGACCAAATTATATTTTGTCTCTTACAACTCTCCAATCTACCATTGTTTGGGAGGTGGCAATAGTATTATGAGCTGTAAGGCTTTAATAACCCATTCCAGATCATTACAGTGTTTGTAAAAACAAGCCATCACTCATCTGTAAGCAGCTTACTAATTGTATGTCTTCAGTTTCTTTCAAAGCTGAGTTGAAATGATAGGAAAAAAGCTAATGAAGCAATGTCTGGCTAGAACTGTAAACTATAATGTTGTGCATGGTCCTTTAGGCTTCATGCTCCAGGTTTTACTGTTTTTCTTTGTACCAAGACCTCCCTCTCGGCAGCTTTCAAATAGGTTATACAATTTAACCTGGTAAAATGTTGAGGCAATGATTCACAGCTCACTCTCACATACACTGACTGCACACTGACTTCACTGTTTAACACAGCTGGTGCCAGGCTGTCACTGTTAACCTCTGGAGAGTTTAGAAAACAATCTATACATTCACTGGATTTTGGGACCATTCCAAAATTTTAAAGGAAAAAAAACACAGAATGATGCCTCATCAAGATTTAACTAGAGAAATGGTTCAGTAAGATTTTACAGTAGGAGCTACTGTATATTCTATCATGTTTTAAGATATTTATTCTTTAACCTCAAAGGATTTGGGGAATTCGGTGAGTCTAAATACAGATACGGTTTAAATGAAATCTCACCAAAAATGTTGAGGGTTTCATTAGTAACCACAATAGTGTTAGAGGATATTAAATTTGCCTTTATTCTGCACCATTTGTCACCAGTTTCTATTACAAATTAATCTTGACTCAAACTGTTTCTTCAGCCAACAACAAGTTTGTAGGCTGGTTAAAGTGGCTGTGCTTTGGGGACCACATTTTAGTAAATATTAGTTCATATAATACATTTTCTTCAATGGTGTAAACAAGACTGTATAATAATCACATATTTATGCCCACAGTATAAATAAATAAAAATAAATGAAATTGTAAAAAAAATAAATAAACAGAAAATAAAATAAAAAAAATACACGGGTTAAAGCTTTTTAAAGCTTTGAAAAGAAAATCACAGAAAGGGAAAAGAATACTTTTTCTGGATTAGGTGAAAGCCTTCAACTGTGATATTGGAAAATAGCAGCTCATAACTACTTCTGACAACCTGAAATCATGAGGACCACAAAACATGTGAGACAACGTTCATTATCTTGTTCACCTCCTGTTTCTGTGTTTAACCCATGTATTCTGATTAAAAATGAAATTCCAAAAAGATGTAACAGGCATGTACCTGTACTATAGCATACATGCCAGTGACATTACCCTTTGCCATTATATGTTGTAAAACAAGTACCAGCTCCCTGTCACACAGCTATACCAAGCATAGTGACCCTTGGGCTTGCTGTTGCTAGATCTTTATGTTCCTGTGGTGAAGACTACATTGGAGTAACTGCTAATGCACCTCCCCTTTACCCATGAAACCCCGGCTCCCAGCCTGCCTATCAAACACATGAGGAATTTCCAACCCAAACTGGTAGACTCACTTCATTCACCATTGTTCTGGTCCCTCAGTGAGAGCGCTACAAAAATGAACTGGAATCAGATCATCTTCATTTCTTTGCTTGCAACGGTTTTAATACTGGCAAGTAAGTAAAGTGTATTTGTTTTACATAAAATGTAGTAAAACATACAGGGGAAATGTATTCTAAGGTGAATTTGGTATAATATTTAAATAATATTTAATATATAAAAATAGAAAAAAGCTAAATAAAATATAGTTTCTAAAAGAAGTTTGAAGTACAAGTCAACTGAAAATACAAAAGCAGTCCTTAATTTGAAACTATTGGTTCAGTCTTTACTATCAAGGACTGAAGATACAAAAAGGAATTAAAATGATATATTCATACTTAATGTATAGTTTTGTTTTATAGAATAATATGTTCAAAATTGGCAACAATATATGAATGTGAAAAAGGTATTAATCAGCCAGGTAAAAAAAAAAAATTATAAAATAATGCTTATTAATTTTTCTATGCAAAGTATGGCACTGAATAATGAGCTTTTTTATTGTTTTCATTTTCAAGTTGCCAATGAAGCTGAAAGTGCAGCTGTCCGAACCGACAAGTCAGACATTAAGACGGGGGATGGGGAAAGTAAGTAGAATCCGGATCACTTTTCTTCCACCTTAAATGCACGATTGGAATGGGTTACAATCAAGGCTTAAACTCCCTGGTTTTATCTCAGAGGGTGCTTTCTTTTCTATGCTTGAAGCTCTTTTCCCTGTTTCATGTACTTGTCAGAGCAGATGCTGATTTTATTAGGGTTTTTCTTTTTTATTGATTTTGTATTGCTGTAACTGTCTATGTATTGTTGTCTGTTGTCTGTATTTATGTTGCCTCTTGGCCAGGTCGGCATTTTAAATGAGAATTTGTTCTCAATGTCTTTACCTGGTTAAATAAAGGTCTGAATTGAATTGAATTGAAATTGAATTACATGCAATGATATATTCATATATTTAAATAGACATATTAAAAAAGTTAGTTTTGAATTGCAGATCTGAAAAAGAGGATTTTCATGCAGGAATCTGAAGCAACTGCCTTTTTAAAACGACGTGGCAGGAGATCCACAAAGTCGAAGGATGAAGTGAATGGTGAGGCTGTTTCAAACATTCTCAACAACGTTTTTGTTCCGCCTCAGACTCTGCACTCTCTATAGAAGGAATGGCTGCTGACAGATAAAGAACTGAAGAAGATAGTAGTAACTTCATTGACATCTATCAGGAGATAAAACACATTTGGATCCAAATCCAAAGTGCAGCTGATGTAGATCAATATTAAGATTTTTTTTTATACTACTTTACTACTAGTATGTTATTTATAAAATATATTTTAAGTAATTTCTTATTTGCAGGATAAGAATTATTATGTTATTTAAAGTGTGCATTGGATTGACATACTTTGGAGGTATATAACAGTTTTCCTGTTCAAATATGTCTCAGGTGCTATGCAGCTTAGTAAAAGAGAAATAGATTATGCTTGGCTCTAGCAGGCTTTTGTAGGAGGCGCAGGGCAGAATGGAGAAGTCAGCACCAAGGGCTGTCACCTAAAACATTTGGATATTCCTTAGTAATTTTGACCAATTCCTTTGCCTCAAAAAATATTTTGGTCATGGTACAAATTCAATTTTTTTTTTAAACCTAATTAAAGAAAAGCTAGTCTCTTTCCACTAGGTAAGGTAAGGAATGTGAATGCTGTAGCTGGAAAAGTTAACCCCTGCAGTGTAAAAAACAACTCTTCAATTGGGAGGGGTGGGGTGAGGAACAGTGGAAGGCTGATTTAGTTAATTCAAATGCACTATTGTACATTCATTTTATTGAGTTTGCATAAATGAATTTTATAATTTTGAACTGTTTCTACCTCATTCTTCTTCAGTGCTGTAAAAAAAAAAGTTTTATATAACTTTCTTTAAAAAGTAGTGATAAATAACTGTTAACTAAGTCACTCTCGAAGTGTAGGCCTTTGATTAATTGGTAGAAACAGTGAGGATGGCTGGATAACCAATAAGCCCTCATCCTCAGTGAGAAAAACAAATCACTCCATGTACGATCATGAAGTATTACATTTATATAACAAGTTTTAAATAAATGTTTATAAATGTACTTTATTCAAAGCTAGACCTTTCAACACTTGTTGTATAATATGCAATCTGCATATTATACCTAATGAATGATTAAGAGTAACAACTTCACAACAAAGGGTTTAATTGAAAAATATATCTAATCTTGAAGTAGTGTGTGTGTTGGGGGGGGGGGGGGGGGTCTTCATTGTTTTATTGTTTACCAGTTGTAGAATGTGGCACCACCTGGTGACCCACAACTGTCTTATCCAGGCCTACAAGTCTATACCCCTCAACATTCATTGGTGGTTATAAATCATTTTCTACCATATTTAGTTATTACTTAATGCTTCATGTTAAAATTTGTATGCTGTTTACAACTTTACCACAAGCAAAGGTGTGGTAAGCCCCAGCTAAACAAGCATGACATTACTGGGCTCTGGTTTTTAGTTGACTGCCATGATATACACTATTCTTGGGTTATGGAGTGCATTGGTTATGTGCTTTGTACTGTGCCCCAGAAAGGTCATGGTTTTGAATTTCATCCACCTTTAACGCAGTCTTCAGTAACTGAAGAAGAAAGCCAACACACTGCTTTTGAATTGGTTCCTGATCTTAGAAGTTATTAATGTTCCATTAGCGAGGGATATGTGGCCACAGGCAATTGCAGCAATAGTGTAACATTACTAAGCAGTAGCAGTAGTCCTCCAGACTAGTTTCCAGTCAAGTCTATACAGTAACAATAAATCACTGATGATGGTTAGGATCGATTGGTTTTTAACAAACAGCATGTTGTGTGCCAGAAAAACCTTTGGTTGCCAAACAAATTCAAAGTGATCAATGCTTTTCATTTATATTTTCCTTTTGTATTAAGAATGGTAATACAGTTTATTTATGACTCAAAGAAACAAATTCCATATTTGTTTTGTACACAGCTGAATTCAAAATACTGGTTTATCAAATCCAACATATTAGTCATCTTAAACATGCAGTTTTACCATTACATACTGGAAGAAAAAGTAGATAATGCTGATCACACTATAACAAAGAAGAGCATGTCATGATGACATTATTTAAAAGGTGGGCCGTACCTTAGACTTCTACTGGAAATTATTTTACACAGCCCTGGGAATCATAAAGGTCAACAGAGAAAAAGGTGTAACGGCAATACGAGACTCTACAGTTTATGTTTATCAAGTAAGTGAACGAGACACACTGCACATAAAACAAAGCATCAGGAACATCACCAACCGGATCTGCAATGGAGCTCGAAATCAGGAGACATGCATATGCATTAGCTGGGCTGTGATAATCCCAAAGCTAAACTTGGCACAAGATGGCATTCCTTCAGTCAAACAGGCCACATTTCTACCATAGGCTGGAAGCAGCACAAAGACTACATATTGATGTAGCAAGTGAATACGCTTTGAGACAAAATGATGATGGGCCACAGTTCAGATAAAGGGAGGTTCTACTACAATCTTTTTTTTATTATACCAATACATTTTTAAAGTTTATTTGACCTGTAACATCTGTTTTACAATGAAAAACTGTGTTTAAATAATGTACTGCATATTTTTGTTTAATATACTGTTGTATTCAACACATTTTTAAGTCTTGTGAGCTTTTTTGTTACTGCAGCTGAGAACAGGCAGAGACTAGCTGCGGACGAGCGCAGGAGGGAGTACTACGAAGAGCAGAGAAATGAATTTGAAAACTATGTAGAGGAGGAGCGTGATGGTAAGGAAACAACTCTTCCTCATTCCTTTTCACCCATCACACCCTTTCCTAGCCCCGGAATCAACACAACATATATAGTAACTAGATTATCATTGCTATCTTGCAAAAATAGGCATTTCAACTGTTTATTTTCACAAAAGTAACACTTATGCAAGACATAGATGAATCAAACACTAATGATATACAAGAATAGACTTGCCAGGGTATGCATATTTCATCCTACAAATCATTGCAATACATTTCTTATCAGCTTCCCACTTCTGAAGTAACATGCAAGTAGATAACACTGTTACCCATTAGTTCCTTTTGAGTGTCAGTGACAAGTCTTTACTGTTGCCCTACAGAGCAGCAGGAGAGAAACCGTGAGAAGACTGAACAGTGGCGTGAATACCACTACGACGGCCTCTACCCATCTTACCAGTACAACCGCCACCACATTTAAACCCTGCACTGAACACAATCGCCAAAAAAAGGACATCATGCCAGAGATCTACATCTCACTAAAATGTGCGGTTACACGTTTATAATATTTAAAACAATTAAGTATACCATATTAGCTTGAAGAAGAAAGGCAGTCATTAAAAAAAAAAAGTATACAGCTTTTCATAGTGCATTGCTTTAGCTAAAATAGTTCTCAGCCTTCAGAAACATGTTTTGTAAAAATGTAACTAGATTCATATCAAATATTGTAAAACTGTTATATTATGTAGATTTAAAGGCAATGGTATATTAAGGGTTTTTGTATAAAGGTAAAATATAAGGCACAAGCTATAAGGAAACAAAGTTTGTCTAGCTTTTAAAGGTTCAAGAGTTTCCTCTAGTGGTTGTGAAAATTGATTATTTTGAAATGGAAGACGCAAAATTATCTAAAGTGTAAAGCTGTGTGTAAGTATCTAAATCATGTCTTGAACTGACAAGCTTTTTTTTTTTTTTAATTTACTTTAAAATTAAATTAGATGCATCATCTTGTTTGGACATCTTTGTGCTTTATATTATAACATTGTGATGTGAAGATTTATTGTATAGTCTGTATTGCAAACCATGTATAATAAATAAATACATAGGTCTAACCTCAGCAAACTTTGTTTAATCTATATAGAAAAAACAAATATTACAAACATATGAAGACACTGTGGACAAGGAGCTTCCATGAAATTGAAAAGGTAACATCTACAAATGAAAAAGACGCAGAGGCTGGATCTTCTGAAAGCTCAAACAGTGCCACGTATTTACCATACATTCCTAATCTTAGAAACAATGCCATGGATATGGAATACATATTATTTTTGAATGAGCAAGCTGTTTAAGTATGGAAAACTCAAAATGACAGTTAATGTGTATTTTACCTCAACTTAAATACAGGTTTGGCATATTAAGTATTCTATCATATACCAGTACATCTGAAGCACATTTATTAGTTCTTAAAATAATTTTAGAGAAGAAAATGAAATGGTAATTAACCTTGTACAGTGCAAGCAGATTAATGTTCTGCACAAAGGATATACAAAAAACAAAACAAAACTATTGTTATACCATATCTTTGCATTACAAATATCACCTGTGAAACAGTAAACAAAAATACATTATTAAAATGAAACCATGTTTAAAATAGTATTTATTTCTATGAATGGTTATCTTACTGTACATCATGTTTTATTTAAATCAATATATAAAAAACAAGTGACGTAATCTCCACCCATACATTAATTCTTATAAAAAAGCTTGCATGTTTTCTTGTTCACATTGGTATGTACACCGATGAGTACACTTCTTGTTTTGTAACGGCTTGCACGTTCAAATACACTGCATGAAGTTTTCATTGGGTAAAGAAAATACTACATTTTCAGTTCACAACATCATAGCCACAATATAAAAGAAATACTAATCAATTTCACAAGGAAAATGAATTTTCATGAACACTAATCAGCTGTCTTGTAGGAACTTAACTTTAAGCACAAGGATATGAAACAAACAGCACTGATACATTTTAACCAGGCATCCTGTTTTCTGGTTGTTTCTTCATGATTTGAAGGTCTATACCACAAAACTATTTGGGCCATATTCACAAAACATTTACCACAGTGCTAAATTAACACATGTTATTTATTATTATTATTTTTTTTTTTTAAAAGAAAGCAACTGATGTTAAAACAAGATTGATTTAAAAAAAACACATCAAGCAAATACCTCGGGAGGTTTATTTAAGAGCGTCTAATTGCAACTTTAGTGTTTCTAGCTAGTTTTAAAAAAATGGCCCAAACATTCTGGGCCACGGTAATATGGATCACTGTAAACTGTTGAGGAATTTTGGCTGCTCCTCTCCTCTTGTCAAAAGCAGCTCTGCACCAATTTTGGGCCCTTTCTTCTCCTGAAGAAAAAAAAAATAAGAAGATGTGGTTACTTTAATGCAGAAAAGCCTGCATTACTACAGATAATGATGACTGGGACTTGGTGACTCAGTGGGTGGATATATAAATCAGTGCTAGGAAGTTCACCCTTACCTGTTGTATGGAGTAGTGTTAGGACAACAGTGTCATGTTAATTTGCATATAATCATTTTTAAAAAGTGTTTGTAAAATGCATAAATGATGACAGAATTAAAAAAAAAAAAAAAAACAGACCCACACACATATTCTATTGTATGGTCATTTAAAGTTTTTTTTTTTTTTTTTAACTCCAGAGATTTTTTTAATTTTGAGTTTAAAGCTAAATAAAAACGCAACGGGATAAATTTATCTTCCCGATAAAAGATTTTGAATTAACAATGATTTCTTCAAGAAATTTTAAAACATATTTAAAATAAATGTATGCTGCATCATTTTTACGCAAATTGACTTAAAAGAAAATCTCGGTCTTAGCACTTCAGACCATAAGATCAGTAGCAAATTGTATTAACATGATTTAAAAAAAAAAAAAAAAAAGGAAAAGGAATGGAGTTTAGTTTCACTGGAGCCAGATCATAAAGTTTGGCTGTATAAAATGGATCAGGCTCGGATTCCACTCACCCGTCACTGTCATCCAACAGTAGTGGTGTGTGCACCGTAGCAAGGCAAATTAACCAATGACAATCAACTAAGTCAACATCATACAGTTGCTGTATTTCAAAATGTTATTTTTTTATCATCATCGGAAGTGCATACTATACTAAAGAAAAAATAAATGAAGACAGGAAACTTAAAATCCATAGTAGCTTTTTTTTTTTTTTTTGAAAGTCCTGGTATTTACCCATAGAAAAAAAATGCATTTATTCTGCACAGTAGTTAGTGAAAACCACACGTTGTGCTCTTCGTGCGGCTGACACATCTACTGATCACTAACTGATACAAAGGTAAGAACGCTTCATTATGTATATTTTTACTGTCATGATGGTCGTGTGGTGTTGAGTTGGGGGGGATACGTCTATTTCCAAATGTTGGCAAGTATGACCGTATCCATAAAAAACAACTGCATTTATCCTGAATAATGGCAGATTTGGCAAATGTGTGATTCCTAAAGATTTTTTAGCAGTTGATTTGGCATAATAAATAAGTAGTTTAGTGATTCTCTTAACTGTTTAAATTGTGTACTACAGATGTATCAAGGCTTGCCATGTTTTGTTGTTTGTCTATTTTATACCCCCCCAAATGAATGTGACAAATCGCACCCTGATAATAATAATAATTACAGTTTCTACAGTATTTAAATATATTATATTATATTATATATATATATATTATATATATATATTATATTATATAAAATAGGAAGAACAATAAACATACCCTTAACATGCCATCCCTTTCCCACTTGAAAAGTCCACAGTTGCTGAAATTGAAAAAATGACGTAAGTAGGAAAAAACAAAACAAGTGGTCTTATCTTGATCAGTGAAAAACACAAAGATTTTAAAAAAGGTCAAAAGAAACCCTTTGCAGAACGAACTGGTCCTAGCAAAGGTCAGAAACAAAAGGTACTTTCTCCAGCTCCTACCTGCAGTGTTTTTGGGGCAGCCTGTCCAGTGATGTTTCTCTTTGCCCACATTTACATTTGAAGAACCGCTTGACTGCTTCATGCCAGTGGTAATCATGTTTTTCAGTAACGCATTTATCCAAGGGTTTGAAATATGTGTATTTACACTGTAATAAAAACACGTTTACAGTATCTTGCAAGTTTTATGCTTGCCATACAAGTAGCCTATTAAGCTTTGGTTACTCATTCTGAGAAAAATCAAATCAAACACCTACAGTACATAAACACTTTCACACCATTAACAGAGTTACTTACTAAATGTATTTTTGTTTTTTCTGACTTACTGTTTTACAGGTTACAGCTCTGCATTTCAGCTCTCGGATATTTCTCATTTTGTCTTCCATTTGTTCTTTATTTACCAACGGCTCAAAGTACCTCTCCTGAATTTCTATCTCAGCCTGTAAAAGAAATGATAGGTCAGATCTAGCTTCTAGCTCCAACACCAATGTCTTACAAAATACAAGAGCCTTTAACTCTTTCAATAATGCAGACCTGTAAAATAACCCCTCAAAACTGCAGACAGCTACTGCAGCTATGAAACATCACCACTCAACTCAGAAGACCAGGTACTACCTTTTTCTTTATAAGACACTGAAACCATAGGCTTGTCTTTTTAAGTTACACAGTGTTGAAAGAGCCTCTTTACAGCCTATTCCCAATAGTATGTTACTGCAAACATGGCAATTGTACATGCTACATTAGTCATTTCCATTGTAATGTTGAAAAATGTTTGAGTTGTGATTTGTATTTGCCGTTTCCTTGATGGTTACTGTACAGACTTTTCAGTTAGCAGGTTTAATCTACCTCTTTCACTGCTCCAGTGTGTCTTGATTTGGCATTCAGAATTTCCTGAAATTCAGCTGACTGTAAATACTCCAGCTGCTCTCGCCGTTTCTTTGAAGCAGGCTCTGTTTCATCTGTTTCTACTTTAGCTGGAAGGAAAGGAAAAACAGCTTTTAAATGTCTTAAAGATTTATTTTGGGGTGCCTGTTAAATATATATTTTTTATTTTAATTTTTGCTTGATATGTTATTCACAATCATTACAAACTCTGATGACCATGTATTTGGAGGTAATAAGGAGGCTGTGTGGTCCAGTGATTAAAGAAACGGGCTTATAACCAGAAGGTCCCCAGTTCAAATACCACCTCAGCCACTGACTCATTGTGTGACCCTGAGCAAGTCACTTAACCTCCTTGTGCTCCGTCTTTCGGGTGAGACGTAGTTGTAACTGACTCTGAAGCTGATGCATAGTTCACACACCCTAGTCTCTGTAAGTCGCCTTGGATAAAGGCATATGCTAAATAAATAATAATAATAATAATAATAATAATAATAATAATAATAATAATAAATTGCCAAAAGAAGTGTCACTGATTAATTGTGGTGGACCACATTAACATTAACTTGATAAAAGGTTCATATATTTCTGTATGTGTAACATTAAATACAAATAGAGATCCCCGGCAACATGCATCATGATTACTGCCATGAAATACTGCAGTGAATCGGATTTTCAGAACTTACTCTCAGGAGATGCAAGGCTCTTTTCCACTCTTTCTGATACATCATTAATGCTTGTGTCCGACCTTTTTCTTTTGACACCATTAGGATCTTCCTTTGATATCCCAGCTCCTTTTGCCCTCAACTTCTTTAAAGCAGCAAGCTAAAGAGAAATAGCAAGCATAATGTAAATATTTAATATTTAATAAAACACCAGCGATGACTGAAAATCTAGTTCCTTTTCCAGTGAAATGTACAACATAGTAGAGTGTAAACTACTGTAGGATTTACTGCTACAAACTGAATCAACCCAGGTAATGCTACACAGAACTGCTTTTAAATACCGTATTTATCCTGTTGTTCACCACATGGAAATACTGTACTAGGACACCGGAAATAGAAAGCCTACATAGAAGTTGCCATTTCAGGTACCTTGGCTGCAGACAAATGTGGCTTTGGTACTGGTGGTGGAGATCCATCAAAAAACAAGACATCGTCTCCATCTGCAAACCCCCTGCCTAGTTTAGGTGTCAGTGGCGTCGCTGCGGTCTTCTTGTCTTTAGGGAATTCAGCAGCAGCTCTAGGTGATGCGAGTGCAGATCTCCCTGGGGTGGGTGTTACAGGGCAGTCAGGTGTACCTGTGTTCTGCAAGAACCTAAGAAAATATTTATACAATGATTACATTAAATAAACTGAAAGGTTCCACAAAAACTAATAGTCCTCAATGTGAAAAATACCAAACAAAATATTTTATTGGCATTTTTGCCTTCAGTTGGAAGCATTAGTTAAAACCACCAACATTAGTAACAATTCTCTCTTCTACCACAATCTGTAGAGCATGCCGTTTTTAATTCCTGTTATTTGTTATTATGTGCACAGTGTAATAGGGATGAGACAGTATAACATTTCCACGGTACGATAACCTTATGAATACCACGGTAACCCTAATGTCATGGTATAAATCATTCAAGTTATAAAATGAAGCAAATACAAAACAGTTGCATCAAACATTTTTGCAGTTTGTGATTGAATTATTTTTTTCCCCCACCATGAGCGGATTTGGCGTTCTGCAACATCTACAAAACAGCACTCTGTCTTCAAATCTTTTTTCTTAAAACCAAAATACATCCATGCAGTAGATTGGATATGTTTTGTGGGTGGGATAAGACCTTCCTCGGGCATTTTGCTAAGGCTTGAATTGTCATTGCTTTGTTTGGAAGCAGACATTGTTACTGACATAATGTATAGCACTCTTTCCAACACATGTGGTTGATGTTTTCAGTAAAAAAAAAAAAAAAAAAAAGGAAAGTGCAAAATGGTGGCGATGATGATTACGTGGACGGAACGTTCAAGTGCACGACTAGGTGAGAGAGCAGAGTAATGATAAAAGTAGTTCAAATGAAAATTACATTTTCTTTCACTTTGTTCATAGGAAGAGCATTAACCATCATATACCGTAATAACGATAATTGAGGTGCAGCGTAATGTATCTAAACCACAGTAAACCTCAAAACTGGTATACCGACTGTGACGGGGTAGCTCCGCCCGTGTGTATTTTGTACGGTCCATTGTTGTTTTATGTGTGTATGTATGTATGTATGTATTGGTGCAGGTGGTGTGGTTTTAGAATGTATGTATTTTGACAGTGTTTTAGGTCGGCAGGAGAGTTAATTACCTTCCCTGCCAAATCACTTAACGTGCAGACTGTGCCTGAGCCGACTGAATAATTAATAAACAATCGAGCTCAGGCACAGATGTATAAAAGCAGCGGATTAGCCGCTCCTCTGGGTTAAGTGTGCTAGAGACGGAACGAGAGACGTGAGTTTAGAAGAATAAGATAAATTACAATTGCTATCCGTCCTGGTTTTACACCAGCACGATAAGTTTGGTTTTGTCTCCGTTTGTTTTGGCCACCATCCCGTTTTGTGTTTAGTGTTTTATTTACTGTTTTGTTCAAGTATTTAATTTATTTAATAAACAAACGCAACAGCACTTCATACCTCGCAGTACTGTGTGTCTCCTTCCTGGTCTGACATCGCCCGCAAGCCATCCTTGCCACACTGACCCATCCCTACAGTGTAATGGGGATCCAGATAGACCCCTGAACAGTACAAGGTACAATTTCTATAATGAGGTGGTGTCGAAATTGTTGAACGTGCTACAGTAAACTACCTTCTTTGAATATCTTCTGATCGTTTCTTCCTTGCTTCCAACATCTGTTGCTTCTGTTGTTTTAATAGTTGGGTTGCTGATATAGACTGGATAGTTTGCACTGGCTTTCCATTTAGACCTACTAAAAATAAGATAATATCCAATCTCATTATTGCCATTGTTACTCTACTTTACCTTTGCAATAGCCAGTATCTAATTTAATTTGCTGTAGAGATTCTGTCCTAATGTCACCCTGCCCCCCCCACCAATTTCAGCAAAGAATAATAACAAATACATCTTAATACAAAGATCCTGTAATCAAGAGAGACATATCTAAGACACATGTGTATGTCTATTATAGTGATGCTTGTGAATTTGTTTAAATAAAGCAAACTAAATCACTACTAAAGCATTATATAGAATTTTTATGTAAAATGGATTTACCTGAAGCTTGGGTTAAATGTCTTCTCAGGTTCAGTGCACCTGGCGTTGGCACATCCATCAAGTTCTTAAATTCATCTGAGCATACTGGTGCCCCATTCGACTGCATTGCTAAACAGATAGAGATAATCAGGGGCATTTCCATTAACCTTTGTCACTATTATGTTACTTTTTGATATTTCTTTTAATATGTATACCCATTTTAATGTCACAAAGCATGGATCAATGACAGAAAACACTATATGATTGAATCCAGTTAAAACATTCAACAACATAGAGCAATTACACACGGTTCTGTCTCTTACCCTTTTTCTGCGCTTCTTTGGCAAGAGAGTCCGCTCCTTTTACAAATAAATTACTCAAAGTCGACTGGACCGGCTTCTTAGAAACAGATGCGGAACTGTGAAAAGGAAAAAACACTAAATTATAAGCCTGGAAAAATATGTATAAACTAACAATACCCCTTGTTATGGCATGAGTACACACAGAACGCAGACAATTTTACAGCAGTATTTTTTAATTTTTTAATTTTTACTTAGAAAAGTTTTCATAATAATAAAAAGACCAAGGCACTTTTTGACCGGGTAGGGTTATCGGTAATAATAAAAAAAAAACCTTAAAAAAAAACACAATAGTAAGCAACTTAAAGCTGACTGGATCCACCAATCAGAACTAAGAATACCAAGCCAGTGCTACTCAAGACAATCCAAAACCTGTAAAAACCATACAGAAAGTTATGGATAACAATTGTATCCAACACAGGTAATAAGAGTAAAAAAAAATAAAACCACTCCTTACAGCGAGGCTGCACACGCTGCTGAAGAAACTCCTCCGTAATAAAAGCCATCGTGGCAGAGCCGCTGCTTCAGGCTGCCTCCCTTCCCTTTCTGCTTACCAGGGACTTTTCCCGAGAAACTGGACTGCAGCTCTGATCTCTTGGAACTCAGTTTTTTATACTGTGCTTTCACATGGTACTGGCAGAATTGACACTCGTTCTGTTTGGACCAAAAATTGAAAATGTTATGAAGAAACTTGTACTGAGATACAGATTAAGTTTCTATTCAGGAGAGTAAGTTAAGATTGTTTATTATGGAAAGTCATACATAATACAGACTCCCACACACCAAGTTCACAATCTGAGTACAAGGATCTCCATTTTTCTTCTTCGCTCTGCAGGTCCCAAAATCTTGTGCCTCCCCCATGAGCAAGACCTTCTGCGGGTGATCCACTGACAAACAGACCTGGGCCAGAGGGAAACCAGAACATAAATATTTTACTTCTAGCTTGAAATACAAACGTGAATTATCTTTGGATTGCAGATAACTACACAACTTTAGTTAAAGCAGAAGTTCCATATTTACTGCAAAGGGGCTGAATTTTTGCTCTTTGTTGGATTGGTTTGATCATTCAAACTCACCCCATCCGAGCCCTCCTTTGGTTTCATTGGGTTTGGATTGAGGATGCCGATAACAGTCCCTGGGTCTGTTTTCCAGTGTTCTTTGTGAACTTCTCCAAACAGGAACAGGGAAACATACACATCCAGGTTACGAAGGTCAGTGAGACGCCAGATACTGAAGGTTTTACCCTGAAAGAATAATATAAATGAAGTTTAAAAAATGGCACTTGTACGGAATAAGTATGCAAATAATCTTGCATCTGAATAACCTTATGAACTGGTCTGAGCCACTAAAATGGAGCATTACATATAAATACACTTCCAAAAATCAACATTTAGTATTGACGTATTACTGAAACAAACACCTTCTTCATAACTTTGAAAACAAACACTGTTGAGAAATAAATATATTTTCAGTGAGAAACTTTTAGTACATTGCTAGAGCTCTGAGGGGTGTATTTATTCACAACCACCCCGAAGGTGACCCAGTCACTCTCGTCCAGTTTCTCCTGGGCCAGCTTCTCCGGCAGCTGGGAGAGACGGATCATCTTGCGGTCAGACATCTTGAGCTCCATTTCAGTGGAGGACACGCGGGGCCTCCTGGACAAGACAAAACACACAAGTGAAGTGAATTATTTATTTCAGTACTTTTTAAAATGTTAATCAGGTAAATGTTCCTTTTAAAAAAAAGAAATGGCGAACCTTCAGTTTCCAAAATAATAGGGATGGGAATTTTAAACGTTTAAACTCTAAAGAAGTGGTTCAACGTTGAATAATATGTTTATGTATAACTGGTCACGTGACAAATTTATCATCATATACAGCACATCCGACTGTTCTGGTGCCACACGAAGGGCGGACAATATAAAAAGGAAGGGGTTTGGCAATTACCACCAAGTAGCTTTTCTAATTGGTGAAACAGAAAGATTGACACTGGGGCGGGTTTTATCTGTCAATCTGGCGCTTCATTGGTGCACTCTGTGTTCATGCTGTAGTTGTCGTGGTATGGTATCAAGTCCACGGGGTAAGAAAGTTAATGACAAGTGTTTTTACTGACGTTTGTTATATATTTAATAAAATGGCATCTAAACAAAGGAACAAGGCGAAGCCACGTTTGGAAGTATTTTGAGGCACCAGACAAGAACACTGTGGTATGTAAATAATTACGCCAAACAAAATTGCCGACCACAAAAACACAAGTTCAATGCTTCACCATTTGAAATGAAAACATTCAGAATTACTGTGGATGAAGTTACTGATGGCAGTAAAAAGCAAACATCCATAATAAACAGAATGCTCTGATGGCAACTGACATTTATTTAGCCCTTGCACCCCTGTGAATATGGATAACACAAGGATTTTTTTTTTTTTCCCCCAATAATTCAGAGAACGCATAAGTAAATAAATTTTGTATTGGCTTTAATTTACCAGTACACTTTTATGCAAATCATTAAAAAAATAAAAATAAATCATTGATCTCTACGTAATTTGTCACAGAAAGGGATATTTAAAAAATAAATAAATATGGATTTCCCGTTTGTGGCACCGATCCCTGAACAGTAGAGTTAATATAATAATGTATTGGAATCTGTGCTTTTGATAGATTCTGTAATATATGTAAGCTGTGTTTTATTATTATTGGTTTTACTTTGTGTTAAATAATAGGTTTAGTTTATTCACTTTGTGCCTACAGGGCCAGCACAGGTACATCTCAATAGTGCAGTACAAATACAAATGCTTTTAAAAAGACCAAATTCCCATTGAGCTTATTTATTTTTTTAGATTCTATTGCTTTTTTAGTATTACATGTAAAACAGCCGTTATAAGATTGTTACCTTTATTAAAAATCTCCATGGATGAATCTACCGATTAATCTACTGGTTAATGAACTAATGCCCATAAATGAACTGATCAAAAATTTGAATCGAGTGACAGCCCTAATTTCAACATATACTTTGGTTTGTACATTTTTTTCTTTACGATGTTAAAATGTTATTTGCTTATTTAGGGTTTCTTTGCTTAGAACACACTAAATCAGGGCTGTCAGTATACATCAGCATGTAATATAAAGTGTATGTGTGTATGTAGTTTAAATGCTGACACCTGCATTGCATTTAAACATTCATAAAAATTTACCAAAAGCACATCCCTACAAAATAACGAAGTGAACCACAACAAACAAGCTGCTGGATCACTAAAATAACAGAACCTTTACTGTGTAACTGAAGCCCATGTACCTCAGCCTAAGTCCTGAGAACCTCTCCACTGTGACGTCCTGATCTGATACTCTTGAGCTGCTGGGTGTAGGGCCCCGTGTGCCAGACTGCACTGCTGCTGCTGGAGGGGATCTAAGAGCAGTGTTGGGTTTATTGCTGCTCCTCAGGGGCTGCGACAAGGGGCTGGCACCCATACTCTTCTGATGGGGGGTCTTGGTCTCTTTAATTTATTCCAATGAAATACATACAAAAAAAAAAAAAAAAAGGAAAAAGCCTAACTGAGATTCAACCCTTGTATGTGGATACAGTGCAGGTGTGCATATAATCCATTATTTAAATGAAGCAGTAATGATTAGGAAGCAATAGTGGTGTGCACTTGGTTAAAGGTTTGCAATGGAGATTGCGGCCTCAGTATTTTAAAAAACAATTAACTTCCAAAATCCAAGTCTTGCTGCTTCTTACCTGTTGTTGGATGCTTTGGTTCACGGGCTGTTCTTTGCTTGGATTTCAAAAGGCCAGAGCTATTAAGCTGGGAAGAAAAACAAGGGGAGTCCTGAAGCTTTTTAGATTCATTTGTCTTCAGGGTGATGGGTGTAGACTTATCTGTAAATAAATAAACAAAAATAAATCGTATTTTAAGAATAGTATATATTTTAAAAAACGTATTCTGGTATCACATTTAAAGTCTAAAATCATTAAGACAAGCCATCACTGCATGCATTCACAGATATGTTTAATCTAGCAGCCAACCCCAATATAAACAGTGGACTATATAAAAACCAGATCACCAATTAAAACAATGCTCTCTCAGCTCTTTACAATTAGGAAGTCAGAATATCCCCCTCTAAGGACCAGTTTTCAATTAAGACCATAACAGGAATGTACCACTGTATTTATTTATTTTTAGCCTCAAATGTAAATTAAACAGCAAGTCAATAATTCTGACCCAGAGACTACCATTCTTTGTTATACTACAATTTATAATGAAAGTCAAATTGTAATCACTGTATTTGATACCTGGTTGCTGTTTCTGCTTATTCGGGGGCGTTTTCTGTGGAGGGCTGGTCAAGGCCTGCTGGGTGACAGCTAACTGCTTCTGTAAGGTTTCCATTTGCTCCTGCATCCTTCTCAATTCAGCTGTAAAACAAATACAATGCACATCATTATTCAAAATTAAATTAATTTATTTAAAGCCACGACAACAGCATAGTTTAGTACCCATGTTAATGCCCCCCCCCCCCCAAAAAAAAAACAAAAAAAAACTTTACCTTCTAAGTCCTGTTTAGATTTTTCCTGGTTTTCTTCTGAAAATGTTCGTTTTTTGGTCATTTCTTTCGCTGGCTCTTCTTCCTCTAAATCCTCAACGTCGCCAAACAACGTGTTTATATCTTCTACCTGCTCACTGACACCCTCACCCTCGTCAAACTCTTCCCCGTCATCATCCGCATCAAACAGATCATCCAGCTCGTCTGTGTCCCCGGCTCCCTCCTCACCGTCGAGCCTTCCTGTCTCCGCCGCCTCGTTCTCCTCCATCAGGGAGGCCAGCAGATCCAAATCATCATCACCTGTCAGCAGGACAGCCAAGGTCTTTTGTTTTTCATTATTTTTAATTACAGCTTCGTCCAAATGTTTTGCATCACCCTATAGAATTAACTAATTTTGCTTCATAAAGTCGCATGAAACCTGCTGAATAATGTTACGTTAACATATTGAAATACACAGCGCTTTGTGGTTTTCCGTCTACAAAAAAATTAAAAATGTGACATTCGAAATCTGACATGAAATAGAAATACTGTGCTACTATATTATGGCTTCCGGTAGACTTTAAATAATCACTATTCGTTTGAAGGTTACCACTGCTGTGAAATCTAAATACCTTAAATGTTAGACCTTTTTTAAAAAAGAAATTACATACAACAACCTGTAATACATTATTGCATCAAGGACCCCCAAGCAAACAAGATCGTGTTGGAGAAAAACAAGTAAAATTAAAATAAAGCACTAAGCGATACTATAAGAAAATTGCGTTGTAAGAAAAGTCTTACTTTCCATTGTTGAATGCAGTATCGACAGAGGCGATGCACAAAGGAGATCTGAAAAATAGCAAAATCTAAATTTCCACGGATTACAGTCGCTTCATCACCCTAGGACACTCAAAATACATTCCCAAATTTGTTACCACTAGTCTATTGCATTTCGTTTTATTGCATATATATAATATATATAGTAAAATAAGTTAATAAGCAACTATGCCATAAAGGTCACCCAATAACAATATCCTTTGCCAGGACAGGTAAAGAAAATGAATGTCCTTACTTTCATAGCGTTAAGGACAAGCTTGTGCCACGGAATTAACACACTGTGCCAAATAAAACATCAATATCGATGTATCCAAGTTTACAACATGTGATCAGTTAAATTAAACTAAAATTGACCGTAACACTTGATTTAGGAGTACCCCGACTGGAAACTACTTAACAGCTGAATGATAAGATGTTGTTTACATCTGCGACCTAAATCGTAATAAGAAGAAAACAATATCATCGCATAGATTGGCCAGATGTGTGTATTGCTCACAAAATCATTCTAATCTTTTAATTCGCATAATATGTACTTTACTATGATGCAAATTACTTGAAAAACCTTACTTGCAGATCCTACAGCAGCAAAGAAGCACTGAAATCTGGCGCCAATCCCAAGCCCCAACCACAGCAAAAATGTAGGTGTCCTTAAAGTTGCCTGAATATAAAATTATAACCAGGCCGGATTATCCTCCCGATCTACACACAACACGCTTTTAAATATTTTTTTTATTGTAATTAAAAATGTTTTACCGATTTATAGTGTGTACTTGGTTTTAATTATAGGTGGTACAGAAATGTGACCTATCAGGCGCGCACAGACAGCTGACGTAGATCTTGAAACTGAAAATATATATGTAATGCGCTCATCAAAGAGTGGCTTCACAATGTTGTGAAAAAACACATACTCTAGACTGAACTGAAACAGTAAAACTGTGGGTGCATTCGCGGAGATCATTCTTAGAAGATCAATGGCTAAATTGATCAGCTAATGATCTCCGTGAACGCAGCCACAGTTTTACTGTTTCAATTCAGTCTAGAGTGTTGTTTTTTCACAACATTGTGAAGCCACCACAATTTAAATTATGAGCGCATATATATATATATATATATATATATATATATATATATATATATATATATATATATATATTAGTTACTTTCTAATAAAGGGTTTGGAACCTATATACTGCCCTTTCACCAATTAAGTTATACTATATATATATATATATAGTAGAGGTCCGTGCACCTGTTTAATTGTGTCTTGTGTACTGTACTGTAATTCCTGTTGTATTGTGTTCCTTTCCCCCTCTGTATTCCCTGCAGTTGTTGGTCTACTAGAATCTGTGTCTGTGTAAATGTAGCCTGCGCGTGTGGTGCTATATATATATATATATATATATATATATATATATATATATATATATATATATACAGTGCCTTGCGAAAGTATTCGGCCCCCTTGAACTTTGCGACCTTTTGCCACATTTCAGGCTTCAAACATAAAGATATGAAACTGTAATTTTTTGTGAAGAATCAACAACAAGTGGGACACAATCATGAAGTGGAACGAAATTTATTGGATATTTCAAACTTTTTTAACAAATAAAAAACTGAAAAATTGGGCGTGCAAAATTATTCAGCCCCCTTAAGTTAATAGTTTGTAGCGCCACCTTTTGCTGCGATTACAGCTGTAAGTCGCTTTGGGTATGTCTCTATCAGTTTTGCACATCGAGAGACTGAAATTTTTGCCCATTCCTCCTTGCAAAACAGCTCGAGCTCAGTGAGGTTGGATGGAGAGCATTTGTGAACAGCAGTTTTCAGTTCTTTCCACAGATTCTCGATTGGATTCAGGTCTGGACTTTGACTTGGCCATTCTAACACCTGGATATGTTTATTTGTGAACCATTCCATTGTAGATTTTGCTTTATGTTTTGGATCATTGTCTTGTTGGAAAACAAATCTCCGTCCCAGTCTCAGGTCTTTTGCAGACTCCATCAGGTTTTCTTCCAGAATGGTCCTGTATTTGGCTCCATCCATCTTCCCATCAATTTTAACCATCTTCCCTGTCCCTGCTGAAGAAAAGCAGGCCCAAACCATGATGCTGCCACCACCATGTTTGACAGTGGGGATGGTGTGTTCAGGGTGATGAGCTGTGTTGCTTTTACGCCAAACATAACGTTTTGCATTGTTGCCAAAAAGTTCGATTTTGGTTTCATCTGACCAGAGCACCTTCTTCCACATGTTTGGTGTGTCTCCCAGGTGGCTTGTGGCAAACTGTAAACGACACTTTTTATGGATATCTTTAAGAAATGGCTTTCTTCTTGCCACTCTTCCATAAAGGCCAGATTTGTGCATTATACGACTGATTGTTGTCCTATGGACAGAGTCTCCCACCTCAGCTGTAGATCTCTGCAGTTCATCCAGAGTGATCATGGGCCTCTTGGCTGCATCTCTGATCAGTCTTCTCCTTGTATGAGCTGAAAGTTTAGAGGGACGGCCAGGTCTTGGTAGATTTGCAGTGGTCTGATACTCCTTCCATTTCAATATTATCGCTTGCACAGTGCTCCTTGGGATGTTTAAAGCTTGGGAAATCTTTTTGTATCCAAATCCGGCTTTAAACTTCTCCACAACAGTATCTCGGACCTGCCTGGTGTGTTCCTTGTTCTTCATGATGCTCTCTGCGCTTTAAACGGACCTCTGAGACTATCACAGTGCAGGTGCATTTATACGGAGACTTGATTACACACAGGTGGATTCTATTTATCATCATTAGTCATTTAGGTCAACATTGGATCATTCAGAGATCCTCATTGAACTTCTGGAGAGAGTTTGCTGCACTGAAAGTAAAGGGGCTGAATAATTTTGCACGCCCAATTTTTCAGTTTTTTATTTGTTAAAAAAGTTTGAAATATCCAATAAATTTCGTTCCACTTCATGATTGTGTCCCACTTGTTGTTGATTCTTCACAAAAAATTACAGTTTCATATCTTTATGTTTGAAGCCTGAAATGTGGCAAAAGGTCGCAAAGTTCAAGGGGGCCGAATACTTTCGCAAGGCACTGTATATATATATCTATATATATATATATATCTATATATATATAGATATATATATATATATATATATATATGTAGCATTTCAAAATGAGCAGATTGACACAAAAAATCTGAAAATAATTGTCAAGGCTGTATCTAAAGACCAACTGTGTTCACATTCACAGCCAGCCAGTTAAACTGATTACCTCCTTCATCTGTACTTGACGGGCGTTTATGGCTACTATAGTACTGTACAGAAAGTGATCACGTTGAAATATGTTTTACATAGAAGAGGCATCAATACAGGCAAAATACAAAACTGTTCACTGTAGAAATTAGTGTAAAATATCAGTGGGATTTTCCAACTGCCAGATTATGAGCAAACAAAACACACCAAGTACACAGAGTACAACTGAACTTTATAAATATATTTTTATTTTGTTATTAGAGGAATTAACAAAAGGAAAAAAAAATAATGATTTTGTCTATATTGTCAGTGATAAAATCCCTGTAATGAACACAATTAGCTCTCTATATAGACTTTGACTGCTTTCAATTTTCTATTTATATGTTTACAGTATACACTCCCCCTGTCAAGATTAACAAAAACAAATACAAAAGCCAACTCGTTAACTTGACTGATTATAGCATAATTATACTTTTACAGTGCATACATAACATGATATTGCAAACAGCAGCACTAGTTTTATACCTATTAATAACCTATTAAAATTATGTTTTCTGGAGTACCACAGCTGTATATAACATTATATACTGCCTAGTCTCATCTAATTTATGCAAGATTATTCACATGACATCATCATAGATCAACTTGTAATATAATGTAATTTAAAGTTATACTACCGACTCATTTCTGGATGAAATCAAAAGTTTGCTGACACCATATCCATTATAAAGTATAGTTATGGGAGGGCTTCAGTAGCTTCACATGCAATTCTGGTAATTTAAATACTTTCTAATAAAGGGTTTGGAACCTATATACTGCCCTTTCACCAATTAAGTTATACTTGTATTTCCATTTTACTGTAGAAAGCAGAAATATATAAACAAATTAAGAACTTACAACCAAGTTGTAACAAAAAAATTAATTAATTAGAGAACATTCAGGTTACAAGTCAAGCTTTTAGCTCAACATATATATGAATTATGGTGAGCTAAGATAAGAAGGGCATTCAAAAAAAAAAAAAGTCTAGACATTATCCCCTTTAACCAGTGCTTAGTTAGGTAGTACTGTATGTAATGTGACCATTTCTTTATATGATGCAGTCCATGACGTGTATCTGGAGGCTGTCGATGTCAGGGAGGATTTCATTACATTTAGGACATGCACGCTCCGGAATATTCACCTGCTGTTGCCAGTCTCGATTTTCAGCACCTGAAAACAAAACAGGACATGCCGATGACATATTATGGAAACAAATGGCAATTATGTTTCTCGTTTTATTTGTGCAGTATATGCATTGTATAGTTACATAGAAAATGGCAGTGGTATACCACAGCAAAGAACACAGTTAATGAAAGTGTGTCAGGTAATTTAAATAATGGAATACTCTTTAAAATAATCAAAAGAATGCAGTTTTTCTAAATTAAAATCCACAGGTTCAAAATGTTATTTCCATGTTCTATAAATACTATCACATAAATACTTCAGAAATCTAATGAATGAACACAATATGGATGCATAGAATATGCACAAATTTAGACAAACATCGCCCTCAAGTGCAAAACTGGTTTCAATGAGGTGGACTACTGTACTAGTTGTTTTCAACCTTTAATCCGTTCAGAATTTACAGAAAACCCATCCAATAGCTCCTGCCTTAACTATTCTTACCTCTTGCTCCTCCCTGCACATTCGGCTGTTGTACATTCTGCTGTGGACTTGCCCCTCTGGAAACATGGCGACGCTGCACCTCATTCAGCGATTGCCTGAAATATTAAGACACTTCCTATTTACAAACTGCAGGGCTAGAAATACAGCAGCTCTTTTAGCAACCGGAGGAGAATGTGGATTGTTAAACATGGACAGGTACTATTTTGAACATGTTTATTGAAAATTATATCTACCTTCCAAAAGACTCCATCTCCTCTTGCAGTTTGCAGTTCTGCTTCTTTATAAACTCCAGTTGTGCTACAATTCTCTCCTTTTCTTCATGTATCTTTTCTCGTGCTGCACGCTCAGCATAGAAATCTGAAGAGTAAATCTCAGCCTGCGGAATGGGATCACAGCACAGTTTCACTCATTGTCCGTTTTCACTGCAATGATTAAGGCTCAGAGATGTAAACTGATGGTAGTTAAACGCATTCAATTATTTATTTATTTATTTATTCTGTCCTAAAAACATCCCTGAGCTACATTGTAACTTACAGGTAACATTCGTAACCTTGTGTGTCACAATGGGATTTTTTATTTTATTGTTTGTTTGAGCTTTTAAAGTGACAGAGATGTTTTTTTCACCAGCTTGTAAATACTGTAAATAAAAGCGTGCCGAGGTGCTTTACAATACTGGAAGTCTCCACTTGAGATTGCTGCGCCTGGAAACTAAGATTATAGTCACCCTCCTTTGGCACACTATAGGGGGCACTATATTGCAATTTATACCACGGGTGTGGGTATATCTAGTGTGGGATATATTGTTGTTATCGTACTTGAGTAGGATCATGAGTGGATAACATGGTATAACATGCTTACCGGGACTAGTTTTGAATGTGTCTTTGTTTATATTCCAATCCAGTTGCGTGCTGTTGAAATTCAGGACAGAGCTGCGTGTTGGTAGTTCAAAAAATACTGCCACCTATACATGTTTTATAACAATTTTAAGATGTCTGAAATAATTTCAAATTACTATTGTTTTTATTTGGACTGCCTATCTGCCTGCGTCTGGACTTATCCAAACAGCCTGTAGGCCTTTCATTAATGCCGGTAAAGGTAGGAAACAGAGAGGATGTAAACTGACAGACTGAGCTCAAGTTTCTATCTAAAGATGGTTGCAAAGAGGCCGTAAACAGGGTTCGAAATTAATTTGCGCCTCAGCATAGTCTGTTGACAATGAAACTAAAGATCCGGCAGGTAAAAGAATCCCTGAATTAATTGATTTGATATAAAAAATGTACACGTTATTGCTATTTATAGAGTGGATAAGGGGCAGGGCTGATCTCTGTTCTCCGGGATCGGTAGCCCGCCCACCTCTGCTCTGGATTGCTTAGCATAAAAGCGATTCTGGCTTTAGGCTTGTGAGATCAGAGGATGCTCACATGCCCTCAGAACGTCTGTGTTGTGTGGGGACCCGCTGCGTTGAGGAGAAAAAAAACAAAACATAATTGGACATTCCAAATTGGGGGAAAAAAATTAAAAAATAATAACTGGTCTCTCTAATATTCCCCTTAGGAGTATGTCCTTACAAAAACCACTAGCCCCTGTCGGTATACCACGAACGGTCATTCAGTATCCTTCCTCTCTCTCTCTCTCTCTCTCTGCAAACTAATGCACCAAAAGTGAGCTATGGCTGTTCCCATTAGAGTGATCTCTCTCTCTCTCGATAAGCTGCGTACCTGATGTTTTTACGCATTAAAAAATCCTAACTACACACTCAATTTTAATTTAAGGCGTAAAAAAAAATACGCATAGCAATTTTGCTGCACAGCTTGTCTGTATCCCCTCCCACCTCCCCTAAAACTTCCACTAATAACTACATCTCCCAGAATACAAGGTCTTCAGTTACTAGGACATTGTACACAAGAAAAACCAACCCAACCAACAAACATTATCCACTCTCTGGCTAGCCCTGTTGTCTTTGCAGCCACGTAAACACCCCAGTCCAGCTACAAATACAAAAATACAAAAAAAAGGTGCCTATATTAAACAAGCTGTTTTATGACGTATTAATGCATTTCCTTATTTTATTTATCGGTATGGTTTTATATGGAAGTTTTTACATTTTCACTGAGTTTAAGAATTTAAATTTTAAATATAAGTAACATAATTAATTTGTAAAGTCAGTGCAATACCTCGAAAAAATGCACTGAACCGATAAAGAACCTTGTAGAACACACGCGTGGTTGTACAGTAGTTAAAAGTAACACTGCAGTTAAAATGGAAGGCTCTTTTTTAATGCCTACTCCATTACCATTAAAGATTGTACAGTATTTATCGAGATTACTCATGACGTCAAGGTAATGTTGCATTTTACCCCCTGAAAATACATTTTACTCTGTGTTAAAATTAGAGGGTAAGTTACTCCCAGACCTACCTACCGTACATACATACAGTAGTAGTTTAAACAAACAAACAAAAAAAAATCATGGCTCCTCGCTTCAGGCCAGCTTCAAGCTGATGCTGTAGATCATTTTTGCCAGTCTTAGCAGTCTCCTTGTCCTGTTCATTACCTGAGCCTTGAACAAAGATACAGTCTCCAGCTCCTGCTCCTGCTTAAATATCTGCTGCTTCATTTCATCAATCTTCTGCTGTTTCACTGCCAGAGCTTCCTCAGCAGCAATAAGTCTATCATTCACCTCACTCATTTCTTCTTGAGACACGTTAGACTAGGAAAAACACAGATTATAGTAAATATAACCAATATAACCAACAAAAACACATGTATGCCTTTAAATTAATGACAATACAACAAGTATGATGTTAATTTTTGTGCCAAAAATTAAAAGACTATTTCGCACAGCTTTTAGAGAATATCTATCATTAGGTCTTTGTCTTCCAGAAACCAAAAAGTCACATGACCACACTACGGAATCTATGTTATGTCACAGGTCAAAGTGTATTCTTTGTTTTGAGTATGGGCACCTCACATAGTTGGAATGAACAGTTTAGATAGTACGGGGCTGACAGAAACACAAGCTACCGTCACAGGGATGCTTATTTAATACTTGAGCTTTTAGTTGGACAACCTTATTGCATCTGAAGGATGCTTACTGTTCTTTACCTTCATTCCCTCCATTGCTTTCATCACTGCTGTATAATCATCAAACAGCTTGGCATATGCATCCTGTAACTGAATCCGTTTTCTCCTGTTCAGGAATAAAAACAGTTTTTTTTGCATCAAGTGTCATTTCCATTTTTCATTTTTATGGTTGTCAGGTATTTAACATTTTATTGTGGATGCAACCTACTTCTCATCCTCTGTTTTCATCTGTTCCATTTTACTCATTGACTGCAAGCTGTCCATCTGAAGCTTCAGTGTTTCATTCTGATACTGAACCTCCTGTTTTTTGACAAGTTGTGCACGAAGGGTAGAAAGATCTTGCTCCAAATCATGACACCTAACAAGAGATCATAAAATATAGAATGGGTTACAAACCATTTCACAATTAAGGAATTAAGCTGAACGTTATTAAAAGAGTAGTTATTCTTGTGACCATCGAATAAATCAAAATTGTCTATATAGACATAATTGAATGGCAACATGAGCACTACAATATCTAAAGAGGTCGTGGAAACTACTTTTAAACGTGTAACTTGCCTAGCTTGCAGGCTCTTCTTCATCCCTTCAGCCTCATCCAGTTTGGACTGTGCCTCTTGTAGGTCTTCAAACAATGACATCACCTGTGACTTTAAATTCTCCACCTCAGAAGCAGGCTGCAAAAAATTGGAAACATTATTTATAGAATGGCGGTACAAAGCCTAAGTTGCACAACCATGGTGGTAAGGTCCAACCACGATATATGCATTTGCTTTAAACATGTATTATTTTCCAGAGCACATTAGATAGCACTTACTGGCAGGCTTTGAGACTTTAAACAACGAGTAGCTAATAGTGACTATGCAAGCTGTTTAGAACCATTCAGGGACTTAAGGTCATCTGGCTGTAAATATTCTTATTAGTTGCACTGGCTTTGGTCCTGAATGAGCACACACAACAATAATACACAGGGTTGTATTAATTAATACATACATATCAACATTTGAATTATCTTGATGGTAGGTCCTGTAGTAGGACCTTTTACCAATGTTTGTTTATATATATATATATACATATATATATATATATATATATATATATATATATATATATATACAAAATGAAAAAGTTTATAAAAATAAATGCCTTCACACTTACAACGTCATGCTGAGTCTCTGCAGTAATTTCACATGTGGTTGTAGCCTCCACTTCCATTGGTACTGATGAGGACTTCTCATCAACTATCACTTCTGTCTGAGTCCCACTCTCAGCAACATTTAATTTTCTTTTTTCTAGATCTGACATTCTAGTAAGAAAAAGAGCACTGATCAGCTGGCTTCTCAATGATCATTTTTTTGCTTGTAATCACTAAAACAAACCCACTGGAACAACCAGAAACACATAAAGCCCTGTTTTAAAACCTGCAGCGATGTGCCACCTCTTTTAAAAACATCTTCTGCTGGTAACGCATCGACCCTTTACTGTGCAGAGATCTAATATTCTATTCCAATAAGGCCTGTACCTTTCTTTTACAGCCCGGAGTTCAAGTTCAAGCGTCTCCACCTTCTGAGTCTCCAGTCGCAGGGACTGAAGCAGTTGGCTAACTGTTAATTCTTCAGACTCCAAACGGGTATTTGCTTCATCAAAACACTTATGCCGACTTGAAAAAAATGAATTTACAATTTAACTATGTAAAGTTTCGGGTATATCTGCCCGCAATCTGTTACGCAAACAAAATATACTGCGAAATTAAGAAAGATACTAAATATATCCAAATATATAGATCAAATTATACATTATCCAAAAAGGCAGCAATCTGTATGTTGCACTATATCTCATGATTGAATATTTCATTTCAGTCCACAGAATAACATTTAAAATTCTACAAAAGGGCCTATCTTTCTAAGCAATTATTGAGCTACACTAAATTAGTTTAGCCAACACACAAGCCTCTGAAATTGGAACAGTCACTAACAGTCATGGGTTGCTGGTAAACTATCAATTGCTCCAGTGCCTAGTCGGTGCTGCTATGAGCTAGTGGTATCTGAGTAACACAAGTGCATCAAACAACCTGTAACACAGGACTTACATATAAGCAGCAGAGGGGTCTGCAGGCTTGTTTTGCAAATCTTTAGTCAATTTGAACTCTCCCTCCTGCTGAATTAACAAAAAAATATATTGACAGTCAACTTTGCATATATAGCAATTGAATTTCTCAAAAGTGAATACAGTCTGGGTAGCACAGTGCTATTGTTTTCCACAGAACACGGCTGCAAACATCAGCGCAGACTCATGATTACATTTGTTTTTATAATTAAAATGTGTTTTTTTAGTTTTTTTCTTGTTAAATTTGTTTATTTGCCCTGAAATAGTTATACCTGAAGTTGTTACATTTGTTTTAAAACCAATAGCAGAACTGCATGCAATATGAGCTTAAACCAGAAACTGCAAAACCAAAAATGATCAATGACCTTTTGCTTTCACTTACTGCAATCCTGATTTCGATAAAGGAATCCTCAGGTGAGTCACTTCGTTGTTTTAACTGTAGCTCTGAGTTCATTGCTACCAGGTCACATTTCTCAGCCTGCAGGCGAGTGATCATAGCCTTTAGCTGCTCCACTTCCAGAGTATGATTCACAACACCCTGGAATTTAAAAACCAATATACAAATAAATAAATTAAACATTCTTAGTGATTTTAATTCCAGCATTGGAGGGAAAAAAAGGGGTTTGAGGCTCTGAGATATGTAATATATCATCAAACCAAAGCTCACAAATGTTCCTGAACTTTCATGCTGAAACACACAGTTTATTATTATTTTTTTAGTAAAGTTGGTATGTGAATTTTTTTTTTTTCAAAATGGTCAATGCCTGTTAGTGTCAGCGAGGGAAAACTGAAAATAGTTTTTAAGATTCAGTTTCCTTTCTTTCTTTGTTATGTTTATTTATTTTTTGGCCAGTCTAAAAAATGCTCATGTGACAATGTTTTTAGCAACACATTGTACGGCACCTTATGACTTATGCCCTCTACTGGGAATACATAAATAAAGTTCTACTGAAGATTTCTGTAAAACAAACACGCCACACCTGAGAAGTCTCAAGCCCGTTCCCTTCAAACATCTGGATTTTCTTTCTCTGCTCTTCATTGCGTTTGGTGAGGGCTGCCACACGCCCCTTGGCTTCTTGTAGTTTATCCTCCAGAAAATCACGCTCCTCCTTCTGCTTCTCCTTCCAAGAAGCAAGGTCCTCAAAGCGCTCCTTCATGGATGTATTGGTGTGCTTGAGAGCTTCTGTTTCAGATAATAATTATATGTAAGTAATGTTAAATCCAACAACAACATAAGAAAGTATTATTAATACTGTATACAGCCTCTGTAAGATCTCTTTAGAAAATGCCTGTTTTTCATTTAATGTCTAAGTAAAAAAAAAATACCATGTGCTGTTAAATAAAGGACAACATCTCCAACACTGACAAAGTCAAGTGGTCTGTTGAGCAACCACCTAAAAACAGCATCTTAATTTTTTGGGGTTATCCTCTGTGAAATGAATGGTGACTAGACGTTATAACTAAACAAATTACTTTTTTGCCTGTATAACATTTTTGTATAAAGCTATCCTTTTCTTTGCTTAAAAAGACCTCACCTTTGAGGTCGCTGTTCTCCTTAATGAGAATGTTCATTTGTTGTAGAGTCTCTTCCAAGGTGCTCCTAAGCGGAGCTCCGTGAGCCAGACCCCCCTGCCCATTCTCTCGTTGCATCTCCCCATTCATCATCCGAGTATTGGAAGTCATTATTTCATAGGTTCTTAAACCTACAACAAAACATTGCAAACATTTAAAACAATAAAAAGACAACTTAACGGACTGTCCTTGAACCACTATTACACATGTTGAATGAGTAAAATTGAAATCTACCTTAATTATTAAACATTTGCATGACTGAGGTCATGCCATCCTTGCTGGTGGTGTTTACTTTGACTGCTGTATCCAGGGTTGCCACCGGGAATTGGCATCTGTGTCAGGGTGGCAGGAATTACCAAACCCGGACACCCTAATGTCCGGTTTTAAGTGAAACACGTAAGAAACACCAACCTTCCTTTAATATTTTCTTTGCCATACCGTGTAACGGGACACTTTGGAGTGTAATTTATTCTGGCTTTATTGGCGGTTTGGATTGAAATCGCCAATAATACTTCCACCAATCAGAGTGGGCATACAGTGTGCGATCCCGCCCTCTGACAGACTGGTGGTATGCGGTAGAGAGTGACATGAAGACGGGATTGAAAAAAATTGTCTTAAATTTTACAGGATGGAATAGTACAGGAGTGAAGATCACAGGAACGGGAAATAAAAAAAAAAACAACTCTCAGGACGGGCAAGAACGGGATTTAAGCTTCCGGGAATGTGACGGAACGGGACTACTCTGCCACCAGCAGGCAGGAAGAGTTTTTTTTTTGCTCTTTAAAGTCATTAAAGAGTCTATGATATGGAATTTTACTTTTAAACATAATATTAACAGGTCTCACTTGAACATATAAATCACATTAATTTTACCAAATTATGTTTAATCGCGCTCCAATTAATCAAATAATACCCAGAAATACACAGACAGCGATCTCCATTTCTTGGTTTGGGGCCAGGAGACTGTGACGTCACAGAGGGAGATACCCACAGGCTACTTGCATCTGCCAGTGTTGCTGACAGCGACAGTGAAAGCGAGAGTAGCCTAATTTTATCAGTTTCAGAAACCGCTTATGAATGAGAATCATGTAGTGATGGATCTGACGTAGAGAGAGAAAACAGGGATTGTCTCCCGTATCAATTCAAGCCATATGCCTCAGAATCAGAAGGGTCAAACTCGGAGAGAGACCAACGAGAATCAGCGTCTTGACAACAAGGAATGGTTAATAAAAACCTTTACGTTTAACATAGATTGATACATAAAATATTTCATATTACCCATAATTGTATAGTTATGTCAGTCCTTTAGTTAACAATATTGATACATGAATTATTGATACTAGCAGAATAACCGAATGCTGTGGCACTGGCATGTATTAACATATTTCTCTCTATATACATATGTACAGTATATTAAGGATGTGCACATTTTCGGTTTTTATTAATATTACCTTTAATCGTAATGCAGAGATGACAACGGCTACGATTTGGCCTTAGCAGCTACTATTTTGGAGGTTCTGCTATGGCGCTACGTTGAAGGGTTATGTATAATACTATGATTTTTAATAAATAAATAAACAATGGTTACTCCCTGAACGTTTATGAAATATTATTTCAATACCATGTTTTTTTTTGTTGTTTATTTTTTTTTATGAATTAATGGTTCGTAATACTGTATTTCACATACTAAAATCTCTGTGCCAGGTTGCTTAGTAACCAGTTTAGAAACTGACGCACAAAACTCTAAACAGTTGTTTTTCTATTACCAAATGTATATATTACATCATTATATTGCACAATGTGCTTATAAAGACCCTGTACTTGCACTGTATTTTTTTCTGAAAAAACAAAAACAAAAAACAAATTACTAGTAGTATACCGGTAGTGTTAAATGGAAAACCGTTTAAAACCTAATTTTATACATGAATACGAAAATATATGTACCTCCAAATAATAGTTGATTTCTGTATATCACGGGATGGGATGGGATGGGACAAAATTTTTTTTTTTTTTAAAGTTATGGGATGGGACGGGACAGGAAAAATCTGGACAGGACAGGATTGGCCAGGATTGGAAATGATGATTCTTTCATGGGATGGGATGGGACAGGAACATTTTTGACAGGACAGGATGAGACAGGATTGAAGTTTCATTCCTGTGTCACTCTCTTGTATGCAGCACAGGTTAAAGAAGCGCACGCTGGACAAGACAAAGAATGTGCCAGATGTCAAAATGTCGATACGTGTAGATACTACTATCCACCGTGCTGGTTTCGCAAAGTCCCTAAACAGTAAAATAAATGAGCTCTGCACCGTATAAAAAAAACGCTGATTTTGCCAGCGCTTGCCAGTTTTAAATTTAAAGCGTTTTACTTTTGGCTTCATTGTTAAAGTTTTCACATGTGCAATACTGTCCTACAATTACTACATGATACTGTGATCACTCCACTGTGTTATGTTAATGAACCACAGCTAAGTTTTAAAACAGTTAGCAAATGCCTATCGTAAAAGTGTACTGCAGTTAGTATTCCTTTCCAGTTACTGATATCTTAAAATTGAAGGGCCATATGAGAACGTTAAAAATATTGTAACTCATTTTTAGAAGGCTTGTTGTTACTGCAGTGACATCATAGATGCTATAACTAGTTACTGTACATGTATTTGAATGTTTTTTAAATTAAAAGTAGACATACAAAATTGACATTTTTCTTTGTGAACGTGCTAAGTGATAAATACCAATTCAAAAACCGTCAAAATCTACCAAGGTAGTAAATCTGCAAATTTAATACCAGCTCAAATGACCAGTTATACGGTATATTAGTTGCTTAAAAGATGTCCACTATTTTAGGAATGTACTGTTTAGCACGGATCTGTACATTCTACTGTCTACATTACATTGATCTGCGTGTGATAAATACATAACCTTTACAGTAGAATATTGGTTACTGATGATATATAATGGTAATTAAACCACATAAAAGCAAGCGTGTACGTATAAACATTGCATATTTAGCGGTAGCCCGAACCAAACTGAGTACATTTTGACTAATTGTGTTTCTTTTTACCGACACACAACCAAAAGTGCCGTAGTTTTTAACGTCTATTAATAACGTTTGTTAATATTTATACAGGATCGTCGCTTCAGAAATTGCATTGATTTTTCCACAGTGTCACTCATCACCACAGCTAATTGTCTCAGGTAAGATCAGCCTCTAACAAACTATAACTACTATTTTTCTGCAAGCAAGTTCGATTGCTAGAAATATCAAGAGCACAATACTGTGTATACAGCATGATTATTGATTTGTATCGAGATCTGTTGGTATTGTGTTAAACTAGGTTACAGTATACTGCAGTTTTGATAGAGCTAGGCTGACTGAGAAATATATCCGGGTTTGGTCTGTGGAAAAGGTGGCAAATCCTAGCTGTATGACAGCAGATAAAATGGTCACGTGTTTATATTTCCCACAGTTGAGATGTAACCTTCACCCTCACCGTATTTACCTGATAAAATACAGATTATTTAATCTGCAAAAAGCCAATTCCTTATATCCCAAAAAGCACTGCCGTAGCAAATAAACAGCTCTTATGAAAATAATAACAATGACATTTTCATATATTAAACAGCATGAATTAAGAATAGACAACTGTAAAGAAAAATAAACATTTCCAAAAAGGGTTAAAAGCTCAGGTTATGAACATTTGTTTTAGTTTAAGCACTTTCATCATGCGATAGTGTACGAGAATATCATGGGGAATAGCAAGACATATTATTATTAAACTCTCTGGGACCGTATCCGTGAAATTCGTGAATTAACAATTCGAATTATACGTTTGAAGTCGTAATTTACTATGACGCCACTACGGAACTAAAATGAACTAGGCCTGCAATTAATATGTAGTTCACTGCTTTGTCAGTTAAACTCACACAGACATAATCATTTAATGATTTGTCGATCTAATTAGAAGTCAGCGTGATTTACAACTGTTTATTTTATTATTTGTATAATTTAACCTAGACTTGCGTTTCTTTTTTTTTTTAAGCTTTCACTTTCAGTTCACTTCTCGAACACAACAGATCCGTCACGACCATGTTTGTATTTATAACTCCATGCAGTTACAAAAAAAGAGAAAAAAAGAATTGCTCTATTAAACAACAGCACACAGCTAACATTTGTAATACTAACGTACGTAGTTTATTTCTTACCAGATCAGGTACAAACTGAATTCACTGCAAGCTTAGTCCTTATTTCCTATCTGTCTTTTTTCCAGTCTTGATCTTAGCTAATGTCTAGCTAAGATACTGACGAAAATAAATCATTATCCCGAGATATGTCGCTATCCTTCTTCTTTGGAAACACACACACGCAATTCCTTGTTGATTTTTTTTTTTGCTTGGACAACTGTTCTCTTCGCTCAGCTGACAATGACGTCACTCGTGTATTTGCGTTCAGGTTCCGCCTTACATTTCCAGGGAATTCCCCACCAGTCTTGCGCATTTTCTTAATTGTTTTTCATTCCTGAAATAACTCAGTTCAACACAGTAACATTGGATGTCTTTATATCTATTTTAATTTCCAATACGTTTATTACACTAAATACTGTAGTCATACATTACTAACTAACAATAGTGTTTTGTTTTAAATTTGGTAATACACTTTGTCGACTAATATAGCAATATGCGACTTTTGCAGAATAAATAACACAAATATATTGGTACAGTATAAATATATTTATTTCTAATAACTGCATTTATTTTGACACTTTTAAACGTTTTATGTTGTTTTATATAGTGAATCCCCATTAACTAACCCACAGTGGTCATTTCTAAAACCACTTCTCTTCAGAAATTACATTTAACTCTAGAAAACAACAATAGAGATGAAAGAGAACACATAATATGAACAAGTGAGTTAACAATCACAAATACATAGATTTAAAATGTAGTTTGTAAAAGTATCAAGTTAATCTAGTATCTAGTATAGCTTTATAAAACGTTAAACAGTATTGGCTATGTAGCCTATTCTATAAACGAACCAGTACTGTAGGACAGGTGATAAGAAATACAATTGCACATTTACCGTCGGTGCACACTGCAGAAATGTATTTATAGTGATCGATTGCCATACAAAGTACTATCAGCAGGTGGTGCTGTTCTCCCTTAAAATAAGTCTATACAACTAAATTCATGAACTGCATTCCGATAAAGGTTAGCACCAAACAAGCGGTGCCAGAATTTTTTTCTGACATCACCCACCATTCAAGCCAGCTTTGTTGTCCGAAAATCACACTTAAGAGATATTCATGAAACCAAGGAGATTGTCTGTGTCTGCATCTTCCCTAGTAGTACATACTAATTAACAGGGTTACCCCTCCTTGAAAATTAATTGCTGTGATGGGAAATTTGACATTTTCCAGTCCAAAATAGATGTTGGTGCCTTTTGTACAAACATGACTTATCTTAACTAAATAAGCACCACATAGTTCTACAAAGTCAGAATGCCACCACATTGATCAGTGAAGTGTTATTAGGTTAGAATCCCGTTCTTATAGGTACAATATCATGTTTATTCTCTTGTGTCTTTACAGTTACAACACATTCCCCTTCATTTATGTGTATTTTTTGTATAATTGACTTTTCCTAAAATTACAATTACCAATACACTGCTCTATGAAGCCAAATTTCACCCTCTGTTAAAGTATTTATTGCACTGGACAGTAACGAAGCCATCAAAGCAATACAACTACAAATGGAGGTAAGAAATAGCAAGAAATGTTCCGCCACCATGGAGTAGGTAGTTTAAAATAAATAAATAAATAACTGTAATTTCGTTCATCTAACAAAAGCTACAGTATGAAGTCTGACTTTTTAACTAAACATGAAACTAAAGCACCGAAAGTGAGCTATGGCTGTTCCTATTAGAGTGATCTCTCTCTCTCTCTCTCTCTCTCTCTCTCTCTCTCTCTCTCTCTCTCTCTCTCTCTCTCTCTCTCTCTCTCTCTCTGATTGGCTTTTCTAAACAACCTTGGAGATTCCTGCTCTATGAAAAGTTTTGACTGGATTGAGGAATGTCTCAAAGCGACTCCTTCAATCTCTCGCGAGGGGCCGGTGATCTCTGCGCTCTATCAAGTACTGTGCCTGGACCCATAGAGAGTATGATTGTTCTTATTTACATCTTATTTTGATGCTACGGGATTTTTTTTTTTTTTTTTCCAAAGAAAAATAAAAACTTGCAGGAAATATACAAAGTGCATTCAAAGTGAGATAAACAACCTTCTAAAACTACGTTATGTGCTACGGAAAAGCTGTAGGAAAATAAGGGAAATAATTCACCAAATTTGTTCCAGTCATATAACAGTTAACTCATTCTTTCTTATAGAAAGTTCGGATTGTAACTTCTGTCGGACAAAAGGTATTAATTTATATGTACTGTAATTACGTATCTGTTCAACCGGGGGGGGTTAGAAAGTTTATTCAACAGCAAGATGCTTCCTGTATTAATAACCCTTTGCTTTATAATATATCAAGTGCAACCCGGTCTGGGATGCCAGCTTCCTTCTGATTGGAGACACCTCAGTGAGGGATGCAGAGCTGAGCTCGCAGAGATTATAGTGTATGCCAAGGTGTTGGCGCTGCATCAAGACGTGTACAGCATGTACAATTACTTACCATACCAATATGAAGGCAGCGAGGGGGGGCTCTTCTACTCGGCAGAGATTGAGCTGCTCTGTGACCAAGCCTGGGGCAGTATGTTGGAGGTGCCCGCTGGATCTAGACTGAACCTCACTGGTCTGGGCTACTTCTCCTGTCAGTCACACACTGTTGTACAAAACTACTCCTACATCTTTTTTCTTCGGTAAGTATTCCACAATGACATAATGACATCATAGTTATCATAGTGGATTCAGATACTGTACTAATTAAGTCGCCAACTTTGCTTAAATTTAAATTGATTTAATATGTTCCGTGCAATGCTATTAGATGTGCCCTAGTTCATTAGAGGCTATTCCAGTGGACATTTCTCCTTATTAAATTTGCTCAGTAACATTTAGCAAGGATTTACCTTTGGGGCTTGTCAATGGTGCTTTGTGACCAAGTTAAGTGCATAGAAGGCTAAACTATTGATGAAGGCAATTATTTTGTAATGTAAAAGGGAACATGAAAATGTAAATCATTTGCAACGTATAGAACTCAGCCTCTCACCTCTCAATAGAGCTGAACAAGTAAAAAGTATTATTTTTTTTTTATATATATATATGAAAAGTATTTGGAACAATAATAAGGCCCAAGCTGCGTAAGCTTTGAAATACAGTTTTAAAGTAATGATTTTCTCAGTCTGCAGAGAACTTGTATGATTTTCACAGCTGGCTTTATATATATATATATATATATATATATATATATATATATATATATATATATATATATATATATATAAACTGAATGCATTGCCTATTTTTTGTTTTATGTTTTTGATACAAAAGTCAGTAGTAAAGTTTTGGAAAAAAATCTATTATTTGTAATAAAGTTAATTTCAAATGACACTATACTACACATATGCTGAGCAAGGTGGTTTGGTTGATGTTTTCCATCATATTCAAATTCACCTGAGTGAAAATTCAGTTTCTACTGCTGCTATCAGCATGCATTTTTTTAGTGAGTCTACTGTACTGAAAAGTATAGGCGATTGGGTTGCCACAGCAAAGGTATGTGATAAACAGCTTTCAAACCAGTCTCAGCCCTGGAGAAGCAGTGGATAAACAGATGGTTTGCAGTCACTGGCCTTACTATTTTATTTATGTCCTTTGCAGGATGGATGAAAACTATAACATACTTCCTCATGGAGTGAATTTCCAGGATGCGATCTTCCCAGACACCCATGAAAACAGAAGGACCTTTTCCAGCCTCTTTCAGTTCTCCAATTGCTCTCATGGACAGCCCCCCCAGATGTTCAGCAATGACTGGGAGGTACAGGAGGACAGCCGGGTAAGGATTCTCAAACTCCGCTCTGACTCAGCCCTGTTATAACAATGTGGTGTTACTTTACTGCTGTAATTAGTGCAGGGTAATTGTATGCTTATTCTATTTGGGGCATGTCTGTCCTTCTTTCTGAAGCTATGTACTGGCTGGAAAGTCAGTTAGTCGCTTTGATCTGCTTCTGTGGAAAAAAACAACAAAACATTCCTAACAGATTTGAAAGATGCTCTCTGTCAAAATATGCTGTGTCTCCCTATGAAAATGCAGCATTCTGCTGTTTGCAATGCTATTGTGATTATGGTAGTAACATTTACCTGCGGGGTGGTAGTCTTACACTCTTGTTGTCCTTAACTTGGTACCTCTTCCTGCCAAGTCTCATTTCTCAGCAGGATGAACAATCTTTTCAGGACTATAGGCAATCAATCTGGGTTTTCCGAATGTAAAACACTACAAACATACCAGCCTGGGATAGGAGGGGCATGTCTTATTTTTTATGTCTTTTTTTTTTTTAACAAATTCTATTTAATATAACAATCCTAGGATGAGGAGAAATCATGTGAAAATAATATTTAAAGAGTTCAATGTTACCCTATATGGATTTAATTCTAAATAAAACCAGTAACAAATTATGTATAATACTATGCATTACTGTGGTTTGCAACTGCATTTTTCAAAATATGATTGAATGAACTGTGCCATAAAAAAAAAAAAACAACTTCTTCTAGAGTACAGCTGGTGCTATAAATTTTTGGCGTCTCATAAATGTCTGTGGTTTGCTGGTAAATCTGAGGTTATATGTACAACAGAACATTCTAATTGGCTTCTCTTTACCCACCTGCAGTGGGAGAGCTGGGATACATTAAAGTCTCCCTTTACGATGGTGGTTTCTGTGTGGAGCAGCAGGTGCTGACTCGCTTATTGTGTGCCAGTTGTACCATTTTCATCTATTATAAAAACCTCAGTTCAGACAACAAATAAACCAATAACAATGGCACTATTCTTCATGTGCAGCACATTTTAACTCTTTAATTTGCTATAATAATCTTGTTCAGTCTTGACTAACACCAAAGGCTCTTAAATTGAATTGCAATGGTTGATGAGCTTTTTATTGACAGCAGTTTTTAAATACCCCATAAAAGGTTACTAAGGTGCATCATGACAGAGTGAAAACACGATAAATCTGAAATAATATGGCACAGCTTGCTAAAAACCATGGTTATCCATTGTAAAGCACAGTAAATGTATACAATTAGCTCTCCATTTCTATTATGTTTGCACCAGTGAAGTTTGTCCCATTTTCTATGCTAGGTTAATGAAAACAAAAACTTACAAGAAACATCTCAGAGTTCATATCTCAGGGGCAAACGGAATGAAAATGGTGTCTATTTGCTATACCAAATGATCTTCCGTGACAATGCAATCTGTATTGGATGGGAAAATCATAGCACAAGGACATCTGCACTGGTTGGTAACATTTTCATATTTTTACTTACCAGTGGTATCGCAGAGGTATGAAGCAATACACACTGGTAATTATTATTATTATTTAGTCATTTAGATGACACTTTTATCCAAAGCGACTTACACAGACTTGGAGGTGAACAATGCATCACAACTGCTGCTGCAGAGTCACTGACAATAGAACCTCGGGATTACGTCTCATCCGAAGGACGGAGCACAAGGAGGTTAAGTGACTTGCTCAGGGTCACACACAGTCAGTCAGTGGCTGGGATTGAACCTGGAACCTCCTGTTAACAAACCCTTCTTTAACCACTGGACCAACAAGCCTCCTTAATTCATTGTAGTACCTATATTAGTACAGTGTTCATTGCCCAGCACCACTGCGTGCTATTTGTTCCAGATCCACTGTGTTTTCATTGCTGTGGAATTATACTAGAATTTAAATTGTATTTTTCTAACTTTTTAGTAAGGCCAAATAAGGGCACAAGACACAGTCTGATCAGGTACCTTCAGACCACACAAGCTGTCAGTCCCATTAGAGATGAAGTCAGAAATATTGAGCTTTATGCAACATTACTATCACTATTATATAACTTCTATTCTGGGAGTTTTAGTTTGATCCCTAGCCAGGCCGACGTCAAAGCCCAAGCAACTTGGGCACTTGCCCTGGGCCCTGTCACCAGATGCTCAAAAAATGGCAACTTTGTCTTTTCAATTTAGTATATTTTCCCTTATGCAATGCCAGCAATCCCATGTAGCTGTTAGGGAGCAGCAGAGGTTGACTTCACTGTGAGCTTTCTTTGTGCGCTAAACTTCATGCAAAGGATAAAGGAAAAGCAACAAAATGAATACCAGTATACATGCAGAAATAAAATTGCAAATATAAGTAAATGTAGCATTTCTGTGCCAGCTCTCCTTCTGATGCCTTTAAGTCTAGAAACATTGCGTTTTCACTAAACTAAACTCTATCCGTGCAGTGAAACTTTTCCCCTTTTTTCTTTTCTCTCTTTCTGCTTGCGTCCTCTGTTCCCTTCATCCTGCCTCCTCTCTCACTCCTTATTGGCTTTCGTCCTCCTCAGTTCTTCGTAAAGCCAAAAGCTGTTGGCTGATCTCGCCATACCAAGGTACAGGGGTTTCCCTGGTATTTATTTTATTGTAGTCACGAGTGACAAATCCTTTCCAAAATATTTAGTCATGTTAGAAAAACAGTAGTCACTATCTCAAGTAGAAATGTTCAACTATTGTTTAGCTTGTCCAATTTAATTTTCAATATACATTACATTTTTTTTACCCACTAGTCTTAACATAGGTATCAGCAAGTTAAAGATTATCAATGTTTATCTCCGGTCGCAGGTGTCATAAGAACGATTGGATGCCTTGGCTCTTCTCTCAATTGAGTGGAAAGAAGCTGAATCAGTTAACTTTTTGACACCATAATTTACCAATTTGTCTCTGAAAGTCTTTTGTTAATTTTACTGATAACTGTCAATTCACTGCTGTAAGAATGATTATGAAAACTTTTTTTTGATAGAATCACATTTTTTATTTGGGGGTTAAGGTGGGGGGGCCCACTGGAGTTCAATTGCTCGGGGCCCACAAAAACTTGACGCTTGCCCTGATCCCTAGGATGACTTGCCAGCTTTAGACTTTCACACAAATCAGAAGTTGAGTCTTCTCTGGTTTGAGAGAAGAATGCTGATGTGGTCTGTTTTCCTAATTCTGCGGCTTCTTTCACTGCAATATTTACCCTCCCCTCTCATTAGCATTCAAGACACATTGGCGGCAATGACAGAAACTCCTCTATTCTTTTTTACTAAGTGAATCCCATTTGAAGTTTGCTTACTGGAATGAATTCCCTAACCATAACATGTACTGACAAAAGCTGTTTTTCTTTAAGCTTTCCACCTTTTAAAGTGGAAGGTAAGAGCCAAGGTAAAAACACAATAAGCATTGCTAAGGGGATTAACAGATATGCACTAATCTTTATGTAAGGTTTTAAAGCAACAGGGGCATCTAATGTTACGATCCACCAATAAAGAAAGGATTTAGGAATCCCCCTTAAAAATCATGCTCACAAAGGCCTTAGAAGAGTACTAACCAAGGCTTCAAAAACACTTTCTTACATTCCCTCAAGCCCTGCTATTTTCACTTTGACTTGGGGGGCAATCCATTTATCCTACTTCCTATGCAGAAGTTATGAGGACCCAATTCCAACTTCACACAGGATGTGAACTTAAACTTTGGTGTTTTTCCTTTGAACCTGTAGGGCCTGATTAAGGCCCATTTTGAGAGAGGAATAATAATTGAATTGTTTTATTCCAATTTTCTATAGATTTAAAATAGGGATCAAAGCGATTTGCAAGGGACAGAGTCACAATTAATTTGAAGCCTGAAAAACAAACCATGTGTCAAACTGATAGATTTTGCAAGTTATTTAGCATAGCTTCTCAGGTGGTTGAAAGCACTTGGTTTTGCCTTTGGAATGTGTTATTACTTACATATTATAGCGACACTCAGAGCATTTTTAAGAGAGGATAAATTTGACATTTTCATTCTGTTCACAACTATCCATTTGTCAGAGAAATTGAACTACAAAGGATTTTGTTTTTGACCTGACAAGAATAAACAGTTATCATTTTGTCCTCCTCTGAAATACCAACAGAAGGGTTTTCAGGTTCAACAGTCTTAATCCCAGTATTGCTTTGGGCCTTTTATCAGAAGGCTGTAGAGTTCACATACCAGTTTCTCACTGCTAGTTGAGGCATTCTGCGTAACCTAGCATTGTTGCAACCAGGTTTTATACAAAGCGAGTATCGTTCTTGTAAATGTGTGATACAGGGTGAAGACAGAAAATTACTGGTTTCCTAAGTAAACACTTAATGACAACCTGCATGACTGAAAACACAGATGTGCAAGTTGTGGTCGTAATGTAGAGGCCTCAGGCTCTGTACAGAGTGAAAAGAAAAATACACTTTTCTGATTTATATCTGTACTGGCAGTCCTCACCAACAACAGCAGTCTGCTGATACAAAATCTGATTTTTGTCAGTATTAAAAGATTTAAGAATTTTCATATAGAAAAGTGTAGGTAATGGATTATACATCTGTGTGTAAAGAATTCTCAATATTTAGAAATGTTCATGTGATGGAAAACTAAGTGAACACATTATTTACCCAGAATCTTGAAGATCTAAATCTGTTGTGACCTACTTCTGATATGGGAACCGCTAGCCTGAATTTGGTCCAACTTAGCAAAGACATTTCTTAAACAAGTTAACGAACAAATTATCCATGTACATCACACCACAGGAGAGAAGCATGTTTTGGATCACCATTTTTTTACCATTTTCACCATTACTTAGAATTATAGTGCCTGCTCATTTTGGACAACCCTTTTGAAGGTGTTTTTTGAGTCGCCATTACAGGTCTGTGTTTTTCTTTATTTAGCAACTGTTCAGCTGGCTCCAGGACCTGTCATGTTTGCACCTGCTTTGTTTTTAATAGTAAAGCTGTTATTTGGATAGAGGGTCTCATTGTGTGGCGGTGGATGGCTTGTTTATGGTTGGGTAAAATGTTACAGGGTTGCATTTACAGATGGCAGGTAGTGACAGGGTAATGTGTGAGTCTGAGACATGAATTGTTGTCAGGTGGCACCAGTGCTAACAGAGATGAGGTTCATTTCTGTCTGTGAGTGTTTAGTCAGTGGTAGCACCTGGCATGACAGATTAGAATGCTGAGAAGCATCATACAAAATAATCACTTTTATTTTAGGTTTTGCTCTGCAGTTTGATACAACAGTAGTGCAGTCTTGACAGTTTTTGCCTGTGATTGTTCTAGGTATTTGTATGTTCTGGCTGCAGACTGCATCTTATGCCCTTGACACAGAATGTGGTAGATACCAGGAAGGCTGCAAAAATAATGTTCTGTGGTTCATAAAACATGAATGGACTTGCAACCTCAAAAATATTTTGTACAGACGCTCTGTTACAATGAAAGGTCATTGACATTTCAACTATGGCATTAAATGTTAGGGCAGCAGTGTGGAGTAGTGGTTAGGGCTCTGGACTCTTGACCGGAGGGTTGTGGGTTCAATCCCCAGTGGGGGACACTGCTGTTGTACCCTTGAGCAAGGTACTTTACCTAGATTGCTCCAGTAAAAACCCAACTGTATAAATGGGTAATTGTATGTAAAAATAATGTGATATCTGTATAATGAGAAATAATGTATAATGTGATATCTTGTAACAATTGTAAGTCGCCCTGGATAAGGGCGTCTGCTAAGAAATAAATAATAATAAAAATAACACACATCAATCAATCCATCATTCAATCAATCAATCAATCAATCTTTATTTGATATAGCACCCTTCACAATATATTGTCGCAAGGCGCTTCACAGGTACACAGCTCCCTGTGGCAGTGTGCCCCGCCCCTGTGTGTATTTTATGTTTATCTGTTGTATGTAGTGCGCTATTGTTGGGGTATGTATAAGTGCACGGGATATAATGTTGGGCTATATAGCACGAGTGTTCTAATATGTATTTAGGCACAATCTACTTCACATGCAGATAAAATGTGTATTAGTGTGTGAGCACGGGGAGTGCACAAATTAGTTCACATGCTGGGATTCAAGTGAATAATTAATAAGTAATTGAATCCCGGCACAACTGTATGGTGCACGTTTTACTCATTCGGGGTTGTGTGTTCGAGAGTGGAGAACAGGTGTGGAGAGGAGAGAATTAATTAAGAATTAAAGAATTAACAGCATGATACTTGTTTGTTCGTTCACTGTTTGTTTAGTGTTAGTCTGTTTTGTTTGTCTATTTATTTTGGCTCAAAGTGCCGTGTGCTGTTTTGATCAACTGTTTTATTTTCTGTATATTTATTAAAACGCTCAGCAAGCGCATTCACATTTCACTCGTGGTGCTGTGTGTGTTTCTTCCGGGTCTGACGTCACCGCACAGGCCAGCTTGCCACACTCCCTTATGGAAACAGGCAGCCAATTCCATAATTCGGAGGCCCTAAAGCCAAATGCTCTACCACCTGTGTTCTTTTTTGATACCTTAGGGACAGTAAGCAATCCTGTGTCCTGGGATCGCAGTGGTCGTTTAAGTATATATGCTTTGTAAGTAATAAGCATGGCCTTAAAATCAACCCTAAACCTTACAGGAAGCCAGTGTAGGGCTGCCAATACCAGCGTCATGTGATCATATCTTCTACATCTTATTAAAACCTTGGCAGAAGCGTTTTGCACAAGCTGCAGTCGAGGTAACACATATCTGGGAATACCAGAAAACAAAGCATTGCAATAATCCAGTCTGGATGTTATGAAAGCATGCATCTTCCATGGAAAGGAAGTGTCTTAGTTTAGCGATATTTCTTAAATGAAAAAAGACACAAGTTATTTTTTAATTTTTTTTTTTAATTTAGTCGTTGCCAATTATTTTTATTATTTTCTCCCAATTTAGAAATGGCCAATTATTTTTTAAGCTCAGCTCACTGCTACCACCCCTGCGCTGACTCGGGAGGGCGAAGATGAACACACACTGTCCTCCGAAGCGTGTGCCGTCAGCCGACCGCTTTTTTTTTCACACTGCGGACTCACCATGCAGCCACCCAAGAGCTACAGCGTCGGAGGACAACGCAGCTCTATGGCAGCTTACAGGCAAGCCCGCAGGCGCCCGGCCAGGCTACAGGGGTCGCTGGTGTGCGGTGAGCCGAGGACACCCTGCCCGACCTAACCCTCCCTCCCCCCTGGTGACACTCGACCAATTGTGCGCCGCCCCCTGGGAGCTCCCGTCCACGGTCGGCTGTGGAATAGCCTGGACTCGAATTCGCGACGTCCAGACTATAGAGTGCATCCTGCACTCCACGTGGAGCACCTTTACTGGATGCGCCACTCGGGAGCCACTAGTTATTTTTCTAATATGAGGTTCGAATGAGAGATCTGGGTCAAAAATGACACCCAGATTTCTCATTTCAGACCTCAACTTAAATGGGAAGCTGTCAACCTGAAGAACATCTGAATTTGTACTGTTTACTTGATTTATTGATCCCTGTAGCATTACCTCTGTTTTATCAGAGTTTAACAATAAATCGTTTTTTGACATCCATTGCTTAATGTCGGCCAGACAGATATTAAGGATATTTGCGATTGAGGTGTCACCTGGTTTACGGGATAAATATAACTGGGTATCATATGCATAGCCATAGAAATTGACCTCATGTCCACAGACAACATCACCCAAAGGCAGCATGTAGAGGGAAAACAAAATTGGCCCAAGAACAGAACCTTGTGGGACGCCACATTTAACTTCTGATGCACAACAACATCTCCAATGGTGCTATAGAGTCAAGATCCCAAATTCAGAGTTTCTCTATGATATGCAACCTCTAAGTTCAACTTCTAAATTCTAATGATCTATTGGTGGAGTCCTATTATGTGAGGGACCTTTTATACTGTTAGACCAGTGTGGAACTTTAATTGTCCCCAAGCTATTCTGCACATGCCTGGAAATTCCCATTTATTTTTACTGCCATCATAAATTAGATTAGGGGAAGTTGGTTTAGCACATACTTTTTAAACAGTGGATACATCATGACTTGAGAACTCATCCTTTAACCTAAAAACAGAGGTAAGAGTCAAAACATGATAATGAAACACTTTATTTATCATGCCTGTCTTTATATTTATACTATGTTTTGGAGATTAAAAAAAAATGGAGGTTGGCTGTAAAATCTAGATATCCCATTGTAATGTAAGGAAATTCAATCAGATATACTGTATTTGTTTCCCTTAACAGCTGTCCAATATATAGAGTTCTGCACATATGAAAAGTGTATTTTAATTGCAGACAACAGACCCTTCTTGCCAGTCCATATCTCAACACGTCTACAGCAGTTGCTTTTGCAAACTTGATACCTGGAGGATTATAAAATGTTGCAGATGTTACATGGTAGACGTGATCCATAGAACACAATAGACCCTGATCTAAAAACAGGCCTGAGGGAGTAAATGTTTCTCACTTTGCAAATTTGAGACCCAAGCTGCAGAATGGTAAGAGCAGGTGCTTGGTTACTGTATGGTAAAAACCCTGACACAATTATTTTTAACTGTTCACTAGGCTAGCAGTTTATAGTTTAAATCAACCATTCAGCTATTTAATTCTCAATGTTAAGCAATATAGTGAAGCGATATAGTCATAAAAAGCATGCAGTTCCTATAAAACCAGTGATCAGTAACTAAGCTGTATAGTTTAGCACAATAGAATTGATTTAATTTAGAAACCCCTCTTTGATATTCCCAACAAAATAATGACAGGGGCTATGGGTTGGTCATTGTTTCCTGTCAGCCGGTCATAATTTCCTGTTAATTTCTTACCAGTGCAAAACATGAGCTCCTGATGTGATGAATCGAGCTACATGAATGTGAGATTGAAGTGAACACAGAATAAGTCTGAGCACGATGAGCTGTTTCAGTCCTATTGATTGATTGTCTGTCCGAGTCTAAAAGATGTTTCCCATGCAACACAATGTGAGACAAGAGAAGCAGAGAGTGTCTAGGAGGTTCTCTCTGGGAATAAAGTTATTTTCACACAGTCCCCTAGCAAGACCTTCAGAAACTGTGCAGTCTGCTGAATTTTAGTTTTTGTTTGACTATCTGTGAAATTGGATCATGTGGCACAATTTCAGTATTTTTTATGTCAAAAATGATAAACTCACTAAAATTATGTCATCATTACATAATCTTCTTGTAATTGACTACAGCATGATGCATAGCAAAAGTTATTCATAATGCTTCCCTAAAATCCTAGCACTTGCCAGCACATTTATAAAGTCTACCCCTGTGATGTCAAACAATGTCAATAGTTGTTAACTCTTCCACTGGAATACCTCAGAGACCGTTACAATTTAAATTGCTGATATCAGATCAGTCACCAAGTGGCTGATTAAATCTTCCTGGGGGACATTGAAAAAAGCAAAACAAAATAAATAAATAAATAAATAAAACTTATAACACTATTGGGATTTCCTTTGTAAAAAAAAATCCAAAACATTTTGGTTTAGGCCCACCTTGTTTCTTAGGTCATTTACCTTAGTGCATTGATAAAGTTGTCTTGCAGTTCTGTAAAGTGACGCCTACAACCCCTTGGTATTAAGTACAAACGCAAGTAGCACCAAATGGCAGAACCAGTTCCAGTGGCATAGCTTCACAATGCTCTACAGTACCTATAATTCCAACATGCAGCTTATTAAAGGGAAGTGCTAAACAAACAATCAAATGTACAGAATGTTATAATATGGCTTGTTTATTGATAAATATATTGACATATATATGTCAACAATTAAAATATTCCTTGCTCGACAATTAAAATATTCCTTGCTTGGCCACAGTGTAGTTGCTCTAGTGATCATGAGCTATGTTGGTAAATACTGAGTCACCTTTTTTATCAATCAGCATTTATTTCTATGTTTTTTACTCATTCAGGGACATAACATACCTAAATGTTTATTACTAAACGAATGTGAGTTTAAATTATTAGTAGGTACACACGTTTCGCTATGAAAGCTGAACATTAATATCAGCTAAGAACAACTAAGTTACACATTTTTAATGAAAAAACAATTGTTGCCAATGTTTTCACTAAAGTAAAATCAGGCTTGTGTGATTGTAAAATGCCACTTTTTGATATATTTACTACTGGGAATAACTTGTTCAACTTGTTCAAACCAATGCCAAACACAACAAGGTATAATACATAAATAATGAACGAAAAAAGTGGTGGTCGGGGGGGAGGGGCAAAATATATAGTTTGACCCCCCCATATTCAAAGTGTGTGGGGGGGGGGGCACGTTCCCCTTCTGCCCCATGGGTTAGGCGCCGATGATAAGCACTTTAATGTGACACTGGTATTTTTTTCTATAGATTCTGATACCTAAAGTGATAGCCACTAAACTGATAGCCCTGTTAACCTAAATTGGATTGTTTAAAAAAAAGAGCAGTTACAAGTTTTATAACACTGCAATAGATGATGTTTGCTCTATAGTTCACACAAAGTTCTTGCATAGGTATAAGACCCCTTGTCATATTCAGTAGACATACTGTAATAGGAAAGTGAGGCTTTGTTTTGACTGGTTTCTTTGGATTTTGATGGTTAGAGAGCTGGACTGAAGGCTGTGAGTTACAATGCGGAAAGCTTCAGATAGGCACCTTGTGTCAAAGGCAAATGCATGTGCACTGAAACAATTTAAAATGAAAACACCAAGGAACTGAATGAGAAGCACAGTGTAGCAGTTTACATTATAGACTCACTTCCTCTTGGAGGTTTGGTTATAAAAAATAAGTGCAGTCTGAAAAACAAATAAGGCTCAAATCCAGACCCATTGTCAAATTAGAATTATTCATATTTGTGATATTGCGTAAAGGAGCAATGTGTGTCCCATGCAAGTCAAATGTCATATAGCATGAAAGTCTTAGCATGAAAATGTATTTTGTCTAGGAATTATTTTGATCTCTGTAATCATTTTTAAAACCGTTTTCATGTTTGTCTCAGTGGTTAGAAACTAAGATAGTGTTTTAAATCACAAGAATAAACTCCAAACCATTAAAAGCAGTTGAGAAAAGTTCTAATAAATATCCCGTTGATTTTTCTGCCACCATCATCTTTACGGTTAACGTTTAATGTTATGACTTATTACGAGTAATAAACCGAAGAGAACGATCCCTTTCACATCCCTGCTGGATGCTGTCATGTGCAGCCAGACAGTCAAACATGGCCTCCATTATCCCTATTTTATAATTGAAAGCAGCTGGCCATTGCTATAAACATATGTACTTTCCCCCATAAATACCCAAAACTCACCACTGTCACGCCAGGGTCAGACATAAACTAAATCCATCAACATGCTATTTCTGGAACTGTATTTTTACAACACACAGGGGGTGATCTAAGGAGAAACAATTGCGGCTGCAAAATCCAAATTGCCTAGTGGCCAGGCAATTAGTTTGCACTGCGGCCTATGTAAGCTTAAGAGCAATGCAAATTACTCAACACTCACAAATAATGAGCTGCAATCATGATAATGAGGGCTGAAATGAGCGCCGCCTGTGCATCGGGCTATTTGGCGGCCCCACTTCCAGCCCAGAGGTGAAGTGAGTTAGGAGTACAGAGAGCAGTAGGCACTTGTCACGGATGGCTAGAGTGGTGCGTGTGGGTGGTGACGTCAGGTTCAGTAAGCAGTACACAGCAGACTGAGGTACGGGGTTGAAACTGAGGTGCTACAAAACACAAAAAGGAACGGGCACATTGGCCAAAATAAACACAAACAATTAAACAGAACGAGTACCTACAAGGTCTCACAGTTGGTAGCATTTGTTTGTCTTTCTCTTACTCACAGTATATTTTCTCTATCCTCCTGAGGCCAATGACAGGTCTCTGAAGGTGTGTGCTTTATACAGATCTTAATCGCTTCTACATTGGTTTGCACCTTCTAAAAGGAGGTGCACAGTTTTTGGAGGGTCAGCAATTGCCCAAGTGCAAGGCAAAATCCTTACATCTCATTATAATGTTTGCGCCTGCTTAGTATTTCTAATCCCTACCCTATTCCATGCTCTTTTCTTCATTTAAAAACATTTCAATATGTGCGTGTTATCTTCGTTTTGCCCACAACTAGTTTGATGTCTGCTGTGGGAAAGGAATGAATAGGTATTCCATTAACTCTGTCTGGACAAGTTGGAATGTCCACCTTTACTCAAGCTTCCATCTCACCTAGAAGAAAAAAAGATGACATCATTAAAGTTTGGTTGTAAGTGATGACCTTAGGGGTATTATTTCTGTTTGGTGATGAACAGGTGTGGTAATTATTTATTCTGAAAATTCACACATTTGATGTGCTACAGGCCAATATTTCAATATTTCACAAGTAGTTTACAATTGAAGTCCTTGCAATATGTCAGGTCCAACAATTAATTAATTCATTTGAATTGTATATATTTATTTACAGTAGGTATATATTTCTTGTATTATAGATATTTGGTTAAATAGTTTACTGAAATAAGCCTGTTCAGTGAAACATAACTGGGTCATGTAAAGACTACCAGTGCCATGGCCTCAGCATTACAGGGAAGATTATTGTAGGTCCAGACTTTTATTAAAAGCCACATTACTCAGCAAAGGCAGCTGGCAGCTGTCTGTAGGATGGAATGCTTCCCAATGTGTTATTGAAGTTCTTTATTGGCCTGCAGACAAGTAGAGGAATTTATAGTACATATTGAGCATATTACCAACATGTACCCCACCAGGGTATACATCTTTGGGGGAGGGATAGGTCATAAAATCTTTATATATCATGTTTATATACCATGATTTTAGAATTATTCTTAGCCAAGTCCAGAGATTGGCAGCATCTAATAATAATACTCACTTGTTAGTGTCTCTGAGCAGTGCCAATGTGGGGGATTCAGAAGATGTGGAATGCCCTATAATAACAGTTGCTGCACCAATGACATTAACCAAATTCCTCTGGAAAATATTTTTAAGCGGCACTTTTAGATCTATTAAGGAAAGCTTGTCTGTATGTTTTGTATTGTGCAGGCAGTGTGTGTAAGGTGTTTGGCTTTAGCAAATTATCGGATTAGAAAAAATATATATTTCAGAAACTTTCAGCCGTTTTATTAGGTGCCGAGAAAGGGTTTCTTTTTACAGAAAATGGCTGTCTTTTGACCTTTCCCCAGTGGTTCAAGGTTAAGGAAAACACAATTATTGTATTACTCTGTGTGGAAATTTGCCTTTGCATTTACACTTGCTTCAAACAGTCCCCCAATTATTTAACTATCAGCTAGTGCATAGAAACCGGAATAATTTATTTTTGTCTTGTTTACTGTTCATTTCACTTTGGAATTTGCAAATTAGCTGTGTGGGAGGCCTCAGAATGACACATGAAGAGTCAGGTTTCAAATGAAAAAGGTGCAACCATGTTTATTTACAGACAAACACCAAAACAGTGCACACAAACAAAAAGACGTACAGCCACTTTAAGACACACTTTTTACAAGACAGGTCCTGAGAGGAGCGGACATAATAAGCTCTGGTCCTTCATGTACCACAGTCTCCCCTCTGTCCCAGGAACACTGTCCTGACCGGTGGAGAGGCTGCCCCTTTTGCACACCTTGGCTCCGCCCCGTACCGGATTACCTGGGAACCAGGTGTACCTCGTCCAGGTGTACCTCGTTCCCCTCCACCAGCCTCCTAGCAGGCCGACACCTAAGGGAATATTAACCCCGTAGTTTCCAGAGCCTGCTGGATGTACAGGTTCCCCCTGTTCCCCTGCTGGTGGGAGGTGAACTTTTCAGTGCAGGGATTTCATTTACCGTCACAAGCTATGGTTAATGGGGTGTATTTGAATGATCTAAACATTAGCATGTCTAAATACCGTAGCCACATAACAAACTACTGTGTACAATAAAAACACAGTAAGTCTGTGAAAAATCTAAATTATAAATTTGTCGGTATTAAGATCTGGTGTTGTTTAGATCATTACAAAATTTCCTTTTTTTTCTTTAGTTACAATTGTGTTAAACCTAAAGGTTTTAAGGTTTTGTGTTGCAATGAACAAAACGCAACCCCCCTGTGCAGTTGCTCAGATTGAATGATCCAAACAGTATTACATTGTGCTGGTGCAGTCATACTGCCCACATTGGTGTAATTTCAAGAGCCCTTGTGTTTTTATGCTACTACTGTTAGATGAATGTGTAACAGCTTAACCAACCCTGCAATTTATCTTTAACATATAAAGGCGGTAGCTGATAAGCATCTGCCCCCTGGTGAGTGTTGTCAAGTTTCGAGTCAAGGCCAACCCAATAACCGCAGGGTGGATTTGAAATTTAATGTGAACATGGTCTGTAGCAGAGCTGATACTTCTAAGAGCAGGGCATTGTGGGGGAGGCTATGTTTGTATTACATTTTCTGCAAAAACACTCTGTAATTAAAAGACTTCTCTGACACCTCAAGTCTAGCCGTTAGATCATAATTTAGCTTCTGCTGCTGAGCTTATGTGCTACGCAGCCAAGATAATACAAGGCTGTTGGTCATGTTGTTTTATAAATCTTTTCTGTTAGGACTCCCTGTTGCTTTTTAAACCTATTTTCCTGAAACTCGCGTCATTACCAAGACTTCTAGAATTTCATTACCAGGATGACAGGTACAGGTAAGACTATTCAAGCCTGTTTAAAGGGCACGGTTTCTTAATACTGGTTTAATTTGTATTTGTTTTTAAGAAACGTGTCTCTGTCACCCCTAGAGGAAACAAAAAGAATAGCTCTCTGTATAAAAACCAAACCATCAGCAGCTCTGTTTCCTGCAGCTCCTGCTTTTCCTTGGAGTTTCCTCAATATTAACCAGGCACCTAACATTGCACACTATGTGAAATCTGACAAATGGATCCAAGCTGGTACTGTGTGGCTGCAGGCCAGTGTAGGAGCTTTTGTTTGTTGTTACAGCTTTTCAGATGCAAAGGGTTAAGCAGGCAAATGATCTGCAGACTATTAGTGCCAAACTGAAGTGTTAAAAATTGACTGGAGGCTTATAATGCTGCAATGTGGCTTCCATATTGCAGGAATCTGAAAAGCTAGTAAATTGGATCTTTAAAGGACTTTGATTTATATTGACATAAATTCAGCTTCAATTCAACAGTGGTGGTAGCAGGGGTAGCACTTTGGTAATAGGCATAGGACTTCAACTTGTACACTAACGCTTAAAAAAATGTAAAGACTATTCAGGTGTTTGTATTAAATTATGATACAGTATACCCTCGCTATAATGCCCTTCATAATAACGAACCTTCGGCTATAACGAACCTGGCCCTAGGGCCCCAAATAAAAAAATGAAAAGAAGATAATATAAACACACACTGTCAACATTTCGGTCTCTGCCACCTCCGCAGCGAACTCTTTTTTCTTAATAAAAAGCGTGCGCTGTGTAACTATGCCTCCGAAACGAAAATAATTTTATGTTGCAACAAAGCTGGAAACTATATTGATCATTTGAAAAAAGGAGTAATGCAGGCATATCTCTGTCGTGAATATAGGTTTTCAAAAAGCACTGTTTTTTGGCTTGTTCAGCAATCATGTGGCAAAGCAAACTTGAAAAAAAAACTGTTAAAAAAAACTTGAGGATCTTATGAACTTTTCATGTCAAACTTTTCATGTCGGGTTGATTTGGAATAAAGGCTCAGTTTGGGATTCTTGCATTTTGGATTAAGATTTGCTGCACTTTGAAACGATTCATGTCAGATTGATCTTGAATAAAAGTTCAGCTTCAATTTGGGATTTTTGTTTTTCGTACTGCGTTTTAATTCTTTAACGGATTGGATAAAGCAAAGGCAGAATACTGCATACATGAGACGAACAGGTACATGTAATTCTACTTTTATTCACAGTATCATCTCATTAACTTACTCCAACAGTTTATTGTTCATACTGATTGTCCTTTCGTTATAACAAACTCCTCAATATAACAAACAAAAGGCTTGGACCCCAACAGGTTTGTTATAGCGCGGATGTACTGTATTCAGTTTGAATTCACATACATTTGCAGCCCATGTTGTAAAGTTGTATTACCTCTTGTCGCTTTGTCTCCCTGCAGCTCCTGTGCTCCTCTGTGCAGATGGCCCTCTTTGAGGAGGAGGATCGTACAAAGAGGCTGCAGGAGAAGGTGGCTGTCCTGGAGAAGCGCAATAAGCAGCTGCGAGACCGCGTCAAGAAGGTCAAGAGGTCACTGAGGCAGGCCCGCAAAAACAGCCGGCGTATGGAGCAAGCTAACAAGAAACTGCAGGAGAAACTGGTAGAGGCAGTCAGCGAGCACGGCCCCCATCCTAACTCGCCCTCCATTTTCCTTAAGGTGTAATGCGCAACGCACGTGTTGCCGTGACTGTTGGTGATCCATTAACCTTGCCCCCTTTTTGATGGGCACTCATGGAGGTTGCTGGGCAATCTTCATTACTGAAATGTTTTTTTGGTAATGGTCACAAAAATATGTATTGCAGTTAGTTCTTGTTAAACACAGGTATGTATATATATATATATATATATATATATATATATATATATATATATATATATATATATATGGCTAGAAAGGGAGTATCTCATTGCACATTGACATATAATTGTTATCCTATAGTTCATGCACAAGTAATATACAGTATATAAAAAAGGGTTTTGAAGGTATGATATGATGTCTGGATAAGATAAAATACTTACAATAATGCTGAAAACAGCTGTTTTTATTACAGATACCACAATACCAGTCCTGGTAAATTAATATTATAAATCACTATAAAATGAACGTCCTGCTTCCCCAAGCTTACCAGTGTACTGGAATTATTTCATTAGCTACAGTTAATAATTATTAATAATTATACTGATTATACTGAACATTCTTTCTCAATGTTTTAAAGGTGCAGAACAACTTATTTTTTCTTTACAATTCATGTGCAGGGATTAAGAATGCCTGTGAAGAAATCGTCAAATAGAAACCCTCTAATAAATCACAAAATTCCGTAAACTCCCCCCACAACTTTAATGCACCATTAATCTGTAGTAAAACTACACTTTTGATTTATTACTGTAGGTCTGATTGAAATGATAATTGTTGCAATTAAACTGCCCTAATGTTTCATATGGGAGCCAGAATTTCCCCTTGTCAACCCTTAGTATACTTTTAAATATCCCCTGCACTAGCAGGTTGATGTTTTTCTGTCAGCATCTTTATGGAATTAGCTTCAGGCACTGGAAGGAAATTATGCGTGGAATTTGTTCATTTCATATAAAATAAGCAGTAGTTGTTGGCACCTGCATGCGTTTAAATATGTAAATGTGCTCTGAAAATAAATCTGTACTATACTTTTTGGTATTATTTTAATCCTGGTAACAACACTGCAAGTCCATTATATCCAATTTACTGCAATCATAATCGACCCTTAGTTTAACACCAGTAGCAAGGGTGGCTTGGTTGACTGGTATTTGCAACATCAATGAACTCTCAGAATACATATATAATCTAGTGTATGCAGGTAAGGCACCTCATTGTTTAGCTTTACTGTTAAATAATAAGACACTTGTCTTCTCCTCTGGGACAGCAATTGAAGTTTAACAAGTCAGCTGTCAGCTCTCTGAGGATTAAATACTAGATAAAACCCAAAGCATGTAAACCTTTACAATGCACTCTGCATTCTCACACCTCATCTGAGTGATGAAGATTCCCTTCCTGCCAATGAGGCTCTTGAGCACTAAGTGTCACTTTACACAACAGTTATAGGCCTATTTGTCCTCGCCATGGTCTACTAAAATTACTCACATGCCACCTAAAAACAGGTGAATGTCTCATTCAAACCATAATGAACATTAATATATAAATTAATTACTGTCATCAGTGCTGAGCACTTTTTAAAATGCTGTCAAACGCCTGTTTGATTCCGGAAGTTGGACAATTTTTATTTTGCGTTAATGTTACTGTATGTAGCCAGTTTTACTACATACTTCTCATTTGAATAGTGTAGATATTTTTTTTAAGTTAGCAGCAGTAATTATTACTATTAAAACAAATGCCTTAGAATATCCCAATACCCCAAGAAAAGACATCCACATACAAAATGGTGTAAACACACTGTAACTTTCTAAAAGATGATAAGGTTGTTGTGTTGTATTTGTGAAAAGTCACCAGCAGGCCTCATCTGTTGCTGGCAGGCCTTTCAGTTGTTAACACTCCTCGTGTCTGCCCCATGTCTCAACCCTTTACCTAGTTTTTAAATTCTCCTTCCTTTAGGCAGTGTTTTAAAGTGGACTTCTCTGCTGTCTTCAGGACGATCTCCCCATTCTGTGAAAACCCTCTTCTATCACTTGTATTTTTCCCCTGTGTTTCATGTTTGTGGCAGGTGTATGTTTCTTTCACAAACTCTTCTCTGTCTATAGATGGACGAGAGACCGCCAGATAGATATATGTTAATACATATGATACAGTACTTTAACTTTTGTGTCATAAATTAGTTGAAAGCTAAACAATTGGCATTATTATTGATATACAGAAATTGCAACAAAATTTTATTGTAAGAGTAAGATTATTCATAACTTTAACTGCTCGGCTGGCTACAAACCAGAAAGACTTGTATTCGAGAGCACTTAACTTCAGTCTTAATTCTTATTCCAGCACAGGTCACAGTAGCAAAGGTCTTCAAGGAAAGACTAATATGACTACAAAGTACAGTTAAGAAAACAAATTGCACAGCTTTTAAAAATGTTTTAAAAAAAAAACCTAACAGAAGCAACACATCTGCTAATGCCAGTATTTTAAATGCTTGCTAAAATCACAACTAAAATATCTGGGTAGTGGTGGCTCTGAAGTGTGGGCTTGACTTGTGAGATGGTTTTCTTTCTCACCACTGCCAACCCCACACCAACCCAGTGTACAGCTCAAGATTATCAGAGAACCTTGAGTTTTGTAATGAAAGGATATTTATAGAGCGATTATCAAAACTTTTAGTGAGATTCAATCCATTGCTTTGTTATGATATGAAATGTTCATTTAATAATACTGAGCTATTTGCATACTTAAATGGGTGGAATGCTTAGTTCCCCTCACCTGCATGTGCGCTTGCCATATTGAAATGCCGGAAGCTTGTGTGTGTGTGTGTGTGTGGCCAGGTGAAATCTTTAGGGTTTGAGGTTATAAAATTTTGTCGACAATAAAAGTGCAAAATCTGAAAATGCCAACAATAACACTGGCAAAAGACTATAATTTTGCTTTGCTTTCAAATGACAAATAAAATACTATTAAACAAGAACTATAGAATTCTACTCAACAGGCCTCCTTCCTATGTGAATCCCTTGGGGGGTGAGGGGGGGGGGGGGTTGAGAAAATTGCCATACAGTATATTTCTATTTGACAGCAAAATAAGAAATAAAATAACTGTAGAGCAGTTTTGGTAACAGTAGCAATTACAGGATGCATATTACATAGTAATTACAGTAACTGTTAGGAAACAACTGTGTAGTTTTAGGGTCATTATACAATAATGAGACACATCTTGATAACTGTTGAGTAATCACTGCTATTTCTATTGTATTAATACATAGTGATTATAAATACTGTTTAAACATTGACATGTATGTATATATTATATCCAAAAAATCATCAAACTTCCAATGAGGAGTAATGCAGTAATTACACATTTGCTTCTTCTACATGGTAAGTTCCTTGTTAAGTCATGTGAGTGTTTTTTTTTTTTTTTAAACTGCATTTCGTGCTCATAAAAGACAATGGTTCTGCCCACCGGCAGACATGGCAAGTACATCTTAATCCAGCATGAACACATCTTTCTGTCGTGGGCCTTTTTCAAGCAGAGACTGACAACTGTGTCAAGGCATGTGCTGGTTTAGTGAGGGGGAATAATGTCTACTTGGGGCCAGGTTGAGACCAGCAATCTCATTTGGGTGTGGAATTGATATGAGCCTCCTACAAATGTATCACTTTACTCGAACACATTACTACATTGTTTGGAAAAAAAAGACATACAACTTGTTCTTTGAACACATTCATTTAGTCCCCCAGTCGGATATCACTCTATTAACCCTTGCCCTTCTCATAACATGACTCCACTCTGTAATGAGATTAATTGGCTGGAATGAGCTCAGGTGTTTACAGCCAAGATAAATCCACCATTAACCCACTTCACATGAGGACAGCCAACATAAAGTATACATATCACACAGTCAGCCAAATACACATTAATTCATCTTTTGAATGAGAGCAGAGATGTTCCAGAACAGAGAGCACAGAGATGGCAGGAGTTTCAAGCAGTGTTCCAATTAACTAAGGTCTGTGTTAGACAGGCATGACAGCATGTAATAAATATGTACATTCAAAACAGCAAGTGTTACATTGCTGTCCTGATACAGTGGGCACTCTGTTTTAAAAGATGCACACTGGCAAGTAGATTGCTGTACAGGACTTAAAAGATGTGCTGTACATGTTTCAAGAAAGATAATCACAACATAAAGTTTCTGGAATTTAAAGTTTACAATAATAAAAGAAAGAAATCTGCTGAGTAAACGTCAACGTCACAAAAGATTTCTGGTGTACACTTATTTATAACAGGAAATTATTTCTAGGTACAGTACCCACCATTGTATTGCTGGTGAACTATTTGACACTTCCTGCCAGATATGTAAAAACATACCAAATTGTGTTGGAGTGAGGAATCAGTATTCCCATGTGCTGTTGCTTGTTGAAATGGTTCAATGGGCAGCATGTATAAGTTCTAGTTTTTTTACAGAAACAAACTGATGACAGCCATTTACCTTCATATTCCAGAGTACTGTAGCACATCTGTTAAGTTATATTAATTATGTGATGTGGCTGATGTGCCACATCAGTAGTATAGTTGTTTTAACTGTATTTGCTTCACCCCAAATTTCACCATCCTGCCATGAATACTACTATAAATTGCCGAACTACTCTACCTGCTTTTTAATCACCAGAATAAACTGGCAGCAGTATAACTACAGGTATGTTTCAATTGTTAACATCAAGATCAGGTAACTACAGTATCACTGCACACTGTAAGCAGCAACCATACTTCAAGTGGACATCCAGTAGACTTCATCATCCAAGCCAAGTCTTGATATTGTCACAAATGACTCATACAGAGATCTATAGTATGTACCTGAAACTATGTCAGGATGGGGTGAGAACATAATACAGCACATTTTTCTTTATTTTCCTAAATTCACCAACATAGGATGTCTTACAAAAAGCTCCATACCATAGTGTATGAAGTCATAATCATTTACATTTTTTCAATGTAACAGTTAATATAATGACAATTTGCATTACAGTATGTTGCATTTAATAAGAATCACTGCATTGCTTTATTTTTTGTTTGTAGCTTACAAAACAGCAGTATAGTCCCTAAAAACACAATGTTTGTGTTGTTTAGTTAGTCTCATCTGACAGAGAGAAAAGCCTCAGAGCCTAAGAGATTAGGGGCAGGGTCTCACCCACCCATGTTGGTTGGAATATTTGCAGTATTGAAGAAAACAACCTACCCCAAAACTAAGTGCGACACCCCATAATGATAAGTGGCAGTCATGGAGTTCAGCAATTTGGTATGTACTTTAATATATTTTGTTTTGGAGTGCCAGAACCTCCATGTACAGTAGGAGTTTGATTATGCACAAATGGATGTTCTCCTAAATAAGTCATGCCGGTCCATATAATATCCAAATGAAGGATTAAACAACATCTTCAGGTTTTAAATGGCTCTCTTTTTGGTTAAATGCTCAGTTAGGGGGTATTAAAGCAGTTTTTTTTATACCTGGATATGCTTACGATGCGATGAAATAAATAAATAAATAAATGAAACATGCAAGGTGATGAAATAGCTACACCAATATACTGTACCACTCTGACTAATACTGTTCCAACTTATTATCAATAACACCTGCAACTTTCCAGCGAATATAACATGATTTAAAAAAAACAAACAAACAGAGATGCACTTAACTCTCAACAAAACAAACTTTAAAAATACTCTCTAGCAATATTATTTTTCATTCAATATACTTTTTAGATTTTTCTTATAGAATCTGGCTCCAAAAACAACACTCAGGAATCTGAACTTTTTCTTGAGATAAAAATAAATAAATAAATCATACAAGTTGGGTTTTTTTTGTAAGGGAAGTGTAATGTACATATTTACACATTTCCCAGCTGAAAACAATGTTTAATTGTAAATTATTATGCAGACTTGGTAAAATTATTACAGTGTTAGCAAACATTTACAATAAGGTCATATTTTTATTTCCAAGACATCCTCAGCCTGAAAAACCTGTCTGTAAGTATTAAACGATATAACATGTAAAAGGATATGTGGGTCTGTGCAGTGTGATTTTATTATCTTTAGGATAAATGCACTGCTGCTGTGGCTGCTATTCTTCCTGTGGTTTCCCAGGATACCCTTGTGAAATGAGATATCAACAGGTTTCCTGGTAAAATATTTATATTAATGTAAAATATCTAAATATATAGTTTTTAAAATTGTATTCCTCCTGTTCTTGGTAAGTTCATCCTCGTTCTGCATGACCATGTTGACAAGAGACATTTGAAAGAAACCGTTTGAACAACGCCTCTTAATGTGCAGCAACAGGGGTGTCCATTGAAACCTGAATAAAGTTCAGCTCCATATTTTTCAAGTGGCCATTGCTTTTCGGAATCAGTCGAGAGTATGCAAGGGCCAGTTAGGTTAAAAACAAAAGAAATGCTAAAATGTTATATTCAAAGTTGTTTAATAGGGCTGTTAGCTCTGGACAGAGATGCACATTTTAAGCAACATATCATATATGAGGAGCATTTTTCTCATAAACACACTGAAGGAAATCAGGGTTCTGCTAATTAGTCACTTACATTAAAAACAGGAGTTTTTTAATGTCAAAGCTGAACACTTTAGCTGCCCTTGTTAATTCCTCCTGGTACCCTACCCATCTGAGCCAGTGTGTGGGCTGCCTTGTATGTCTGAGCCAGCTCTCCCAAACAGTGATCCACATTTTTCACCACAAAATGTTTAATGTATTTACCTTACTGCTGAGCGTGCATTAACAATGTTGCTATTAAAACAAATGAGTTTTCATTCCTGGCATTAGATTTCCATAACAGCTGTGCCAGTTCAGCTGTATCTGCCAGGATCATTAACCCTTCAAACAACCCCTATAAATTGTCTCAAGAGAAAAGCAAAAATAAAAGCAAAATGGTGAAGCATTATTCACACATGGTAAAGTATTATTCAAAATAGAGATTATGATTTAGTGTGCACACAGGTTTATGCCCTTTTCTTAACACATTTTATATCGACCTGGTGCAACATAAACAACAGCTTATACCAGCTTCATTATAAGACAGGTGCATCAAATGGGACAAAGTCATGTCCAGTTTTTATAGGGTTTACTTGGAAACAAAGATGTTGAGTATTACTGCATTAAAATATCCTTTTAGTGTCCTTTTCCAACAGCCTTTGAACTTCATTGAGTCATTTACAGACATTTCAAAATCTTTCCAGGTCCCCACAGAACAAATTAGTTGCAAATACAATAACAGGCATACCTGTCAAGGTCCCGGGACACTTGACGAGGAGATTTGTGTAAGGGATAGTGTTAAGTGAGCAAAGAGGCACTGAGTGTTAACCCCCTCCTGCATGGAGGGGTCCATGAAGTTTGGACTGGAAGTCTGTGACATGCTTGAACCCACAACCTTGTCTGTGTGCTGAGATACTTCCACACTCAGTAAGCATGTTTGCTAACAGTGACAAATATTCCATACATTCACAGCCTGCTGTCCTAGCTGTGTTCAAATCGCTATCCCATTCACCCAGTCAATGACCTTTTCAATCTTCCATTTGTTCTTTTCAGTATGCAATCGATTTCTTATTAACAGTTTCAGATAATGGTCCAAACTTTGCATGCAGTCTAATAGAATTATATTTTTTTTCAATGATATTAGAATTAAAATGATGGTGGTAAGAGGTTTATGAGTTTTAGGTTGGCGGTATTTAGATCTGCTGTTAAGCTCATTAAAATAAACTTCCGTATTGTATTATGAAAGGCAGACAGAACAGTCTTCTGTCACTTTTCTAAAAATAACAAAGAACATCAGTCTTCTGTTGTAACACTCTGTATTCTCACTATAAACATTACATTCATTATTGAGTGTTTAAACAAAATGTCTAAAAATATGTTAATTACTGGAATTCAGTCTAAACAACATTTTACCTTACTGAAGGTGCTACATTAGAGGATCCCTTTGTAAACGAGGCCTCGATCTCAATGGGTAAATCTCCTGGTTAAATAAACAACTAAAACAAAAACAATAAGTAACCTATGAGCATTAGACCACAAGAAATATTGGGTATGAGAAGAGACTGCTAAGTTTGATTTAAAAAACACCAAAGATGATAAAGTTTGTGTTGTAAAATGTTCAAAATACCCTTCCAAAATATCACGATAAAATAGCTACCTAAAACAGCTACACATTTATATTGCTCCTATTCTGGCAATGTGAGACTTTGATTACATTTGAATAGTTGTATAACAATAAATGGATGGCCTATTATCTTTTGGGTGTGGCAGAGTAACACTGGTATAGATTCTGATTGTCTTGCTGACTGTGATCTGGCCTGTTTGTTTTTCTAGTTTTTGCACCATTGACAGTTGAATATCAGCTAGCTGTACTGACATTTCCCCAATTTCCTGGACTTATACACATATCAGTAAAAATAAGGATTAACACTGTTACTTTACTTTGGGCAAACTTTATTTTCTCCTCAGCGTAGAATATAAACATTTTGCATATAACCTTTTGCTCTTACATTTCCTGATGGTTTGTTTGCTTCAGACTTCAGGTCATTAACAGTGAGGCCCGCTACTCCTTGGGGTCATCAGAACAGACATAATTAAAGTGAAGTTCAGGGATGAGTTGCAGGAAAATACCACCCAGGCTTTTCTTTATTAAATTAGTCTTGCTTAACAGGTTTGTACACTGGGTTGGATTTTAGTTTGCATTCTTTCTGAGAAAAGTGGCCAACATTTTGCCCTTAGATAATATGCTTTGTGCTGTAATTAGGATAAGCTTTGGAACTGCCAGTAATTAAGTTCAGCAAAAACTACAGCATATTCTGTTTCTAACCACAATCCTAATCGTAATAATCACCTTTTGAAGCCACGTGTGACCGAACAGTAATCCATAATTATTGCCAAGTGAATCCATTTAAATCTTTATCCAGTGGTAAACTAAGAGACAATATTTTCATGTTTGCAGCCACACCACTTTTTTATTTTTATTTTATTTTTTTATATCTCATCAGAGTTAAGAAGATAGCAGGGCAGGTCTTGGGTCTGAGTCCTCCAAGGTGCTGTAGAAAGTTGTTTGCTTAGAAAGAACCAATGACCAAGCATTGTTTGAGGAGAGAACCATGATATTGGAGGTGGCACTAAAACCTCTGTGGGCAAGACCAAAATGATTGTTTTTTGGTACACAATTAAATATTGCTGACTTTTTTTTCAAACGACCAATATGCTGTGACTGGAGTCATCCCAGTTCCAGTATCTATTAAAATTATTTAGCCAGGATGACCTTCTAAGACTTTATTTCCAGTGGGGACAGTGGTTGAGTTACAATCAATCACACAAGACAAACAATACAGAAACACAAACTTCAATTACTAGTGATCTCAGACCAATCCGTCATCTGAAACACATAACTGGCACCTGTATGGTCCTTTCAATCACAGATTATTTGACAAGGGTGTGCTATTAAACATGTTCTTGACACATGTAGAATAACTGGTCAATGCAGACATGAACAAGGTGTATGTTTTATTCGTTTTTAAATTATTTCAGCACCACATATGTGAAACTAATGGTCTTATTACAGTTAACCTGAACTTTACTTACTCATGTCCTTTAATTAAAAAAAAAGAACGATTATTGAGTGGAATTGCTTATAATGCAGAGTAGTATCTGGTAAATCTAACAGTAAATCTAAGTATTTTATTTAAGAAACAAAACAAAACGAAACAAAAAAATTAATAATCTCGCTTAAGTAACCTTTAGGAACCAATTCCATGAACTCTAGTTGGGGAAAAGCCTTTTGGGAAATAAAAGCAGTATTTATTTGAATTCCATCAACACGTCATCGCCTAAATCAATCTTGCTGCATATCCTCACTTTGCATTCATGTCTACTGTAGTAATGTTTCATAAACCCAAGCCATACAAAATAAATAAAAAAAATATGTCATTCATGCAAAACACTAGAAGAACACTTCATGTTGCATTTGAATTTTAGGCTAGCAGGAAATGTATGAAACTGGTACTGGTTTAGTGAAACCAAACAAATTTCATGGAATTCAAAAAAGAACACCAAGACAAAGAACAGGTTTTAAAAAATAACTATTGATAACATGAATTAATGATATGAACATGATGATGATGTTACATGGAATCCTGACATGAACATTAAGATCCTGATCGGCTAACTGTTTCAAACCCATTAAGCCAAGGTCCACCAGATCCAGGAGCACTGTCATTGTATTCGCTGCTTGAAAGCACAACAGAGTATATATGCTATTGAAAAAGGGTACAGTAAATTAGATATAGAGATGCAGTTGTCTTGTCATCTTTACAACAAGCCTTCAATTAAATACAGAAATCAGACTGAAGGACAATCACAGCATCATTGGAAATAAAATCATTGGTAAAACAAATATAATACACTTGATGGTGGATCATAAAATTGGAGACTGGTAGTTTTGCTTGCTCTCAGCATTGGCACTCATGGTACTGCTGGTGCTGCTACTGCTGTACCTACTGCTATGGCCTGTTTATCTTCAGCCAAGCCAGGAGTCTTTCAGCAGAGGACTTAGTTGGACCAACAAACCTCCACAGCAGCAGATTCTGGTACAAGCACACAGACCATACAATGGTTTCCTGCAAGATGTACTACTGTATGTACACTTAAATGTGAAGAATTTGACTCCAGGGCTCATATTTCACCAGCTATTGAAAGTTGGAACCCTACCAGTAGATTCCTACTAAAGTTTCTGGCTCAGAAGTTCTTAGAGAAAAAAAACTGAACCTGACAGTTGATATATATTTATTTCTAGAAGCATCCCTTCCAAAATGTACAGAGGTTATGTATCTTCAATGTGTACCAAGAATTATAAAACTCCACCTATGGAGTTTCAACACATCACGACACCTTGTTGTACCATGATTCTTAATTAACTTCATGGTCTGTCTTTCTACAAGGATGGGTGGATCAATACAGAACTTCCAGGATTTTCTCAGGAACAGATTGTTGCGCACTGCATTATGGGGCTATCTAAACATACAAGCAGAAAAGAATGGGAAGCCATATAGCAACATACCAGCTGCGGACAGAAACTCTAATTCAGGGATAGATATTTATCCACAATCTTACTTGTGAAGATAGAGTCACACATAGTGAATATTTTGACTACAGTAAACAGTAATCATGTGTTGATATTTGGAAGCAGCTATGCAACCAATTATGTTTCTACAGTGCAGCAGTAAAAATGTAATATTGTTTTTAGTTATGCCATAATGAGAATTATGCCATGATTTTTTTTTTAACTGTGGCATTTTTTATTAGTAGTATGAATGACCTTATATGATTTTTCATTTTTCACATGTTTGAGGTCAAGGGACACAGGTAAAAAGTGCTTCAACGAAACCTTTCTTCCACTCAAACCCCTGGGTGTTGTTATTTCTTTGCATCCATGCTGATTTCCTGTCGGGATTAGTCAGATGCAGAAAAAGCCTTGTTTCAAGTTAGGGTTGACAAATAATCTTTTGTTTGAGGAATAATCTTTTGTTTGAGGAATTTGCCATAAAAACTGTAGGACTGTCAAGATAGCAAAGCTTTATCAAATTTAAGAGGTACAGTCCCATAATCCAGGTCTCATCACTGACTGTCATCCCATGACCGTGGTTGAGTGACAACTAAGAGGAGAAAAACTGAGCCAAAGATAATGTTTGCAGAATGATTATTCCAGCCCATTTCATTTCATATATGAGCTATATACTGTACAACAATGTTATTGTGGAAATTGGGACGTCTATATTGAAAGATCAGCCAGTAGAATGGTGACATTCTGACTTATGATCCTTTGGAAGGATGGAGTTTTGTAGAGATGAGTTTTTTTTGTGGGTGTTTTGGACTTGGGAAGAGAGGTTTTAGCATGTTGGAAGTATGGTGGAAATGATATTCACAGTGAATTGAATATAGTAATGGAAAATGTGGTAGTTCTCTAGTAAACTAGTATTTTTTGGATGTCACTTGATTGTACTTCATTAACTTGTGTCCATCAGAACACCAGGTACACCTGCATTATGAGACTCAAGCATTTGCACCTAGTTTCACTTTTGTCTCATAAAATCTCAGCATACAATGGACCCATTCCATCCAGCTTCATATTCAAAGATGCTGTCACATATTAGTATTCTTATAATCTCACTCATTACAACTTTCGCAACATGAGATCTCTACAGGTAATGATTCATTTTTATGCTTACTCCCTACTCAACATTTTTGTTTAATGGGTTTTCACATTAAATACAATTTATCAAACCACTTAGATCAGCTATAGTTTTTGTATGCATGTACTGTATGTATCTGCTATAAATTTGCTACAGTTTATGAAATATTTAAGTTGCATGTGACGTGTGTCCAAGGTATCTAGTTCCTGACAAATGTAAATGATTCTCACAATCTGCCCCCCTACTAGCACTGATAAGTGCATCCCTTCATACTCGTACTGCATTATTGACTGACAGTCTCTCATGAGTTCTTGGATCAGTTTCATCCATGTGTTTCCTTGGGCCCTCTAAGGAGTCTGGAAGACATTCATAGACAATGCCTTGGGTAAGTTGATGGTTGTTTGAAAAATACATTTTAGGAGACCAGAAAGTATGTTATTGAAAAAAAACTATGCTTAGAAATCAAAGACCAGTTTACATTTTTTAAAATAGATTTCCTAGTCACATGAATAATGTATTTTTTTGAAAATACTAATAAGTGTAACTCAAAAGATTTGGCAACTGATGGTTTAGCAATTAGATAAAAAAAAATACCAGTGCTAAATCAAACCTTCTAATTAGTGCAAGCATATTTATAAACATGTAGATAACAGCTGACCTTTCAGAGTAAGACAGTGACTCTTTCATATCAGATACCTTCTATTGAATTTCAGTCTAGGTTGTGCTCCTGTGGACTATTCTGTGACATCAACAACTGGCAGAAAGGAGGCTCATCTAGCTACATCTTCTAACGTCATGGCAACAATTAATAATATAGTAAAGGCACCATCGATTGTAGTCACTTTGAGAGCAACAGTTTAGAAATATTGAAAATCGCATTCCCTTCATATGAACCATTTCAAAAGATTCTGGATTTGTTTATGACTGTTTTCATGGTTTGTCTATGTAGCTCTTACATCTCAGTGGGCTAATCCTAATAATTTAGGTGACTTAATAAGAGGTCAGCTGTATTGATTAATACAACTGGCTTCCAATAGAGCCTGGTTCGTAAACACAGAACTCTAAGTTCTTATATAAATTATCTGTTTTTTGGCAATTAAACCATAAGGTATAAGCATTTATTGCTGAACAATATGCATTTAAACATCCCATACGAAATCATACTATAACAATTGCAGAAAAGCATCCTTCATGTACACTATAACTATTAAAAACACTACATTTAAATAAAACCTAACCAAAGATACCTTCAGCCTAACCTTAACAATATCATCTGTCTCTGCTCATAATAATGCTTAACTTACCTCAATTGCTTAACTGGTTACAGGGACACATTGCTTATTATCCCCATAACTCCATAACCACACCACTTCTCAGTTCAAAATAAAAAAAGACGGGCAATTTTTTACTCCAACCTGACACTGTTTTCTGCTTACATTACAAATAAACATGCATTACAGATAAGCTTAAACAAGATGTTTTGCATAATCATTCCAAGCAACATCGCTGAGTGAGCTGAAGAACTTGTCAATATTTACCTTTTAGCTGAGCTGTGGGCTGGAATTTGAAACGGAAAATCTATATTGACTTTGAAGATGAGCCAGCTGGGAGATAAAGACTTGTAAAGAATTAGGAAACATTCCAAAGTCAGGTTCTTTTGTGGTCAGGAGCTGGAGAAAACAAATACAAAGCCCCCCAGATATTGATCATTCATGCATATTTATTTTTATTTTATTTAAGTCTTGAAGTAATTGAAGTGGCAAAGTGGTTTGCAGTGCGCAGGTGTAGGGGTGATGCAGTGCTCAAGACAAGGACAAACAACAAAGTACTGGTGAAATGGTAATCCAAAGTCTGATGACAACAGTAAATAATAAGTGATAACAGGCAGTATACAGCATGGTGTATTGCTCTGTTTAAACCATGGGTTCAGTCCCAAAATAATAGTCCTGGAATATAATCACCAACAATAAACACAAACACGAACACAAGTCCGTAGTGCTGTAGTGCTCGTGGTGCAAATACAAGTAATTGTGACTCAAGTGCAGTCTTGTCCGGGTTTCGTGCTGGCCTGTAGCGACAGCTCCCGATTGTGTTAGCCATCTAATAACAACAAACAAGTATTTTAGAACAAAACACTCACAATAACAATACAGGTTCTCCTTCCGGTTCAGCATTAACCATAACAAAGGAACAGATCACCTCGCTACATCCCCTTATATACTGTCAATCACGCCCCCTTGGTTAACGATTGCAACCGCTCCTCCAATCCGTGGCTGCCATATCATTTCCCTTCCGGGTCAATGATTTAGTGTACTGTAGCTCCGGCCCCTTTCTAGATGGCCAACTTCCACCTAACCCTGGGAATGAATTGTCTGGCCATCCAGTCCAGTGCACTGTTCCCTTTACACAGTGCCCTCACATAGGTCGGGAGGGAGATTTATCACCAAGAATCATTCTGTCTCTGTCACACTCCCCTACACAATTGGGTTCTGCCAATCAATAGTATTACCTAAGGTTAGATATATCAGTATCTGCAGCTGTGCAATTTAAAATGTTTATTTTAATACAGTACTAATGTGGGATTTTAGGGACAATTACACTTCTGAAACTCCAGACAAGAGCTCCGGAGAACTTAAAGTCTATGAGCGTCCTCGCAGGATGCACTCTATAGCCTGGACGTCGCCGGTTTGAGTCCAGGCTATTCCACAGCGACCGTGGACGGGAGCTCCAGGGGGCGGCGCTCAATTGGCCAAGCGTCGTCCGGGGGGAAGGAGGGTAAGGTCGGCCAGGGTGTCCTCGGCTCACCGCGCACCAGCGACCCCTGTAGTCTGGCCGGACGACTGCGGGCTTGCCTGTAAGCTGCCCAGAGCTGCGTTGTCCTCCGACTCTGTAGCTCTGAGGCGGCTGCACGGTGAGTCTGCAGAGTGTAAAGAATAATTGGGCATTTCAAATTGGGGAGAAAATAATAAAAATTAATTGGCAACGACTACATTTAAAAAAAAAAAAAAGTCTATGAGCGTCCTCTGATCTCACCACCAAGCCAATCACCTCTTTAACCCAGGCTACTGGTCCCTGGGTGATAAAGGCCAGCCCTTTATGACCAATGAAGTGCTCTCCATGCCAATATTAGCACCCTAGCAAAGCTAGGACACAAACCTGTGCTCCACTGACTTCATGAATCACCACACCAGGTGATCACATATTTTTTGAAGCCAAACACAATTTTTGCATGTTACATATTTTTAATAATGGGTTTATGACCTTTCGTCATTGGCACGGAAAAGGTTAAGTGGTTTTGATAGTAAAAACCTGTACTCCATGGTTTTTAGAAGCAGCCTGCCAGAAGGATATGAACTGTGTAAAGCACTTGCAATTTAGCATGACGCAATTTTACACTGAGACCACATGAACTCGTTCAACATAGGACCTGTCAAGCTGTCGGAAAGATTTCTAGTTCCTTTGATATGGGCCTTATTCAGAGCCAAGAAGCTAATTGTAAAGCCAATGTTTTAATGTACAGAGCCATGTAGACTTGAGTTGTGTGTCTCTTTTCATTGAATATAAATGACTGATTATAACATTTCTTTGGCATGTACGCATGTACATTGTATTTAAGCATTTGAAGATCATTGTCTGGGAATTGTTTGGATAATTTTTCAATTAAATGTATTTACATGAGTCAGAGCTTTACTCATCCATGATTATAGGACTTTTTGAAAGATAACAGTGGATGATTTTATAAAAGTGGAGATACTTTTAAAGGTTACTTAAGGCTATTTTAATGATCTAAACAACAGTATATCTAAATGTATAAAAAATGTATATATATATATATATATATTATTTTGCAGATGCCACTCCACTGTATTATCATTGTCTTTATGATGTTAACAAAGGGTAATAACACATGCAGAACAGAGTCGGCTCAATTGTTATTATTATTATAGTTTTTACATTTTTGATCAATTGTACCCATTTTTCTGCCTAATCTGAAATGCCCAATTCAGATATTGTCTCACCTTTGTAACCCCCTTACAGATCAGGAAGGCTGAAGATCTCCCATTCCCTCTGTCAAACTACTGAACCCTGGAGGAGGGCCCAGCCTGGGTAATGTCTACCTGGCCTTGTCATGTGCCTGACCTTTAGAGGTCACTGAAACAAGATGAGGGAAACCAGCCCCAGCCGACTTTCCTCCCTAACCCTGTGAGAGTGCAAAGGCTGGGCAGCGATCCATAGATTGTCAGCCTAGCATTCCATGGAATTTAAACCAGACTTGTATGACTACGCGGCACTACAAACTGCACACATATAGAACATTAAAATTGACCGCAGTGTGTTTATTGTGTGGAAGTGTGACATCTACCATGAATAGATTTGACTGTGTATGAAGTCAATAAAATTTTTAAATGTAACTTATACTGTATATTCATTTCAATGATTCTGCCCCATTAAGAATCTTTAACACACATTTTATTGATCAAAACCGTTATTGACTTGGAAGTGTATTCTTGTGATCTGAAACTCTGTTGCCATGGCGAGTATACCAGCAGCTTGCCACCAGGTGGAAATGATTGTTGTTCCAACCTGGAGGTAAAAACTGTATTCTTTCCTTGTTTACATGTAATCCAAACAACAATCAAAGGCCTTCTTAACCCCATTTTTACACTCTAAACTCCAGTAAACGTGTATCAGCATTCAATTCATCCAGGCTATATGAGATGAATAAAGATATTATAGTAAACATCTATTCATGATGCATATGTATTCAGTGTGTGACCAAACTTAGATCCATTGGTCGGATTTCATGCTGTATGTGGTTCAACGCCATCTGAAATAAGAACATGAGTTTAGTGCCTCTACCTTGTTATTTTACTGAGGAATAACTTTACAATGGAAATACATTTGAGCTTTAAAGTGCCAGGAGATGTTACAAGCCAAGAAACTGCATGCAGTACCTTCCTGGGTAGGGGTGGGTATTGGCCAAATCAGAACAAAAATCTATATGATGGCTATGGACAAAATCAAGGCAATCAGTGTCCTGCTATTCCTTTTGTAGTGGAACCTATCTTTTTTTCTTGGCAAAAAAACAAAAAACTTCTTGAATAAATGGAGTTGCATGAGTGAAACTGAGAGACTCTCTCATCATGGTCTATTATTTACACAATATGGTTCACTGTCCTTGTGTGCTTTTGTGATTGGATAACTGGCAATAATGAGTTAACACTGTTTTGTGGGAAGGTCATGCACAAATGCTTAGTATTCATTCAACTTTCACACTCATTTGAGTTACTTGTTTAGTTTTAACTACTGTTGCTGGTCATCTTCGTTGACTGAAATAAGTTCAGTGCTTTATTTTAAGCCTGGTATTCTTTTGTTCTAAATAAAAGATAATACAAATGTACAAAGGTTGTTCAATATTTTTTGTGACCAAACTTCTAGATTAATTAATCTAGAACCAGAAGGATCTAAGAAGGTAAATCACACCAATAATTGCTTGCAAATAATTTTGCTCACTGATCTGCAGTAAGCGGATTAGCATTTGTGGTTTTTGGAGAAACGGTTTAGTATAAAAATATGTGATGCCTTCCCACATTATAAAGCTGTATGCAAATTTCAAAACACTGTGTATTTGCTGTGCATGCACATACTGCTCATAGTATTTTACTTGAGATGCTTAAAAAAAGGATTTGTCCTGGAGGTGATTTATTATTATTATTATTATTATTTATTTCTTAGCAGACGCCCTTATCCAGGGCGACTTACAATCGCAAGCAAATACAAATACATTCAAGTGTTACAATATAAGTCATACAATAAGAACAAGAAATACAATAATTCTCAAGTGTGACAAACCACAATTCAATAATACAGCAGATAATAGTGAAAGTTACATCAGGATATGATTAAGTAGTGATAGTTACATCAGGATATGATTAAGTACAAAATACTACAGATTAAACACTTGGGAGATTACAATATTCTGAGGTACAGGATTAAATGCAGTAAAATAGGGGGCAGATAAGAGCAAAATAAAGCATATTTAAATGAAGGGTGATAGTGTCCCAGGATACAACAGAGGAGTTCTACAGGTGCTGTTTGAAGAGGTGAGTCTTAAGGAGGCGCCGGAATGTGGTCAGGGACTGGGCAGTCCTGACATCTGTAGGAAGGTCGTTCCACCACTGCGGAGCAAGGGTGGAGAAGGAGCGGGCTCGGGAGGCAGGGGAGCGTAGCGGAGGTAGAGCCAGTCTTCTAGTGCAGGCGGAGCGGAGAGGTCGAGTGGGGGTGTAGGGAGAGATGAGGGTCTGGAGGTAGCTGGGTGCAGTCTGATCAAGGCATCTGTAGGCTAGTACAAGAGTCTTGAACTGGATGCGAGCGGTGATCGGGAGCCAGTGGAGCGAGCGGAGTAGTGGAGTAGCGTGGGCGAAGCGAGGTAGAGAGAACACCAGGCGAGCAGCAGAGTTCTGGATGAGCTGGAGCGGACGGGTGGCGGACGCAGGGAGGCCAGCCAGGAGGGAGTTGCAGTAGTCTAGGCGGGAGAGTACCAGGGCCTGGACCAGGAGCTGGGTAGCATAGTTGGTGAGGAAGGGTCGGATTCTTCGGATGTTGCTCAGGAAGAATCTGCAAGTGCGTGCCAGAGTGGAGATGTGCTGGGAATAAGAGAGGCAGGGGTCCAGGGTGACTCCAAGGTTTTTAGCTGAGGAAGAGGGAGAGAGTGTGGTAGATTCCAGAGGAACAGAGATAGAGAGATCAGAGGAGGGGGAGGAGGAGGGAAAGAAAAGGAGGTCAGATTTAGAGAGGTTGAGTTTGAGGTGATGCGAGTGCATCCAGGAGGAAATAGCAGACAGACAGGTAGAGATACGGGAGGAGATGGTGGAGTCAGAGGTGGGGAAGGAGAGGAAAATCTGAGCATCATCAGCATAGAAATGGTATGAGAAACCATAGGATGCGATGAGGGGGCCCAGGGAGCGGGTGTAGAGAGAGAACAGGAGAGGACTCAAGAATGACCCTTGGGGGACTCCAGTCAAGAGAGGGTGAGGTGTGGAGGTTGCTCCACGCCAGGTTACCTGGTAAGTGCGGTTGGAGAGGTAGGAGGAGAACCAGGCCAGAGCAGTGCCAGAGATCCCCAGGTCAGCAAGAGATGATAGTAGAATAGAGTGATCAACAGTGTCAAAGGCAGCAGAGAGGTCGAGGAGAATTAGGACAGAGGAGAGAGAGGCAGCTCGGGCACACTTAAGTGAGTTGGTGACAGAGAGAAGGGCGGTTTCAGTGGAGTGAGCAGAGCGGAAGCCAGATTGGAGAGGGTCAAGCAGAGAGTGGTTGGACAGGAAAGCAGAGAGCTGGCGGTGTACAGTCCGCTCGAGGGTTTTGGAGAGGAAGGGTAGGAGGGAGACAGGACGGTAGCTCTGGAGGGAGGTGGGGTCGAGGGTAGGTTTTTTGAGGAGGGGAGTGATAGAGGCTTTTTTGAAGGCAGAGGGGAAGATGCCAGAAAGTAGAGAGGTGTTGAGGAGGGAGGAGATGAAGGGGAGTAGAGCAGGAGCAGCAGCTTGAAAGAGGTGAGTGGGGAGGGGGTCCAAGGCACACGTGGTGGGTTTGTGACCCTGGAGCAGGGAGGAGAGGTCAGAGTCTGAGAGGGGCAAGAAGGTGGAGAGGGAGGGCGAGTTAGTAGGGGATGTAGTGGGTGTAGGGGTTGGAGCAGGAGGGGGTGCGGGGGAGGGAGAGGTGTTAAAGAGTTTGCGGATATCTGAGATTTTAGAAGAGAAGAAGGAGGCAAAGTCGTCAGGGGAGATAGAGGAGGGAGGAGGAGGGGGGGGAGGGTTTAGGAGGGAGGAGAAGGTAGAGAATAGTTTACGTGGGTTGTTAGTGGAGGCTTGGATTACAGATTGGAAATAAGCACATTTAGCAGAGGAGAGAGTAGAGGAGAAGGAGGAGAGAAGAGTGCGGTAAAGGTCTAGGGCAGCAGGGAGTTTGGTTCTCTTCCATTTCTTTTCAGCAGATCGCAGTGTGATTCTTGCCGAGCGGAGCACAGAGGTGAGGGGACAGAGGGAGTCGAGGGAGGAGGTGAGTGAGGAGAAGAGGGTGGAGGTAGCAGAGTCTACGGAGAGTTGTGAAAAGGAGTCGATAGGAGGGAGGTGAGAGAGAGCAGTGGAGGCAAGGACAGAGGGGGAGAGAGAGCGGAGGTTACGGCGAGAGGCGACAGTGGGGGTAGGAGGAGCAGGGAGAGGGGGGAGAGACAGAGAAAAAGAGATGAAATAGTGATCAGAGAGGTCCAGGGGGGTGACAGAGAGGTTGGAGGGGCAGCAGGCCCTGGAGAAGGTGAGGTCCAGTTGACGGCCAGCTTTGTGGGTAGGAGGGGACGGAGAGAGACAGAAGTCGAAGGAGTGAAGGAGAGGGAGGAATCCAGCAGAGTGGCTGGGGTTGGAGAGATGGATGTTGAAGTCACCCAACAGGACAGTCGGGGTAGACAGAGAGGGGAGGGAGGAGAGTAGATAGTCGAGTTCATCCAGAAAGTGAGTGAGAGGCCCAGGGGGGCGGTACAAAACAATGAGCAGGAGTTGACAGGGAGAGGTTAGTTGGACTGCATGAAATTCAAAGGTAGTGACAGAGAGGGAGGTGAGATCAGAGGGGACAGAAAAGAGTAAGGAGGGAGATAGGAGAAGACCCGTCCCACCTCCCCGTCCGGTGAGACGCGGGGTATGGGACAGGACGTAGAGAGAGGACAGGGCAGCAGGAGTAACAGTGTTATCAGGGGACAGCCAGGTTTCAGTGAGAGCGAGAGAAATTTAAAGTTAGAGAGACTATTTATGGGGCTTATTCCACACATTTTATTGGAAGAACATGAGATTTGGATTGATTCATTTTATAATTTAGAAAAATACAATGTATTCATTTAATCATATCTATAACTGAGGATTTGTGCTGTATAAAACAAAGTTTTCAAGATATTTATTCAATTTAACTGGTCTCCTTCCCATTTTAATGCCCTCTGTATTGTTTTCATTCCTGCTTTCTTAAAAAATTCCTAATTTGTTGTTATGCACATACAGTAGCAAGAACTAAAGGTTCTACAAAGGTTGGACAAAGTCGTAACACAGGACACAGACAACGTGCTTGACAATAAACCATTAGACAAAACTGCTGTTTGGAATAAAAGTTTTCACCTTTATTCAAAGGAGGTATCTACATCTAGAGAGTTTAGAAAGCTGGTATTTTGTATGACTGACACTAATCAGCCTGCTAAGATTTTTTATTATGATTTTTATAATCTGTATAAAGTAGAAAGACAGGTCTATAATCTTCCATCTCTGCACTTTCAGATTTAACCAGGAGAATAATTGCAGCTGGATGAACATTCTGTACTATATTGTGTTTGGCAAGGTAATGCCCACTGCGGATGATGAAAAGGTTAAGTGTTCCATATCCGCTGGTTCAGATGCTTTCCTTTAGTTAGAGTTTGATGTCTGTTAATGTACAATTAGACATAAACTAGGCAACAGGGAATGGTTGATCTGAATTTATTGGAGAAAAAACAATTATTCTCACCTTTAATTTTACTCATGATAGAAATGTTGATATGTTTACATGATTGTCAAAGGCAGAGTCTATTGCTATATAGGCCCCATAACAATTTGCAACATCACAGTCAGAATTATGTTACTGTAAAATTACAGGAATCTTTATTACATGCAAAGAGTAAATACTTTATGTTTCATTTTCTTTTGGACAGTATTCTCATGAAAATATAACAATCACAAGACCATTTGTTTTCAGTTTATATATATATACACACACACACTGGTAAGCAGTAGAGACCCAGAAACAATGACGCTGTCATTTAAATGACTTACTCTGGACAATTTGGAAGCATTCTTCAAGTATCTTGGAAAAATAACTTTAAATAATTTACAAGTCAAGTTTATCGGTTGATTTTTTGTTTTGTTTTGTTTTGTTACTGAATGTGAATTAACTTTGTTGGTTGTTAACTGTACTTATTTCCAACCCTTATTAAGTACTGTATAACCCAAACTGTTAACATAGTCTGTCTTATGAACCTGTCTACCTATTTAAACTTAAAGGCATTTTATAATGGGAATTAGTCTAAATTGTCACTTTCCTACAATTTTGTTCCTTTATAATATCCGCTTTGTAATATTCAAAGACATAGCCATGACCTCGTCATTTTCAATAATGTGTTAATCATACTTTACCAACCAAATCATGCTGTCAGGCTGCAATAACCAAATTACAATTTTTAATATATATTTCTTAAGCATAACATGAACAGTTAAAGCTGTCAGTATGAAAACATCTTTGCTGGAATGAAAATATCTCAGACAAAACATTTAGTTGCAGAAGTTAACTTTTTTACTGGTGTCCATACTATCACCAGTCTTGTTTAAGTACATAAAGGAACAACACATTCTGTAGAAGTTGCAATTTAAAACAACGAAACAGTGTCTTGGTCTGGAATGTATTAAGACTGCGGATAATTCTTTATATCTGAATGATTCTTTTATTGGCTCATGCAGCGCAGGGTCATGCATTTATTTGTATGATAGTTTCTGTATAGTTAATGCATTTTAAGATATATTTCACTCGTGATTTTCAAAACACTGACAGTGTGCACTTCCTGGTTCCTACTTAAATTCATCCACGATTTAAGACTTGTTAATCTGACCAAATTAAGAATGCTATTCTCATGTCAGCCCTTTGTGTTTAAACAAACTGTCATGCATTTGAAAATGAGAAATCCAAACGCTATTTGTACAGTGCATACAGGGAGAAAACTCAGGAAAGTGGTTCATATCTCAATTTAACAGGTACAATCACCTTTTATTACACAAAGTACATTCTCTTTGGTTAGAAATTGACACTCTTTAGACACTCTTTAGCTAGCTTTAATCTGCACCAACATGGAACACCTTGTTTTAATAATTTGTTTTAAAAGCACTATATGCTGGTAAGTCTGTATGGAATACGGCTTTGTGCATGTTTTTTTTTTTTTTTTTTTTTTTTTTTAATAAAAACTGTAGTCGTCTCCAATGGTTTTTTAACCTGGTTTTCTCCCCAATTTGGAATGCCCAATTGTTATTTGTATCCCAATTCACCGCTGCAACCTCCTGGCGACTTGGGAAACTGATGAGCCATGTTCAGGAAAAGGGGGGTTCTATAGTCACTACAAAATAAAACAATACACGCTTTTCTATTTTAAAGTTTGTTTTCTACTGCCCATGCTATTAATTGTTGCCTTTCAATGCACATTCTTGAGTCCTGCACTGGTTTTAAAGGACCAATGACTTCCCTTCCTCCTCTCATTGGCATAAGCCAGCAGCCTCATACTAATGAGATGCAAGAGGTGCATGAATTGATAATAAGTTGAATTCCAAAATAACAGGTGATGCAGGGATGATAGATTTCTAACAATTAATTTTTGTGGTTTTAAATAAGACTGTATACCGTGGTGTCATATATATGTGTGTGTGTATATATATATATATATATACTGATGCACAATGAAAACGCAACAGTCTAAGTTTTACATCAATAGCTCATTGGGCACATACATAATGTTATTTACATTTTAAATAGTGAGCAGATATGTTTCTTGATTGTTTGAGTAGTAGTGTTCCTTTGAATAAAAAAATACTGAGCTCAAGTCATGTGATTTCATAAAAACGCCAGAATGAGTTGAGTAAGAATCTGTATAAATAGCCATTCGAAACAACATGATTTTAATTAACGCAAGAACAGCGAAAGGTACGACCATGCCCCGCTTGAGTAATGAAGATTGCCTGATTGCTATCGGCATGATTGAAGGCGGGCTGTCTGTGAGAGAAGTTGCCTGGAGAATGAGATGTTCTGCTTCAGCACTCAGCAGACTAGTCCAGAGAAACAAGGAAACCTGCTCTGTAAGGGACAGGCCATGTCCTGGAAGGCAGAGGGTCACCACACCGGCCCAGGACTGTTGCATCCAACTGATCCATCTACGTAACCGTTTTCAGCCTGCAGTAGCTACAGCAAGAGAAATTCCATGAAGAAATAACCCATGCATCAGCAGAATGACTGTAGCTCACCGTCTGCATGAAAATGATTTTCATGCTCGGAGGCCATACAGGGGTAACATGTTGACAGCTGAGAGATGAAATCACCGTCTTCTGTCGGCCAGAGAACATCTGAGGTGGCAGCAGAGAGAGTGGTGGAATGTTTAATTCACTGATGAATGCCGTTTTGCCCTTGACAGACCTGACGGAAGACAACGTGTGTGGAGACGTCGTGGTGAGTGTTATGCTGCTGAGTTGTTCAAGCCAACCAGTGGGGCGGTGATGATGTGGGGAAGAATCTATTTTAACACAAAAATGCCTTTGGTGCAGATTGAGGGCAACCTTACTGCTCAGCGATACATTCACAAAGTCCTTGAGGCAACAATTTTTTCCGTTCTTGCAAGCCAATCCAGAAGTGTCAATTTTCCAGCAGGACAATGCAAGACCACACAGTGCTAGGACTACAATTGAACAACCTCAAGAATACAATGTCGAGGTCTTGCCGTGGCCAGCATTTTCTCTTGACCTAAGTCCAAAATAACATCTATAGGACCAAATCGCCAGTGCCATCCACAGGAGACAACAGCGACCCACCAAACTTCGTTAGCTGGCTGTAGCTGCACAGGATGAGTGGCGGAACATCCCACATCAGTCTGTCCAGAGGCTGATCAGGTCTATGCGTCAACACTGCCAGGATTGTGTTAATGCTCACGGAGGTCATACCCGATACTAACTTTGTAATGTTTTCATTTTGACAGTGTGCCACATACTGAAACATATCATGATTCTTTGATCTGTATTTTTGTTCACATTTTCCGTGACATCTATGTTTAAAATATTTTATTAAATACATTAGACCTGAGTGTTGCATTTCTTTTGTGCATCAGTATTTTTTTTTTTTGATGACTTGCAACTTTCTGTTCTAATCAGTACATTTCGGTTGCTCCACAAAGCGGTTAGTGTAGACTGGCTTTAAGAGTAAGAATATTAAAAACTAGCAAGTGAAATAGTCTTCATGTTAAATGCGTTATTCAAGTCATATAAACACATGATAGTCCTGGGAGCTTCTAATATAAACTTCAGTAGGCTTCAGTCTATGCTTCCCACCATAAATGATAAGCAGTAAAATAAGTGGGTGTAGTGGCCTAATCTGACTAATCAAAATCTCAGAACAGCCAGATTATGTTTCAATTACAGCTACCTGCTAAGTGCAGAATGAAACAATGGTAATATATGCTGTAAAACAGCACAATTAAAAACATTGAATATCTTAATAATACATACATAAATACATCTAGCAGGTTCTGGGTTGACAAAAGACTAATTCAAGTGTATACATCAATAATGCACTTCCTCTTATAAATGAGTCAGCCTCTAGTAAATCAGCAGGGGACAGCTGCATATTGAAAAGCTTCACTTGCTATATTTAAAAAAAAAAAAAAAGAGATGAGGCATAATCATAAATGATAAGCAATGCATAAAGCAGCACAGTCACATCAGAAGGTTTGGTACATCTAACTGCTGAAAATACCTTGGCACTTGACTTCATTACGTTACGCAGATACCTGCACAGTTTGCTTAATACTTGCCCAGTTAGCCTAAGTGAAAAACATATATTAATAGTAAACCCAAACCTTCATGAGTGTGTTTGATTTATGGAAAAAAAAGATAAATCACTTCCAGCCTTCAGACTGGATTTTCCACACACTTGGTGCACATTGACATAAAACCTCATTTTTTAAAAACAGATTTACATGAAAGCTAATGATTGCAATAGGTTGTTTTCCAGCTTTATTTTACAAATAGTTAGCAAAGAAATATCATTTTTAAAAACTTGCAAATAAAAACAGGGCACTTTGTCTTCAAACAAATAATTTAAGAATAAGCAAGTGCTTTGATGAAAATGCAAACTTGCAACATGCTCTACTAACATCAATGAATTTAAAATAGAGTGAAAATAAGTTATTGCTACCTACTGATCATTCACCATGTCAAGCAGTCTTGTCCCTTTCCCAGACATGTATCATAATATTATCACTACTTCCCCTGTTCAGACTGTGCATCCCTTTCATTTTACACTTGAAAGACTTTTTCATGTCTCCTCTTTCCAGCCAGGCAATCTAAATAATGTATACATTTTAATATGTATTTAATCTGGAATCTTTCTCAAAGTAGAACTTCAATAAAGATGACTGCACTGGATATTATGTTAACTTTCGGGCAGGTCACATGGTCCACATATCTAGTGATGGCATCAGAAATGACTACAGTATGACTTTCCAGAACAAATGTTGACATTGCCACAGTGAGCATAAGGGGGAAGATACTGCCTGTGGTTTTAAAAAGTCTTAGCCAGCAGGCTTGGACAACTTTAATGTTCTTGAGTTTGGTAATGATTAGGGATTCTGTTTTTTTGTATTCATTTATGTGTTTTTCTTTAGTTTTTATTTTCTATACTCTCAGAAAAGTGTATTTTGAGTGGTCAAATATTTTTAAAACACCATTTAGAGACTACATCATAAAGTTAAAACAAACAAACAAAAAAATCATGTAAGTATTCAGTGGATGATGCTAACAAATGGTATGGTTTACTAATTCTTGTTTTTTTTATTTTTTTATAAGTTTTATATTCCCAACAGCATGTTGTACTGTAATAAAATTAAACAAAAACAACAACAAAAAAACCATTAAAGGACATTGTGTGATTTCTAATTTTCCAGTGATAACCTGGACATGGAAGTCCCTGCCTACAGTATTTATTTACAAACCTTTGTCTGCTGTAGCACTGTAGTCGCTTGAATACAAAATCATGTTTTGCCTTTTTTGCCATTTATCTGCATTCTGGGAGTGAGACATAACTATCAGAAACAAACTAACAAAAACAATCTTCCAAATAAAATAACTTCAGATTTGCTGCACAAAACACAATTGTTATTTGTTTTGTTGGTACTTTTTAAAAACCGTTAGCGGCTTCATTATCAAAATGTTATCCAATGGTAGAGGCAGTATTAAGTAACTGACTGACACTACTCATGTAAGTAAGACTAAAGATTCAGAACTTAAAACTACTCACACTTCAAACAAATTATACATGACATTGAATCTATTAATATGAGAAATAAATCATACAGTACATTTTGTTAAATGTGAAGACTGAAGGAACTTTTGTTTCATGAGCTATTATACTACAATGCCCTTAATTTAAACAAAGTTAGGTATCTGGCACATACAAATATATAACAGCAGACTTGGTAAATTAGCATGAAAAATATGCATTTTACCACGCCTTTACAGTGCTACTATTACTGTCTGCATTCAATATGTTTTATGGTGGCTAACTATGGTTTTCACCATGTTTTACCATACTTCTCTGTGATACGCAATGCTTGCCACACCTTCCTTTGCTTTTACCATTGTACACAGTAGACTTTTATAAGGGAGACCAATTATGATATGAACATAATTAGTTACATTTTCTAACAGGATCATTTTAATGATTCTGATTCAAATGACTAGTTTCCCTGAGAACTGACTGTCCTTGAAAAAAGCTGATACTTCTTCAAACAAAATAGCAGGTTTTAGCACATGGGACACAGTTACAGCAATTTAAATGATAGGTTCTGGGGTTTGTTAAGATGGCAAAACATCTAATTTAGGCTTTTCTAAGTTTACTATGTTAAATCTTAATTTGTTTCTATATGCACATACTGATTTTAATGAAGTATATATGAATATAATTACGTGAAGGAAATGGTTATAGTGATTTATATATAAGAAATGTACTAAACACAAGATGATAACATTTCCCAGGTGTGAGATAGCATAGCTAGAGCCCCATTATTGTAATTTAAGCCATTTTCATTTTACAGCCTTCTTACAAACAAATGCTAATTACGACTAAGTCTGACTGACCTTTGTGTTATTTTCACGGAAAGCCATCAAAATCTATGCCAAAATGATCACCTGAAAAACAATTCACAGAGGTTTCTTAAATTCTAAAATACTTCTTTGTCACAAAGACATAGAACTAGGAAGCTTAGAAAAACAGAAATAAAGCTTTGGACGTAATATTTCAGAACTTGGTAATCCAGTTACAACTTGGATTTATGAAGAAAAAAAAAAACCCAAAAAAGTAGAAAGCCACAGGAGTCATGTTGCAAAATCACTGAGAAAACCTAATGTCCCTTATTAAACCAGAACGTTTCAAAATGGATATGCACAGAACCGGATACTGAAAAAATCCATTCGGATACATTGGGGTTCAATGCAAGTTCTATGATACATGAAATTCATTTATAGTTACAGTATAAAATATGGCCATAAAAAGTCTTCCTTTCTTCCAGTCCTTCCAGGCTTCAGTGCACATGGCAGGGTGAAATCATTAGGAGAATGGTGGGATACATCTCACAGTGATGTCATTTCCCATCTGGTTCCCTGCAGGGTGAGTGGGTCACTTGCTTCCGGTATGCACTGTGGCCACTGTGGTGGGTCGGGGTCTCCTCTCAGCTCCTACTGGAGACAGGACAGGGGAGGGGGACGAGGCTGCAGACGCTAGACTACAAGCAGTGGAGGGGGACATACCTGAAGGGAAAAAAATAAGATCAAGTAAAATAAGAGTTTCACAACTTTTTGTTTCTAGTTGTTTCAATTTCTAAATTTAGATTTTCAATTTCTATGATATGGAAGTAAAACATAATAGCTTGAAAACGAGTAATGTGTAAGTTGTTGGATACAGAATGCAAGTTACTGGCACAGTGTCTCATTTCAACCTATCCCTGCAATTGTATAGGTGGTAGAATACATTTACAACAAAAAGAAGAACATGTTTTTTAGAAGACGATAAGTTATTGTTACAAACACTTTTGCCTTCATCTTTTGGAAAATATATTTTATAATATTATTTATTATGGCAAAGCTTATCCATACCCTTTGAACAAAAACAATTATTACATCATTTCACCATTTGATTGGATGTGTCATCATCAATGTGTTACTTGGAGGGGCTTCTTAATGAACCTCTTGCCGCTTCTGAACTCTCCCCTAACAGGTAACGGAAGGTACTTACAATCTTTACGAGCGGTTGTGTCTGTGGGAGGGCTGTTTAAGTGCGGGCTGGTCTGTGCGTTTTGGTGGTGTGAGCCCTCCATGCTGCTGCCCAGGTGTAATCGTCTCATGTGCCTGATAACCGCTGTGGCATTAAAGGCTTGCTGGAAATAAACAGTTAAAGACAAACTTTTTAGTGAGACACAGGAAGACCCATCTATTATCACAAGAACTGTGCTGATCAACATAAAGAGATACAGTAGCAGACAATGGCTGATTTACTGAAACAATCTGTGATTGTGTTCAAACAAACACATGCTGTACTGTTTTTTTATTTTATTTTTTTTACTAAATGCACTACCGAGATTAAATGTTAGTGTGTTATTCGTTCATTGTGTAAAATAATAAGAAATAGATTATCCTAGAGTACTTACCCTCCATTTACTTTTTGCAAAATTCTTTCTAATTTGTGCACTGACAGACTCGTGGATATTCTTGCTGAGGGCTGTATCGCCAGCAATCCTGAAACAACAGAATCACAATGGTAGCTGGTAAATAATAAAAGTTTAAATTGAATGTTTTAAGATATAAATCCCATTCCAGGACAATTGACACAGTGATAAAGCACGGCTTCCCCCCACAGTGTTTGAGTGCATTATATTAGAGACTTGTTTGTTTGCTTTACCTCCCTCACATTATCACACAAAATCCTGATCAGAACCATGTCTTCATATTTGTTTACACCGTTGATTTGTCACACGAACTGTGGTGGCAAAGGGATAAACTGTGAGTGTAGCAAAAGGATAAACCGTAGTGTCTTCTTCACCCAACACCCTGAGGGGATGTGTGGGTGTCTTTGAACTGTTGTACCACATACAGAAATGTATTGCCCATGTATTACCCATAATGTGTGACTAAAAATTAAGAGTCAGCAATATGTTTACAAATATAACATGCCTTTATGTTTATACATATAACATAATATACTTGTGATATTCTCTTATGTTTATGAAGAACAGCATTAACAATAATATGTTCAGTACTGTTTTCCTTTGTCAGTGCTGCCATATTTCAGACAGATATTGATTTCACTGACTCGTTACTTGTACATGTGCCAACTAAAACGTCTCACAGGCAGATAGTTGCACATAAAAGGCAAAAGCTAAGAAAGTATGAAACCAAGCTGGAGCTACTGGATCACATAGCTACAGTGTTAATGGAAATATAATATAATGGAATCTAAGAATGGAAATAAGGATCTACAGCACACATTTACTACCTTTACATCTATGACAGAAACACACACACACACATTATATATATATATATGAAAACAAATAAAACCCCTTCTTTCTACACAGCTGAAGAGGGGCTTTTGTCTGAAATGTCCTGAAATAAAAACTTTTTAATCATATAAACCTTTTTTGTACATCCAAAAAAAACCCAAAAGAAACACTAATAGTAAAAAAAAAAAACCTTTTTGTACACTGCAGTTGTACCTCCTTTCAAACCTATATATAATAAAATAAAAAAAAAACCTGCCACCTATGCAGCCCTATCAATAGCCTGAAATAGAATGCATCACATTATATTCTACCCTAAGTGAATGTCTTAATACAGTAGTTCTATAATTGTACTTGGCCCACTTCAAAAATATAATGTTTTTTATATGTGACAAATACTTGTACTGCTTAAAGAAGTCACATTTCATTTCAACAGGTTTTTGCTTCACTTTCCTCTTGATGAGATTTGCTAGTGTTTGTACATCACAGTTATCAGCTCTTCAGATCTATTAGCACAATCCCTAAACATTTAGTGACAATGGCCCATTATGTGCACGACAGGTTTAGTTCTGTTACTTACCAGGGATGTCGGAGCGCCTGATCACATGTATACCTTTTATTAGGATCCTTCTCCATCAAACTGCTAATAAAATCTTTAGCTGAAAAAAAGGAATGGTAAACATTGGCCGGGTTTCCACACAGATTAGAAAGCCGTCACTCTCTCCACAGTCATTACTTATGTGACGTAGCTCGCACATACCACGCACAGTAAGTGGGCCTTTTCATGCTAAAAAGCGTGCTCAGTTAGGGTTATTTTCACGCTAAAAAGCCGTACAATTGACCAACAGGTTTTTTTGCATGACAACATATCCAGATGTCGTACATTACACTTACTAGCTTCTTTGACCAAATAGAAAAACAATAAGCATACAGTACGAGGGGCTTAGTGTTGGCTTTTTTTTCGTGACACCATTTATTTAACGTTTCAGATTATTGCCATTAAAACTGCGTTATAGTTAAGTTGTTTTATAAGCAAGGTTATAAAAAATACTTTAGTGCCTTTGCAATAATTACATAAATAAATCACGGAGCCCTTACACTTCCTTTTTGTGATTGGTCATCGAACAGCTGATTGCTTTATTCTAGACTTTTCTGTCCCTTAGCAATAAGATGCAATTCATTATACACTAGCCTTAAGCTGCGTCTATCGTGGGTACCTTACCAAAGGGAACAAAAGTGACATTTGTACCAAAATATGTATTAAATTAGCAGAGCTGTGTTATTGCTGTGGGCTACCGACAACAACAGACTTGAGTCTAATTCACTGAGCAAGATTTGCTTTGAAAGTATGAAACATAAAACGGATAAAGGATAAAGGATAATACACAGCGCTTTCTTATGGAATGTGGTTGTTTTTTTATTATTTGTGTAACGCTACCGTATGTCTGTTTTTTTTTTCTTTTTCTTTTGTTTTGTTTGTTTTTGGCCAAATGAGGCAGGCCGTGTTTTAGACAACCTAAAAACTTCATGGAAACCCAGTTTAAGAAAGCTGTACGGTTCAGTAAATCGCACAAGGCCAAATTGGAACTCAGACTCAAAGATTTAAATGTACCCTCCCGTATTTTAATATTAATGAGGTTATTTGCATTTGGAACAAGGATTTTTCAGGCTAAAATAAAACTACAAAGTACTACCAAAATAAAAGAAAAGGGTGAGACTTATTTTTCTTTTTCCATGGAAATTGCCCCATTGACATACTATTCCCAAAACTGGGAAAGAGGGCTTAGGTTTTATATGATAACTAAATCAAACTTGACTTAAACCAAGTTGATATAAAATAAACTAAAATGTATTGAACAGTAAAAGCAAATGTAGCCTTTGATAGTCTTACAGATTGTTAATGGTTCACAGATTCCCAGTGAAGTATACCAGTAAAAAAGGGAGCTAAAAGGAACTGAGCACTCTGTGAGATTAAAATTGAACTGGCTCCAGTCCGCTAACCCATGCCAAAGTGTTTGAAAGCTTTATCAGAGCTATTTATTGCATGCCTACCTGATTCATCAGCTCTGTTTCCTTATAGTATTCTGGACAGACAACAGCTATAAGCTAGTGTATCATCCCAAGATGGACACAGGATGCAAGTTACTGGCACAGGAAAACCATGAGAGTCATTTATATTGTCCCTCGGGGTGTGTAGAAATCTGCAGGGTGTAAATCAGTAGCCTTCACTACACCTTTATGTTGAATTCCTCAGTTCTGACTTCAGCAAGTCAGACCACAGACCATATGGATCGGATAATATGTACTGTATAGCAAATGGAAGGGATCTGGGAATGGAATTTGTTCCAAATAGGTTTGATAATCTGTACATTTATTTTAAAATGCATATTAGGTATTCATAGGTTTTCTTTATATTATCGCATCAAGATAAAAAAATAAAAATAATAATATGTAGGATGAATTTGTTCAGATGGTAGATTCTCAATGCTTTAAGTTGCTACATTCTTGTCTTCAGTATTCATCGCTGTGGATTCCTTTGGTGTAAAGAATTATACACCAGACATCTGATTAAGTCAATTTGCAATTTAAACTATTTACTGGTATGCAAGTACAAATTGTATCCACATGTGTAATAAGCCGATGTTCTCTTTTTTTTAATTAACTTGTTTTATATATGTCCTGATTTATTTTATAGACTGAGCTAGGTGCTTAATAATACAAAGGCTGTGCACTAGCATGCATTTTATTAACTAAAAAGACCACACTTTTAAAATGATGAATCCCAGATGATTGATTTATAATTTTTTACTTCATGGATAGCATTAGTGGCGCAATGACCTGTGCCAGGTTCCTTCTGGCCTGAGTGATTTTAATGTTTGCTGAGGGAGTCTGTACTGGCTGAGAGCCCCAGTAATGAAAATCCTCAGCAGGGAGTTTCAGGGTACGAGAACTCAGGGCTTAGGCTGGTTCCAGTACAACTGTGTGCCAAACTCTAAATTACGCACCTATAACCTATCCCAGACTTGCAGGTGAACATTTAGTGTATAGGTAGAAAGCAGAACAACTATGCATAAAAGTCCAGTACTGAAAAATGCTCTTGTACTGTATTTCAGTTATGTAAAATCAATAGTTCACTTTTTAATTTTTAGGCATAATAGCTAAGTGTTCGTACATTGAACATTCTTTTCAAGCTGCACTGGAACTTCGTCACTAACTATTAATACATCTTTTAATTTTTTTTTATATCAATCAGTTCCAAATGCAAAAGAAAAGTGATGCAGTAAGCAACACTTGAATTGCATTTATGTATGCTATGATGTGATCAGTGTTATATGAATTGGAAACTTCAACTAGGTACAGATGTTGTCTTTATACAGTATTATTTTAAATGTGGAAGTTGTAATGCTTTACCTAATTAAAGTTTCACCTCAATACTAAAAGCACAGGTAAGCCTGTACTGACTACAACTGATAATAACCCTAACTGATCAGTTTTAATTAATTGTGCTGCGGTGATTATTTTGTTCCCTTCATCCCAAAGCAGACAACCGCTGAAAGTTACATTCAATCCGTATCAGGGAATATGTACTAGTATAAAATGGATACAAATATTGAGGGACCTTTCAGTTTATTTTTTTTAATACTGTATACCTGAATATATACAGTACATGTTCACTGTTCATATCAGTTCAGTTGGTGAACTTTATAAACAAATGCAGTTTAAGTAACACATAATTAAATACATTTTATAATTTCTGACTTAATAAATTTGCAGCACTGTACCCATAGTTCAGTTAGACCATTTTAAGGGTTGATCATATAGAGATAAGCCTAATGGATGTGTGAAGCATGCCTAAATGGCCAGGAATGCTTAATTGTGGATCGGGCGTCCTTATGGACTTCTGCATGTTTAAATTAAACTACTGCTAGTTTACCTGATCTCATTATCAATATTGGAGCTCATATATTAAGCAAAGACACTACTCACCAGAATCTGAAATGTCATCCCAGTACGGAGCATCAAACTCATACTCTGCCTTCAGAATCTGTTCAAAAAGCTTGGAGTCATTCTCATCATAGAACGGAGGGTAGCCACATAATCTAGAGAAAGATAAATGTCATTGACACTGTACTGTACTTTAACACAGGCTGCAGTATCACATAACAGGACACCCTTTGTGAATAAGATGTTGCATGTCAAAGGGAAACTACAAATATTTGAAGAGCAAAAAACAATATTTAAATCCACAGAGCAACCAACAGATTTTGCAAGTGCTTGGTGAGAAAATATGCCTTTAACACCAGGAGAGACTGGTGCTCCCAGTGACGGGTCAGGGTTTCGGCTGTGTCCCGGGGTTTTCAGGGAAGCCTGCAAGGAGCCGAGAAGCTGGAATGGATTATATAACCGCACAGTGATGGTGAGATAGGCTGGATACAGAGAGATGGAGATGGTGTAATATAATTCAAGTCCAAGCGGGCCTCAGTTATCCAATTAAGGAAAAGAAATTAAACACATCCACCAATTCTCAGTGTAAGAATATAAATCTAGACACCCTTTTTAAATCTCTTGAGTACAGGACAGGTTTGACCTTAAACTTTCAATTAGTTAAAATTATCTGTAATGTTTTTGTGAATTACCTGTGTAATGTATGTCATACAGATGACATGAACCTTAGCTGGAAAATGGAACAAAGATGTATTTTCAGCAGGACCCTACACGGCTAATGAGGATATATGTGACATAAATATTAAAAGAGCAATGTATCACAAGATAGGTTTTTATTGTAGCTTTAAGGTTCAGAAATGGAACACTACAGTATTTCCACAGCCAAATAATCTGGATCATTCAACAGCAAGGAGTTGCACATTTGTACCTTTTTGCTTTTTTACATAAAAGTCAACACTAGTCCAGGCAACAACAGGAACATAAGAAGTTGTCTTAATAATAGAAACAGTAGGGCAGAGGATGGGTGGTGGGGTTAGAAAATCACCCTACTGCAAATCACATCTGAGTAAGCTTTAGCAATATGGTTGGTGCTCTTCCGGATCTCAATTACTCATGAGAGGGCCACTGATAACCGTAAAGTCTGGTAGGGTGATATTGACATCAGCAGAGTTCCGCTCTTTTACTGTAGCTCTCCACTGACCCAGTGCACCGTGCTGTCAGTCGCAGCTGTATTGTTAGGGTATAGAGATCAAGGGGCCTGCAGGCAGTACCTTTCAAGGGGTCTGAGAAGAATTACTGACATAAAAAAAGAATACAATCAAATTTGGATTTCCCTGATTTTTAAAGAAATAACAAAGAAAATGCCGTTTAAATTAAATTTAACTAACACAGCATAGCTTTTTTTACTAGCATAGGCTACAAATGAAAGGCAGTTTATTTGAACCCCAGTACAGCATCTCCATGTTACAGACATTTAGGTGCCTCGTGTGAGATGATAATATCTTGGTTAGATTCAAAAGCCATTGGCATGATCAAATAACTTGATATATGAACCCAATTTATAATCTGGTGTTCTGTAGGAACGGGGGTGCTACAGTATAGTGTTTCTGGAGACAAATTAGACACAAAACTTTCTTTATTTCTATGTTTGCATTTCAAAGCAAGAAAAAAGTTTCAGTCACTTAACGATGATATCAATTAGTTCCCTTGACTGCACAAGCAGTTTTCAAAGCTGAAGTGGGTTAAATGGACCATACATTGGATGCAGTGCTATCAAAGATGCTTCCGAAAATGGATTTGCATGGGATTGCAAAATGTTTATACTATGCCATTGTTACAGTGAGAACCCTGTTTGCAGCTTTAAGGGATTCTACTAAAACATAGTGACATCTCTACTCAAAGTTACTTTATTGTAAATATCACATTAAACTATCATGTGCCAAACCTGCATTAAGTATCGGTTGTGATGTTAAAACGAGGACCAGCAAAGGTGCAAGATAATTTTTCTTACATTTTTCAGATAGGAGCAGTTTGAAAACCTTGTGGTCCAAGGATCTAGTTTAAGCTTGAAATGTAATTGGTTCTTTAAACTTAAATTACAATACTCTTGCCCATATTTAGCAATGTACATGTGCAGATTTAGCAATGTATATGTGCAGATTTAGCAATGTACATGTGCAGGATTTAAACCCCCAGCTGGCATCATAGTTTTCATCCACTTCTGTAACCAGCATGATACAATTTTGTTGCTTTATTTAACATGCATTCTGTTTTTCCTCAATACATGACAGTGTTGAAGAAAAATGCTCCCGTGATTCACAGCAACAACAACTACAAAAAAACCAAAAAAATGTTAATGCTGCTAAAAATAGTTTCATGAGTAAGACGCTTGTTATGAAGCTGATTAGGCTAATCGTTGAAATATGGAGTCAATTAAAATGAAAGATGGAACATTTTAAGATATCTCTCTGTAATGTGTAACAAAGAGTGTCTGACTGTTCAGGATTCTGAACATGTAATAGATGACTGCAGATTTTTGATTATGGAATTCAAAGGGCTAAAAGTCTCACCCATTTGTTTAAATCCAGGATTATAGGACATTTTACACCTTCCTTTTTCTGAACTGAGGTATGTTCCATTCAGTTCCAAGGCATTCTGAAACTGCAAAACTTGTACTCATTTCTACAATTAAATATTTTCAAATTGTTTACTGTTTTCTGGTCATAATTTGTTTGATGGGTCTGTGCGATAATTACAGTATCTCAATAGTATTCCTGGAAATAAAATTGTATCCATAACTTCAAATACTTCAAATCATTTTGTGAAATAAAATAGTACCAATACAGTTTACAAAACGGTAACTTACAGCAGTGATAATAACTAACATAACACTTTGCTACCATTCTATAAACTAAAATCTAAATTCTAGCCAGTCTAAAACTGTTTTGGTAAAAAAGCTGTTTTGAAACCTACTTTAGGAAACATGTAGAACAACATTTCATATTTCAATGTTTTAACTAAAATAATCATTTTAGTAGAATCTTTTTTTGTTGTATTTGTGTTTCCGTTCTTTCACAATACAAAACAAGAAACCTTAATTACAGGTTTGTTTTAAGCTGAAGCTTTCGGCCAAGGACTGTTGGTTTTCAGGATGTGGTTAAGTGAACAATAAGAAAATAACAATGTTCAATACACTGGGGTTCCATTAGCCAATGTATGCACTTTTCATTCAGTTTATTTCCTCTGGTTTCTTTCTTTCTTTCTTTCTTTCTGATTCAGTATATTCTCGAAGGCATTGCCCAGCCAAGGCCATCAGGAAGAGGCCGGAGTTGCAGGGAGAACGCAGGGACTTGGTTAGGTTAGTTTAGGAGATTTGATCCCAACAACAGTAAAGCAAGGGTTTTGTAGGGTAGGTTCCTGAATGGGACATCTCTTTCAGTGAGGCTAGCGCTCGCCGTTTGTGGCAAACTTTTATTTTTAACTTTGTTTTCTTTATTAAATCCGGTGCTAGGATTACCATTGTTAGTATCCTAGCATCGGGCCCGTGCTGAATTAAATCTGCGCGCCTGTATGGCGTATCAACACCCACTGCTCTGTCTGAGACTCATTATTCTTCAGTGACGACCCACGCACATAACACGTCCCCCTGTTACAATCTGTCATCTAACTGAGGCAGTGTGGTCCAGTGGTTAAAGACCAGGGCTTGAAACCAGAAGGTCACTGGTTCAAATCCCACCTCTGCCACTGACTGACTCACTGTGTGACCCTGAGCAAGTCACTTAACCTCCTTGTGCTCCATCCTGTGGATGAGATGTTAAATCAGTGTCCTATTGTAAGTGACTCTGCATATAATGCACAGTTCACAGCCTACCTCTGTAAAATGCTTTGTGATGGTGGTCCACTATGAAAGGTGCAATATAAAAATAAAGATATTATTATTACAGTACTTATAGTACCGTAGTACTTAAAAGTACATAAGAACATAAGAACATAAGAAAGTTTACAAACGAGAGGAGGCCATTCAGCCCATCTTGCTCATTTGGTTGTTAGTATCTTATTGATCCCAGAATCTCATCAAGCAGCTTCCTGAATGATCCCAGGGTGTCAGCTTCAACAACATTACTGGGGAGTTGGTTCCAGACCCTCACAATTCTCTTTGTAAAAAAGTGCCTCCTATTTTCTGTTCAATGACCCTGTACACCACCCCCTGGTCCTGTTAAACACATTACCATAGCAACCAGTAACTGATTAAATGAACTAAAGGTTCAGGGTACAATTTTGTTTTTAGAGCAAGCTCACTGACTTTGTCCAAAATCAAAAGTACAACATTTAGCTTGTTCTATTTATTAGTTACAGTTTGTACACTGCAAACAGAAATAAATAAATAAATAAATAAATAAATAAATAAATAAATAAGGTTTGACAAGGTTGTTTCTCATCATGTTGCTAAGAAAATGACCTCATATCCTGGCTTCTAATCGAAGAGCCTACATAGCTGTTGTTTATTTTTGTTCTTTTTTATGTAGCTTGCCTTTCTGTAAGTAAAAACAGCTGTACATAAAAACAGCCTAAAAAAAGTAAAGATGTTTAATGAAATGGCATAGCTTATGGAAATAGATTAATCAGAAACAATATTCACAGAAAAGCTTTCATGTACATCAGAACTGTTATTATTATTAGTAAAAAGCACCTTTCTTAAACATGTAAATTCAAAGGACTCCACAAAAAGGTTGACTGGTAGCTTAATGCCATCATTTAAAGGCAAGACAAGAACATGTACACTGTGAACTGCAGTTACCCATAGGATCCCACTAATTACCGGTGCAGTTTCAGCTTGAATTTAAAAAAAAAAAGGATTTAATGGTGTGTCTGCTTCACCCAGGGAATGGTAAACAAAACGTTAAGGACAAAAGTTTTAAAACCATAAAATAAAACTACAGAACTGGAAAACATTTTCAACTAAACAATACTGTATTTTACATGTGTGACTAAGTTACAGGCAGTGGAGTCACTGATGTCTGCATACAACTTTTATAAAAGAGCCAATTACATTCAGCTTTGTTCTTACTATTTTTCTTTATTGCTAAATAGAAAGGTAAGATCATTTATTTCATGCACCGATAATTACTGGACAGAAAAATACTACATTTAGCATAAGAAAATAAAACATTTAATTATATAAATTCAATTTTTCATTCTTCCACATACAAAGCTTAGTGTTTTTCACAGTATACTGTGCAGTGTGATTCGTGTTAGTATGCAAGAGTACTCACAGAATATAGGCAATAACACCAATGGACCAACAGTCTACTGCTTTGCTGTAGGGTTTCTGTGCCAAGACTTCTGGAGCTGTAAGAGAATATAGAATAGTCTGGTGAAACGATGAAAAAAAAATAATGAAAATGCAGGTTACCTAATAATAAGCATTTTATACCAGACAGTACTAAAGAACTAGTTTCTACACAATCACACTAAGTGTTATGATGTAGTACAATACAAGAAATATTGTTGTCTTCTTAGTGAATAATTAGATTTGCAGACAAGAACATTGCATTATAGCTCCTTCAGCTAAATAATGACTATATTCTTAAGGTTAATAGTCACTTACTTGTATGCCAAACAGTGGTGATACAAGGGGGAAGCTTCCCTTCAAATTTCCACTAAAAACTACATCTCCCAGGATACCATGTCTTAATTTACTAGGCAACCATACACGAGAAAAATCCACCCAAAAAAACAGTATCCAATCTCTGATTAGCCTTGTTACTTTTACAGCCAATCAGAGTCATTGTCAGTAGTGACAGTCATTTGGTTGAAGCGTGAGAAAGGAACAAAGCTGAACCCACAACTTCTACCACCTTGTAGTAAAAAAAAGGCGCCTATAATATTAAAGGAAACCTTTATAAGTTATGGATTTTTTATGAATGCATTTCCTCATTTTATTTCCGTGTTGTCAGCTTGTACGCTATCCCATGGTGTTGTATTTACATCTTAACACGTTAATCGGGATGAAGAATTTCATGTTAAAATACAGGCTCCAAATGACGTAATTAATTGCAGTGTCAGTGTCATACCTCAATGGAAAAAATGTGCCACCGAGCTGATAAAGAACCTTGTAGAACACACCCACTTGGTTGTAAGAAACCCAGCTGTTATATGCGTTGTTTGTATTATATTGGTAAGAATTGGTATCTCTTGAATATCATTTATTGCCAGTGAGTATATAATATTACATACTGAGTCGCGTGGTAATTTTGCATGAATTAAAAACTAAAATGAAAACATTCTGCAGCAAAAATACTCCTACAGTCCTTTCTTAGAGCTTTTTAATTTATCTTTATTTAACTCTGCCCCCCCCAAGCCCATCTGTCTGTCACCCATTTGCTTCCCCTCCTCCAGAATCCTGGAGTGACCACTGATGCCAAATCCATATTCACATGTTATACTAAAAGTTCAACTTAATGGAGAAAATATATAGTCTAATCTAGAGACTTATAGTATGGTGAATTTCTTTAACAAAATGTTTCAATTATTGCCCAACCAAAGAAGCCATTCACAAAAAAATTATCTCTTAGAAATATCAGCTTTTTAAAATGGGTGATGCAGTGAGTTGCAGTCACGGTAGAAAAGTAACAAGCTGTGAGAAGACTTGCACTCATAACTGAATCCACGCCTCCCAGTAGGCTATCTTGTTTGTTGTGACAACATTCCCTGAGAGATGGTGTCAATTCAGATCAAAGCTGGTTTGTGTCTAAGCCAGCTTCAGTCATTTCTATTACAAGATTATGGCAGTTCAGCAAAATCTAAAAGTTTAAATCATTTATGAGGACAGTTGTTCAGAAGATTTGTATTCACAAAACTCCAGTTAATTTTAAGCTACAGTAGTTGTTTCCAATGGCATAACACCTTACTAGAACTAAGTAAATCGAGATCTTCAATCTATACAACACAGATCATTACACAATAGCTGTAATACAGAAAAAATTAAATGGCCCCAAAACGTGTTAGGGGAGAAATCATAAAGCTCTAGTTAATTTTAAGCTAACTTTTTGCTGTCTGGCTACAGATGTCAACCAATCCCTAACAGATGAAAAAACTCACAAACTACATAACATCAAATAAAGATTTTGATAAAAATTACATTTTGAAACATTTGTCAAGGGATTATAACATTTTTTTTGTACTATTCCTACATATCTTACTAGTGAGTGTTTTGTTTCCTTTTGAGCCCAGTGGGGTTGTGCAGTGTGCACTGGGAATTCTTTCTTGCTGGGAGAGGAGCTGAAAGAAAGGGAGGGACTCCATGCAATGCAATGGGCTGAGATACCAAGCCATTACACATGCTCACAGCATACATACAGATCTACTGTAATTAATGAATGCACAGTGGAAAACTATGAACAATAGGTCAAAAACACATGTTATCTAATGTAGTTTAATATTCTTTCTGCCTTTTTGAGTCACTTCTGCTCACAATTGCCATGACAATGTCCTGCCTCTTCCTCTACTAACAAACTGCAGAAAATAGCTACTTCTCACCTCACCAATAGTTTGTTTCAAAATAGAAGAATCTTAAATAATTGGACTAGTTTACAGAAATAGGCTTTACCATCAAATAAAATAAAATGAAAATAAAAATCCATAAAAGCCACTAATAAGGCGATATAACATATTTTGCTTAAAAAGTGTTTGTAGTATTTTTGCTAAGACAGTTAGATAAAAAAAAAAGGAATCCTATAAAAGTAAAAGGCACCAAAAGTCAAACGATTGTAGATATAGAGAAGAAATGTCTAAATTTCCTGGATAGATGCTGCATTGTTTTTAATGTTTTATAGAGTATATATTATTTCGTCAGTTGTTCATGTGTTTCCTTTACATGTACATAAGAACATCTTTGAAGGAAAGGAGGCCATTTGGCCCACCTAAGCTTGTCAGGTTCCTTGTAGCTGGTTCATTTTAGAACTTTGTCAAGTTGGGTCTTAAAGGAGCCAACTGATTCTGCCTCAATATGAATAAGTAGCCCATTCCACACCCTCATCACTCTTTGTGTGAAGAAGTGTCTCCTTCCCTCTGACCTAAGTCTATCTGTTCTTAATTTATTTCTCCCCTCTTGTCTCTACACAGCTAACTTGTTTGTATTTTTGTACAGTAGGTGTGCACTTCTGTTTCTCCATACATGCCAACAGTCCCTATATGGTTGGGACAGTCCCGATTTCCTAGCAAATGTCCCGCGTCCCGATGCATAGGAAGAAAGTCCCGATATTTACACATAGAAAAAAATTAATTTATTCTGCACAGTAGAGTTATGCTCTTCGTGCAGCTGATACATCTGCTCATCACTAACTTACCGGTATACAAAGGTAAGAACGCTTCATTGTGTCTATGTTTACTGTCATGCTGGTCGTGTGGTGTTGAGGAGATACGTCTATTATTATACGATAGAGTGTTTTTTGCGTATGACCCCTCCCGTGTGTATGATGCGTATAACACCCCGCCCCCCCACCCCCCCCGGGGACGAGCGTCCCGCTGCACAGTTTCCAAATGTTGGCAAGTATGTTACTAGCTTGTAGCAAATCTATTTTGTCTTTTAGGTCAGTATATAGTATTTCATTAGCCTCTAGATCAAAAGTGAACCTGAAATATTCTCTGAGACTTCAGACACCCTGCATATTTCTATTAACGTGTAAATTCAATTTTTCTAACTTCTGCAGTAGTACATTTTAGTAGATAGACTTCACACACTCTGAATGTGCATAATATCATTTGTATCTGTTTATTATCCTATATGTGTTCTTAATCATCATGCAGTCATGATTCTGCACACATGAATATTTGGTATCTTTAATAAAGTCAAGGTGCCATTTCTGCAATGAGGCCATGTGACAGAGAGTAAAGGAATTTGAACTGTAAATCTCCCTCCCGACCAGAAAGGGCGCTTTGTAAGGTTGGTGGTAAGCTTGCCCGTAGACGGGCTAACTCGCTGGTAGGATGGAACCGGAAGTTGGCCATCTTGGGGGAAGCGCGTAGATGCAAGTGCCCTGAGTGATTCCATTGCAATCAGCTGCAAGGCAGACTTCAATTGGAGCAACCATGGCGACGGGCTGATTGTGGGGAGGAGTTCTGGTAGTACAAAGGGGACGCATCTACGTCAGTACGGCCCCTTACTGCTGATGAATTAACCAAGCCGGAATGCTATTGTTTGTTTTGTTTTGTCATTGTATGTGAAGACGATTAAGAGCGAGGGAGCTGCAGCCACGGAGCCAGCACAAACACCCAGAGCACTAACGCACTACACTACACTGCACAGCACGAAACCACAGAGGGACACCAAGCACTTTTCCGTGCACATAGTGGATTATAAATTGTATTGTGTTATTATTTGGGGACTGAAACCTGCCGTGTTGCACCCTAGTTGGTAGAGGGTTGCTTTATTATTTTGTTTAAATAAACATCGTTTGGGAAAGGAACTTTACTGTGTGGACCTTGATTATTCACCTGCACCACTCGCACCCTGACAGGCCAGCACAAAAATAACCACAGGGGGTGCACAAGTGTGCACCAGTATTTTCTTCCCCCTTAAAACAATATGTTTATTAGAGATTTGCAATGAAAAAACTGCAATGGAAAACAAATTCACTGTTTAAGAGGGAGAAAATGACTGGTGCACATACCTTACTCATACAGCTCCAATGTTAAAATATGTTATCCATGGTTATGCGTGCAGAAACAGTAATACATGATAATTAAGAAGACTACAATGTGATAATATGCAGATACAAACATACATATTGTGCAATTATTATTATTTTCTCCCTTGGAATTACAGAAAGAAAAAAATACACATGCTGTTTCGTAAAAGATGTAAAAACTAAAAACCATGAAAAGCTGCCTTTATGTACTGTGATATGGAGCAAACAGCAAGTGAACAGGCATCAAGAACCATCATGTTTTGTTTCTATCTAGCAACTTAAAAAGACAAAGAGCCTTTTTCTTCCACTGTGTAGAATATAGCTCCTCTGAGTTTTCAGTGTTAACTGGTCCCCAGCCATTCAGTTGTATCAGAGCCCAATACTATTACATTTTAAGCCATTTTTATAAGCCGTTGATTGCTTTTTCCCTGCTTCAGTGCCTGGAATTGAGGCCAAGTGGGTGGCTCCCTGATGTGATTGCCTGCTGTTTTCTGCCTGGGACTATTGCTAAAGGCACCTGCAGCAACTATCATGTTATCCTCTCCTGCGGTGGGCACATTATCACTGCACTCACATAATTTGATATTTGTACTGAAGAAATATGATGTGCTCTACCAAGTTACATGGTGGCTCATACCAGCGAGTTTGTGGGTTCTGTTGTTTTAATTAGCTTAAAAAAGGTTCATGTGCTCTGAAGCAGACTGGTTTCTTCTCCAAAGGGCCCTTAAATCTGATGAGAATGTGGTAACATTTCCATGAGATCCACATGAAGAGCTACAGTACGTTTCAAACACTTCAGACAGATTCTCAAAGCTAGTTACTCCAAATCGTGATTAGCGCAACATTTTTCTGAATGGAAATAAACACGAATTATATGTCTAAAAGTCCCCTGAATGAAGTCTTAGTTGTTTATTTCTGGTTTGGTAATTTTTATTGGGTGTTTCTCCCTTCTGAGAATGTAGCCCATAGTGTTAGTTGCAGACACAATAATCTGAGATACAGTACATGTTTTTTCATCCCTGTAACAGGGGAGATCTGTGCTGACTCTGCTGGCGTGTTCACAGTGCTGCAGGAAGAGGGCAGCAGTCGTCCAACAACCGCCTGTGGGTCATGACAGTGAGACGGGGAGGTGATAGAGAGTGTGTGTGGACTTTCCCTCTCTCTGAATGGCTGGAAGGCGGGTCTTGGGGAGATTGTTGGCCCTATAAGATAATGCTCTGCTGTTTCCTCAGGTCTGCCTTTTTAGATGCGCTGGGTGTGCGGAAAGTGCTGGTCGGGAGTGAGAACCAGCGGGGAGGAAGAAGCCTCCTGATAGAGAGAAACAGGGAGAGCGGGGAACATTTGGGCAGGCCCAGAGTATTGTACAGGCTAGCATAGTGAGCCGGGAGAGTAGGACGGTGATCCGGGTCGTGCGGGTAGCGGCGACCGGGATATCGCTGCTAAGTGCAGCACCTTTTTCTTTGTAGTTTTATTACTGTGTTTTATTTTCTCTTTTTCTTTCACCTTCTATTTTCAGTATTGTTTGGAGCACCTGCAAGTGCTACTGCCCGTGAACTAGTTTACCAGACCTCTGGTATTCGCCGTGGTTCTGTTTACCATCGCTGGCAAGCAGACCACGGACACACAGCGCCCTCTGCGGGCTAAAGAAAACAAATACACCCTTGAAAAATAAAACTGGGCACCTGTGTGGTGACTCCAAGTACACCTGTCTGTCTCTGTGTCAGTGACTTACCCACCACCCTTCCACAATCCCATATATAAACAATATTGTAATTTTAGTGTTTAAACTCTATTTATATGAAGTGACTTATTTTAATGAATGATACATTATTCCCTTGGGCCAGCTTTGCTAGAGAACTGCTTTACTGTATTTGGTAATATTGAATACACAACTAGGTTATCTGATGATTTGTGTCATGACATTTTTTTTGTTTTTGTTTCTGTAAAGTATTTGGGCTTTGTAAACACAGTAATTTTCCACAGTACTTTTTTGGTGGAAAACTTCCAGTTAATTATTGTCAAACCACAAAAGCTTTGTCAGTTTGGCCCAACGTTTGTAAATATGGAATTTAGTCCAGCCACATGTGCAGTATTTAACTATGTGATCATTGAGCATGCTATTATAGTAACACGCTAAAAAAATGTAGTTGGAGAGCCCTGTGACCCAAATAACTGAAAAGAGAAATATGAAAAACAATGTATGGTGCCAGAGATTTGCAGAGATGGATAGCCTGGATGATTCCTCAGTAGCACACATTTACCATTTTAAGACAAAAGGATCATGCCAATAGATTATTTTACATTTAAAATTCCAATCAATATTAAAGTGAAACACACACCACATTCCCATATACACAAATATAAATCTGACTATCTGAAAATACTGACATATACTACACCAAATTTTTTTTTTTTTTTTATAGAACAACAGTATAGTATACTGCAGTATTTATATTTATAATAGACAAGAGTCATTCCTACGAACTTTGGTTGACATTGGTTTCAGCCTCATGATTGCCTTTCTCTTTTACTGAAAATGAATACAGATTTGAAAGAAACAGAACACGTCTTTGGACATTTTGTTTAGTTAACATGTGAAACAGCTGATTGCAAAAAGAAACCATTTACTGAAACAGATGACTTGTTTTAATCCAGTTGCTGAAGGGTAATTCCCATGTTACAGTAAGTACATACTGCACAGTAATATAATTATTATTAGGGAGAGCTGAGGTAGTTGGGGAGTCATTTCTTTTGCTTGGGCCTTACATTTCATCAAAACCACATCTTTGTGAGCACTATATTGAGGTCTATCTCCATAGCTTACACACAGTAAGTAAAGGTAGACTAGGACCGTCTTTTGTTTTAAATTAAACTGCGACCTCGTCAGGTTTTGTGAAATAGCGCAGAATACCTTGTTTTAAACTGTAACAGTTTCTAAATAAGACACCATTTAGGGTCCAGTAACACAACCGATTCTCAAGCCTAACTGACAGAGCATTGCTGTAATGCGCTATGGGAGCTCAGCAGCAATCATGACAATGTAAGACAAACTTCCTTATGGGCAAACACTGATCCATCTGAATTGTAGCCAAACAGGACTTTTGAGTTTCTCATCTGCTTTCAAAATTATACTACAGTCCCTCGCTTCTTGGGTACTGTCCTCTGTCTCAGAGGCCCATTGTTTTCTATCAGTGGCCCTAAGAGACCTTTTGCTTTCATTAAAGCAGGTTGGCAAGAACACACAGAGTGGTAATGTTCAGAGTTATCAAATCCCCTATCTGACTCTTTACTCAATTACTTTATTAAACATTTTACCTTTTAACAGAGGCTTTAATTGAAATTGATTAAAGGCACTTTAGGGTCTATAAAATGCAATTAAGCAGGTGTATACTGTACTTTGGGTTTTTGACAACAACAGTCTTAAGTGAACAAATTCTGTCATTGAGCATGAAGAAGGACGATACCTTCACTATCACCCTGGTATAGTATTAAGTTGATAATGCTTCTGCTTTTCTGTCATGGCTATTCCACTAGTACCTGTATATTGTTCATACATGTGGAACTGTAGTGGATTCCTTGTGATTTACAATGGCCAGATTTCTGAAAGGAATAAACATATCTCCACCAGACCAATAAATGAGTTTTTTGCAAGGTTTTTGAAAATCTGTGCTGGATAACTACTGTTAGGGGCAGAGTGAAACAAAACATACAGGCTTTAATGTAAGGACGAAGGCCAATGGTTGTTTAATGTGTAAGGGGGATGTACAGCACTGTTGTAATGTTGTAAATGTTATGTTGTAAGCTCTAAAATACTGAAGAAAAAATATAAATGTGTGTATATATATATATATATATATATATATATATATATATATATATATATATATATATATATATAACAAGGGCAAAGGGAACGTCTCTTTTGGACTTTTTAATATACCATTAAAACTGCTGGCACAGATTGCTATTATATAGACAACAATAAGAAACCAAACACACAGTTACTGCAGATTCAACCAATAAAACCTAATAAAGATGAAAGTTTAAGATTCAGAAACTATTCATTGTATTTGTTTTCTGTAAAACAAAGCCAGTTAATGTAATACTTTTAGCATTGCATTTATGCAACATGAGCACAAATATCAGAATATTAAGGTAAATGTGTTACAGTAGTCTCTGCATATAGGAACACCTCCTAAGAGAACACTTCGCCTAAGGGAACACCCATAGGGTGAAACGTAATTTTCCCATTGTAAATGCTCTGCCTAAAGGATGTAGCATCAGGTTGGGTCATAATATCATTCTGTTTATGAAATTAACAGAAATTGAATATACAGGGGGGTCCTAAGCCATTCTCTGTGTCTGCTTGGTTTCTTGTCACAAACTCCCCCACTGACAAAGAATGCTTTTAAAAAGAGTCGTAAACTAAATACTTCACCATCGCTGAATAAATCCTGTGGCGCCAGGGGTGTCTTCCACAAGGTAAAAACCAGACGGTTTTGAATGCTTTGACACCATGGACAGAGAACAGTCCACCTCATAAGTCCAGCTGACAGGGGCAAAACAGCGGACCAAATGAGAACACTGGGCAATCTCTGAATGAGAGCAGCCAATGGGAAAACACCCCACGTGGACTCGGGCACAGCCCCAAATAAACAAACTATCCAATCACCGGGGTGAGATGATGATTAGAAAAGGATGAGCGCAACTTTCAATGGGGGCCCCCAGACATGCAGAACAAGACTCTGAACTTTGACAATTTGAAGACCCGCAGCCTGCGATCGGCTTGAACAGAGATACTGTTTTCAGAAACTCTGATAAGGGATAACAACTCCAGTGTACCTGGGTGTGGGAGTCCGCCGCTTAAAACGTCTAAAATCCTAAAAGTACTTGGAATCAAATCTCTAACTTAGCCACTACTGATCACCAGAGGAAGCTAGTTGGACATATCATTTGAAGTCTACAGAGATTGAAATATATTCAGTCTGTTATTAAGCTAGCAGTGCCGGCATCTACGGTGGAATATCCCAGATATACTCAGACGAAGAGTGTACGTTTTGTGGAGGATTTGCTGGAATACCTAAATAGTTAATGACTCTTGTTTTTGCAAACACATTTCTTTTCTGTCCCCTGGTGTGGAGACGCAACGCAAGGAAGACAGACCCTGGAATTTGAACTTTCCTTGCCAGCTGGACAGCCTTTGAGTGCCTGTTTTGATGAGATACGGACCGGCTGGAAGAGGCAGCGAAAGTCTGTTAAGTATTCAACACATAGTGTTTTTATGCCCTTATGAACTTGAGAATAAGCAGACCTTAAAGTAAAATTAATGTTTTGTTTGAGGTAGAATGTAAGAAATGTATTATTGCTTTCATGCTTTCATGCTTTCATTCAATGACCACTACAGTAATTGTTTATTTGTATGTGATTGATACAAACTGATGTGGGTTTTACAAGGCAATTATCATCCAAAGTAGCTGTCTTGATAGTAGATAATTCTTGTAAGGTTGTCTGGATACAAAGAGCGTCTTTGAGAATTGCCTTCTAAACCAAAACATCTATATGAGACTGTAGAAGGGTGGTAGGTAATTCACTGAGTGCAGTGCAGTATCAGTGCAGGCACACTCACAGGTGCTCAAACAAAAGAATAAACAAAAGGAGAAAAGAAAAAGGAAAATAAAACACAGTAATCAAAAACTACAAATAAAAGGTGCTGCACTTGGCAGCTTCACCCCGACTATTGCTACCCGCACGGTCCGGGTCTCCATCCTACTCTCGCCGCTCCCTCAGCCTGCTAAAAATACTGATGGGATCTGCCCACGGTTTTCCCCGCTAACACTATTTTCTTTCTTTTGTTCTCTTTTGGGATTTTCCTCCCCGGCTGTGTCTCGGTTATGGACCAGAGCATCCGCACGTCTTTTCAGAAGGGCAGACCTGAGGGAACAGCAGAATGTTATTTTATAGGGCCAGCAATCCCCCCCAAGACCCGCCTCTCAGCCATTCAGAGAGAAGGAAAGCCCGCACACCCTCTCTCCCACCTCTCCCTGTCACTACCATGACTGACAGGCGAATATTGAATGGCTGCTGCCCTCTTCCTGCAGCACTTTAAATACATCAGAAGAGTCAGCACAGGTCAGCCCCTGTTACAGAGGCTGATTTAACGATGCTTTGATGATCAAATATTAACGAAAGTAAATATTTGTGTTACTAACAATACCCCTATTAAGACTAACCTTTGTCTTAAGTAACTGTCAGGAATGTAGTTGTAACCTTTAAGGGTATCTGCCATAGATTGCTAATCAGCTATCGGGAGTGGGGTGTCGTTTTGTTTAAATGTTCCTTTTAGTACTGCTTAGTTTAGTTAATTTTTCCTTTCTGTATTACTGTAGTTTAGTTGTTGCACCTTTATTTTTCCTTTATTTAGTTTTCATTTCCAATAAAACTGTTCCTTTGTATTCACTAGAAGCGGTGTCCAGTCTGATTATTTCAATATAGGTTGGTCCTACATGATTTTGAATTCAAATAAGGTATTATATGATTACAACTTAAACTAGTCCAAATATATATATACTACATAAACTACAAGGAACAGGAACTTCGCTTAAAAGAACACCTTTTTGTCACCGATAGTGATTTGTTCACAACTGATACAGTACTGTTTTGTAACCCGATAACTCATCATCATCAAACTTAAATTCAAATGGTTTATTCAATCATTTCAAAACTGACTTGTCTGTTTCTATTGCTACAAAAAGTGAGAAATTGTTTGTGAGAAAACCTGAATCAAACACAAGTCACCGAGCAATTTGGTGTTTCCCGTTCTGGTGAGTTGCTTCACCATTCTGTTAAATAATTTTGTGCATGTCTTGTACTCCTGTACAGGTATTTATAATTAATCTAGAGCTGCTGCTGCATTTTTTAACGTGTGTAGGGGTCCTGTGTTAATTTAGTTTGATAGTTAATTTATTAACGTTAGTTTGTCTAACTTTATTATTATAGTTTATTAACATACATTAGCCTATTGCTTTTCTCTTACGTATTCTGTTCATTTCATATGTTGATGCACGTGCATCATGACAATACATATTTATTTATTTATTGATTAATATCGAGTCTGTGGTCAACTCTGGCTCAGAACACTTTGCTTGCTTCCTGAGGGGCGTTCTCTTTCCCTACTGTATGCCCAGGTAATACATTCTCCTTAAAGTAGGATGCGAAAACAAGAATAAGAAAGCTTTATTCGAAAAACCTTAGGATTCTTTATGATATTTGCAAGTTAATTTATTTTACAGCATACAGATTCTACAATTAAGAAAAATAATCTACGATATTAATTGCCACTTTCTACTTCACTGGTATGTAAAAAAAAAATGAAACAATACTTCAAATGAAGCAGTTCACGCAGTATTTTCTCAGCTGTGTTCCTCTATGAACCAGCACTCCACATTCTACCTTGGTGATTGCCTTCTCTCTTAGGATTAATAAATAGCGTAGTGTCACTGAACCAAGTCAGAGACCAACTAAACATCTGTTTTACTGGAATAAAATCACTTTGCAGGTTTAGACTGAGGTAGACATCATTGCACTGGAGGAAGTACAGAGAACGGCAACTAGGCTGATCCCAGGACATAATGAGCTATGAGGAAAGGTTAAAAAAATTACATCTCTTCAGTCTAGAAAAAAGATGGGAAAGAGGGGACTTCATTGAAGTCTATAAAATCATGGAAGGTATAGATAAAGTTAATCCAAGACACTTCAAATTTAGCACAGAGAAAAACAAGAGGGCATAAATGGAAGCTGAGTAAAACTATCTTGTATCTATTGACCTGTATGAATTATTTCAGTCAGGCTTCAGAGCTAAACACAGTACAGAGATAGCTCTGGTTAAGGTTGTTAATGACCTTCTGATGGCTGCGGATGCAGGTCTAATTAATATTCTCATCCTTTTGGATCGGAGTGCAGCGGCACGGTCGACCATGAGGTATTGCTGAGTCACTGAGAATTATGTAGACATCTCTGGTACGTTGCTTCGGTGGTTTAAATCCTCTGTGTCTGACAGACAAGATTTTGTGGACATGGGGAGTTTTAAATCTGAAAAAATGCATTTCTTAGCTGGTGTTCATCAGGGCTGTTTTGGGACCTCCTTTTCAGGATTTACATTTTACCCCTTGGTCAGATAATTCTTTGTCATGGAATAAATGTTCATTGTTATGCTGATGACACAATTATATCTGCAGGCTAAACCTGGGGCAGGATGTTTCTGTTCTACATGATTGTTTGTCAGAAATTAAAATATGGATACAACACAATTTCTTGCAGCTAAATTTGATAAAACTGAGGTGATGTTAATTGGCTCTTCAAAACAGCTTTGCAAAGCCAATAGCGTAAGCTTATTAATTGATAGTGTGGAAATAAATTCTACTGCTTTAGCAATTTGAGACCGTCTCTGTCCATCTCAGATGCAGAGAAGCTGGTTCACACTTTTATTTCCACACACATTGATTATTGTAATGGTCTGTTGGCTGGGGTGTCTGGCAGGGTCCTTCAGAGACTCCAGCTGGTACAGAATTCAGCAGCTCGGGTTTTAACTAGAACTGCTGGATTTGAGCATATAACCCCAGTCCTGGCTTCCCTCCATTGGCTGCCAGTGAGGTTCAGGGTCGATTTCAAGATTTTACTTCTTACCTACATGGCACTTAATGATTTGGCTCCTAAATATCTTAAAGACCTTCTACATGTTTATGCCCCCTCTCGTGCCCTGCGATCAGCTGATCTAAATCTTCTCGTGGTTCCTAAAGCTAGGCTGCGGTCGATGGGTGACCAGGCTTTCTCTTGCTATGCCCCGTGCCTATGGAACACACTGCCACTCACTGTAAGGGTGGCCCCTTCTCTTGATGTTTTTAAATCTTGCCTGAAGACGTACATTTATACTTAAGCTTTTTAAATTATTTTTAGCGTATTGGTGTTGATTTTATTTTTGTTTTGCTGGGTTTGTTACTTAAAATTTTATTGGAAAAAGACCATATGAGCTATAATTAGCCTGTTTACAACGGCGTCCAACAGTACCAAATTACAATCCCATAAAAACACAGAATATACATTTAAAACTCTACACATCATATACATACACAGAGCTTCTTCAGATAATGAACAACACATTTTTTAATTAACGATGGGAAGTCTCTGATCTAATCCCATCGGCAGTGCATTCCAATCTGAAACTGCAGCAAAAGCTAAGCATTTCGTAAGCTGTAATCACAGGTAAACTCCTGGAATAGATTACTCAAATAAACAGGCAGTTTGTTAAATGCCCCTTTAAAAAGAATCTGATTCCAGTGAAAATTCCTTCTATTATCAGGTGACGACAAGTTTAACCTGGAATACAAGGTACAGTGATGTTCTAAAGGAGTACACTGAAGAACAAATCATTATTATTATTATTATTATTATTATTATTATTATTATTATTATTATTATAACAGAAAGTAGGAAGCACTTTTAAAATGCATGGAATAGCCTTCCAAGTTATTAAATATGAGCTAAAACAATGGGAATATTTAAAAAAAAAAAAAAAGATTCTGTGCTTTTAAACGTTCATATGTCCTAGATTCAGGGTTTGAAAAGCAGCTCAGACTGGCTCAGCATGTGACCTCTGTGTGCCACTGGCCCAGCATCATGGGAAAATCCTTTCTAAAATAAGTATAGTAGGTCAAGAACTAATGAAGGAGGTTTATATAAAACGAGACGAACAAGATTTTGTAAATAATGATTGTGTATTATCCCGATTCTATTGAATGCCTTCATCTGATTTTGCAAACTATCATAATAAGCTTGACCCGTTCATTTGTAACGTTTTCATGTTTAGGAAGTAGTACTCAGGGAGATGGTGGCTGAATTCTCAAAATGTTTGTTTTATTTGAAACTACAGAACATTTCTGTCAGGGGACAGTATGTACAAAAATCTTCAGTAATATACAATTAAACAAGAACTGTTGAGTATTAAATGGCAGTGTTTATATTTATATTTGATAGTGAAAAAGAAATAAATAAAAATCAAGATAGATAAAGAAAGAAGGAAAAGTCTATGTATTGATTTATGTCTTCATTTATTTCAATATTTATTAATGTATTTATTTATTTATTTATGTTTTTTTTTACCAAATATATAGGATATCCTTCAGCATAGTTAGTTCTCAGAAATTAACATTCCTTTTTGTCCAGTGGGGATCACAAATAGGGTTACTCTAATCAACCAGTATTGAGAGGAACCGTACTTACTTGCGCCAATAATGACCACAATGAGCGTTACACTGACAGGAAACCAAAATTTTTCAGAGATCAAGATCAGAATCTCAGAATGATGATGATGACTCGCAAAATCTCCAATATGTAAAAAATATAACAAAGTAAATTTCAATAAATCATTTAATATAAAGGACAAAATAAATATAAATGTCAAAATATGTGTTCCTTAGTATATTTCCATGTTGACAACACAAGTTGATTGTCATTAAACTTGGATGTCCTGTAATATACATGTGCATGGATAAACGTGCCTGGGGTCTGCAAAAAAATACGTTATGAGAAAATGATTTTTACCTTACTTTGGCGACTTATTTCTCTTACTGTATGACAGGTATTGACTTTCTTGTCATACAGTTGGGAACTACAGATTAAAAGTGTAATGGTGTGTGGCAGAGCAGGGCTCTGCCCTTAGAAATACTGGCAGGGAAGGAGTTAAATTCTCCTCCCTGCCCAGATTGATTGCGTCAGGTTGGAGCAATCAACCCATTAATCATTCAATTAAGGACTCAGCCACCTGGCACAAAAGGAGGCCTCAGCCTCCCATTTGGGGAGAGAGAGTTCTGGAAGGAGAAGAAGAAGAAGAAGAAGAGTGTTTTTGTTTGTGCTGTGTTTTATTAGTTATTGAATCCAGTGAAGGCAACACCCAGCCTGGAAGCCTTAATTTGTAAGTTTTTGTTTGTGTCTATTTTGTGTTTTGAAACCTTTTTGTTTGGCCCTCGTGCCTGTTTATTTTGTATGTTTGTTTATTAAAAAGCTTTATTTTGAACTTTATACTGTCTCTGAGTCTCAACCTCTGTCATCCTTGTCACATGGTGCTTTTGGCTGATTTACTTTTGCTGTGCCAATACCCTGAAAACACGTAAACTATCCTTGCTGTATAGAGAGTCTCTGGCAGTTCTCGCTGATAATTTGGCACGAGGAACTACTGTTCCTCTCAATGTAATGATGTAAGTGTACAGTTTGAATTATCAGGCTTGGAAAAGTATGATGCAACAGATTTGATGAGATTAACATGTAGCTGGAAAAAAGCATGTAAGGGAAATAGAATTGAATGCAATAAGCGGAGCAAATGCTGATCAAGCATTATGTTGATCTGATAAATATATTGACAGTGAGTCTAAATAAAAATTGCACCAAAAAGCTGTTTTTCTTAAATTTGTTTTTCATGTATTTCCAACAAAAGGGTAATTGAATATAGGCCAACTGCCCATCACATAACTTACAAATGTTATACAACCTGTGCAAGCCATTTTGTTAGGTTTATGTAATAGCTTCCTCTGCTGAGATCATTCCTACTTAATTTAGCTTTCTGATTAAGAACCATCTCCATGGGGACTGGTCTGACTCTTTACTGTCATTGTAGTCCTTTATCAAGCAGGAATGCCTCAGGAATTCATACTTTGGTTCCTTACCTACATAACCTGGAGTCCCACATGCCGTTGACATGACATCTCCTGTTCCTTCCATTTTAGATAACCCAAAGTCACTGATCATAATCTTGGACTCGTCAGCAGGGTTAAAGTATAACAGGTTTTCTGGCTGGGTACAAGAAGGACAACACAAAACGGTTCAACTGAATATACAACTGACAACACACTTTGTTACCTCGACTACAATAGAAGTAGCTGTTCAGCAAAGAATTGTGTAACCTAGCTAATTTGCATATACTATGAATTAATGTGCTCAGTGTTTTTTTTTTTTTTAACCAAAGTTTCTCTGTGATTTACCTTGTCTTTACCAAGGTTTTACTGTGGTTTATTACACAACTATGCTTTTAACATGGTATGCTGACGTTAACTTTTATAAACAAAATGAGCATTTTTTATTTTATTCCATAGAAAAATTGGCTTGACAGTTCTAATATTTTCCAGTCAGCTACTGTTAGCATCATGAGATAGTTGCCAAGGCCATTGTCACAGATGGAAAATAAAGAGGGATGACTGATCTTACTCGTTCTAATACAGTTTTACAATCATCAGTAAGTCTGCACAGAGTTTCTACTAGAATTGAAAAACTGTGATGTCACCAAAGTGTATTGTCTCATTCTTCTGTGAGAAATGTTTGATCACTAAAGTAATAAGATTTCTGCAGACGAATGATGCCTGACAAAATGTATTTTATTGAACTGTTCAGGTCAGTTGTGTTTTGTTTTGTTTTTCAAATATACTGTATGACAATCGACAATTTTGAATTTTTTTTTGTGAATTACAATAGTTTAACATATGTCTAATTATATATAATAAAAGGAATCAATTTGTGGTGTGTGGTCTCTACCAAACAGTTGAGTTAATCTTGTCCAATGGCAACAACATAGAATAATATAATCAATCATGTTATGCTGTTAAAAGTACAATTATTACAGCATAATTACAATGAAATAAGTGCTATGAATCAAGATTCTGTGTGAAGGCAAATACCTTTAAGCAATGATATCACTCCTGGAAACAAGGAGCTTGACTAAATACTAATAACTTTTTTTTTTTTTAAGTTTAGGAGGAAAGGGTTGACTCTTAAGGTCACTGCACACCAGTATTCAAAATGAAGGAGGAAAAAATACCTGTCATTGTAAAATACTTACAGCTTTATAAAGATCATTGCAATTATAAAGATACAGAGATGAAAGATAATATATGGGAGTCCATTTTGAAGTTGCTGGATAAGCCTAGTATGTATGATTTATTGCCATCATGTTGCTGAATATGGACCAGTCTTGATCATAGTTTTGTCAATAGCAATTCTTTATACTTTTATAGATATGTCAGTTTTCAAACTTGTCGCATCGCGTCTGGGCCATTTCGATGTGTATGCTCATGTTGCTGCGAAAGTATCTTGCATAGCGGCCTTAAAAGTGACAAACTCCAATATATATAGTTATCCAAGCGTTTCTGATTCAGGGATATGGTCAAATGAATGCTCCACATAATGTTTACTTACTATATGGTGCTATATTTTATTTGGCAATATACAATCTTGCAGTCCTGCAAAAATATGTAGAACTGGCAACAACACCAAAAAAATGTTTTTTTGTTTCTTTTCTTTTTAAATGCCCTGCTATGTTCAGCTCCCCAGTGAAAATGGTACATTACCTTGAGGTCTCTGTGGACTATGCTCATTTGGTGTAGATAATTGACAGCGTCCAAAACCTGCCGTATCAGGGTACTGGCATCCTTCTCTGTGTAAAATCCTTTCTCCACTATTCGGTCAAACAGCTCGCCTCCCGAGACCCTGTAAAAAAAAAAAGTGAGGGGAAATGCATTCACTATTTCACTAAGAGCAGTCATTCGAGTATTGGAATGATGTTTTAGCAAAGGATGTGAACATGCATATTCAGTTGCTCTCACAGATGTGAGGGCGCCAAAAGAAACAATGGATTTTGACATTGATCACAATGAAAGCTAGTCTGATTGAGAAAGGTTCATGCATAAGAATTATGAATGAATCAAAGTTACATCACGAAGAATTAGCGTAATGAACAAAAACATAAATGTACAGAACTAGATTAGAAAGTGGAATATCATTTTATTAACAGTACAGATATTGACGACCTAAACTCTTTCCCTATAATTGATAAGCACTGACACCTGGTGATTACAGTTCTGACCGTTCTTCAAGGCACTTTACAAGGACTTTTGATGTGTTTCTTGTTGAAACTGGAACAGAAATTGGAACCGAAGAGCCTCTTCCTGTATAGCAGATTAAAACTGTCATCACACTAGAAGTTACTTTGAAACAGAATGAGAATTTAGACGACTGACTGACTGAAATCATGTTGCCACATTAAAACTGTATTTTTTTAATAAGGATTATATCAAAATCTTTAAATCTGCTAGAATTTCCATTTAACAGCAGCAATCACTGTCCTCTCGAAAACTTTTACGAGGCAAAAGAGAGGAGTGTTCACTTATTTAACAGCTGAGAAAAACATGGTGGAGTTCCTGACATCAGTGACATGCAATAAGAGTTGCATGAAAATGATTACACTATGTAACACAATTTTTGTTCCTGGGTAGTAAGTGTTATTTCCTAATTGCTTATGCCTCAAAAGTATAGAAAATGGCTGTTATTCCCCACAAACTTTGCTTTTGTGACCAGGACAGTGATATTTTGAAATGTACCTATTTCCAATGAGAAAACGGGCGAATTTGTGTCTTTTCGTTCACATAAAGTCAGAAAAAAACAACATATGAATCCAAATTAACATGTATTTATACTAAAGTAATACAAAAATGACTACAAAAGATTTAGAAGTGAGTAGTTTTTCGAGATTTACGATTGTACTGTAAATCACTTTCACGAATCAGCCCCCAAATGTAGTCTCCCATCATGTTCTTGTTATACTGTCCTTGGTAGCGGCGTTCAAAGTCCAGTATATCCTGGTGGAAGCGCTCGCCTTGCTCCTCCGAGTACGCTCCCATGTTCTCCTTGAATTTATCAAGATGAGCATCAAGGATATGGACTTTGAGGGACATCCTACAGCCCACTGTGCCGTAGTTCTTCACCAGAGTCTCAACCAGCTCCACATAGTTTTCTGCCTTGTGATTGCCCAGGAAGCCCCGAACCACTGCAACAAAGCTGATCCAAGCCACTTTCTCCTTACTAGTGAGCTTCTTGGGGAATTCATTGCACTCCAGGATCTTCTTTATCTGTGGTCCGACAAAGACACCGGCTTTGACCTTTGCCTCAGACAGCTTAGGGAAGAAGTCTTGAAGGTACTTGAAGGCTGCTGACTACTTATCTAGAGCTCTGACAAATTGTTTCATAAGGCCCAATTTGATGTGCAGTGGTGGCATCAGCACCTTCCGGGGGTCCACCAGTGGCACTTGATGTTGTTCCTCCCCACAGAGAACTCGGTCCGCTGTGGCCAGTCCCGCCTGTGGTAGTGCGCCTTGGTGTCCCTGCTGTCCCAAAGGCAAAGATAGCAGGGAAACTTGATAAAACCGCCTTGGAGACCCATCAGGAATGCCACCATTTTGAAGTCTCCTATGACCTTGATGCCATCTCAGAAAAATGCAGATATGTATCCACTAAGGCAGCTGGAACTAAACTGAACTGGTGAGCTTAAGGCCCCTGTATTTATACTACTATTTATATTACTGGAAAGTTCTAGAAAGTTCTAGAAGTTACTCCAAGTTTACTCAGCACTGAATCTATCTGGAATGTTCCGGAAAATAGGTAAATTTCAAAATATCACTGTCCTGGTCACAAAAGCAAAGTTTGTGGGGAATAATAACCATTTTCTATACTTTTGAGGCATAAGCAATTAGGAAATAACACTTACTACCCAGGAACCAAAAAAAAAAAAAAAAAATTTGTTACACGGTGTAATCAGACTTGCAAGTCCTAGACTATGCCAGACACAAAATCTCCCGAGTGCCGTAAATGAACTATAATTAATTTAGTTTACAAGTAAAAGAAATATAGTGTCTGTCTAAACCCAAGTTAAAACTATTGGATGTAGGATAACACATTATTGGTTATGGGCTTAGTTTAGTTAATGAAGGTACTTGATTTTGAAATGTTTCACACTACTTCTTATGCAACAGATCTTTTAATATGGTATACCCATACCTGTCAACACTGCTTTCGTAAACTGAAATCTTAGTGGCCTAAAATGAAGTGAATACCTACATAAGACCACAAATATCAATATTGCTGTATATAAATACATGTTATCAATCAATCTGAATTTCTAAAGCAAAGTTGATGCTGAAATTGTAATAAAAATGCTTATCTTTCACTATGTTTACACTTTCCTGCAGAATATTTCAATGTGTGAGTCTAGGAACATGTCTACTACAGATTTGCTAAACTAGTCACAACATACAAAGATGTCTGCATATGTAACTTTCTTAATCTATGTTTTTCCTTTGGCAATGGTTATTGAAGCACTGGTTTTCTGAGAGTCACTGGTTTTTTGGTGTTTTTGTGATCTCTCGTGCTTACCACACACATCATCATTCTTGCTCCCATGTCTCACCGTTAAAATCAGTCCTGCATAGATTACAGAAATCATGTTGTTTTCCAATGTTGCTTAGGATTATGAGAATATGTTGTGGTCCAAGAAGCTTGACATTTAGATCAATATTTTTTTTTTTTACTGGACCAGGAGGGCTTACTACACAGCAACCATCGTAGATGGTCAACTACTGAATACCTGCCTGCCACAGGTCTCCCCAGGGTCCTAAACCCTGCTAAGTGTTATTATTATTATTTATTTCTTAGCAGACACCCTTATCCAGGGCAACATACAATTGTTACAAGATATCACATTATTTTTACATACAATTATATTATTTTTTACATACAATTACCCATTTATACATTTGGGTTTTTACTGGAGCAATCTAGGTAAAGTACCTTGCTCAAGGGTACAGCAGCAGTGTCCCCACCTGGGATTGAACCCACGACCCTCTAGTCAAGAGTCCTGAGACCTAACCACTACTCCACACTGCTGAGGATTGTACAGACGGGGATTGCAGTAACCACAGACCGTACATGCCTTTTGCTGAAATTAAAGGTTTACTGACATAAAGGGGTTTAACAGTAGTTTTGAGCAAAATACAGGAGAAAATCTGTCTTGATAGTTGTCCTGGCGGCGCGTCCAAAAAACGGGAGAGTCCTGGCAAATATGGAAGAGTTGACAGATCATCAGCATATATGGAATAAATCTGCAGATGTTTCACAGAGTTGTATTATTTAGGAAGCGATGATGCAAAGCATTTATACTTGTAGGCAAAGCGATTCACACCTGTGAACTGTAATTGATAAGCCTTAGTCAAGAATCTCACCAAAACAGGCTTGTGAATGTGAATATGCTGCAACTTATTCATTCATAAAGATGCATCTTTTTATATTGACATTGTTATTCTGAACGCAGGATATATAATTCTACAGTTGTTGTTGATTTTATACAGTTGTATCTCAATGGTGGTATAACACCACACGACAGCTTCCAGTAAAACTGCCGAAATAGAAATCGTATGCAAAAAAGGATGAGTCAGTTTCATTTTTTTGAGATAAAAAAGAAGCTATTGCTAAGTGCGTCAAATCAGCTTTCATCTCAAAGACCTTAATCCCGATGGTAGGTTTTAGTACTCCCTTGTGTGCAGTACAGCATTTTGAGACGTGTGTGAGAGTAAGTCAACCTACTCAAGGTTAATCTGTGATAACTAAGCAGCTTCACAGTGCTGCCAGTCCATCGTCTTTCAAAGTGCATCACCAAAACCAAAACGATGCAGGGAAGAAAACAGTCACCATCATTCTTTTAGAAAGCTTTTTCTCAAGGCAAGTTCTAATTAATCTCATTAGGAAACTAGTACTAGTACAGGAGAAAGAAATACAACACAGAATAATAACTAAGTAAAGGTAAATTTGTTTTTAAAAGACTTTCTTCCTGTTGGACAATACCAGTGACATTAAAACTCCACCACTTCTATAAAAACAAAATAAGAGACATTACTAATGTGAAAAAGTAGTTAACCATGACTTACATCCACTGTATGTTCATGTAAAAATAGAAGTTTGACATAGACAGATGGCTCCATATACTCTCCAGATTGTGCTAAAGAAGGTCCTTTGCAAGTTTTATCACTATTGTTGGTTCTCTAATTATTTGTGAAAACGACAGGGTGACATACAGGGTTAGGGTCCAGGGGACAGACATAAAGCATCTATTTACCCCCGTATTCTATTACTTGTAATAACCTCAGTCAAAAAATGCCCTTTAAGTTTCATTTCAATTGGATAAGTAGCCATCCATATCAATGTAAAACTGTAATGTAAAAATTAGGTCCTTTGAAAGTTTCCTCATAATTAATCAGGGGAAAAAAAAACTAGGAGTGGCCCTATGCTTTCAAACTACCAGCGTGTTTCATAGAGGATCTGTGGTGGTTTGAGAAAATTGCAGTGACATTATTTATTTTTATTGAAACTAGAAATAGTGAGGTCCCCACAGGGAGGTACTGTATGATTCCTTCCCCTTCACGGAAATGCTCTCTTCTTTCTTCATTGAAATTAATTGGTGCAAGATTCATGTTCCACCAGGATAATGACAAACTCAGTCAGTACATGCTGAACATTATCAGTAACCCTAAACCATAAAGGTAAAATATAAGACTCCTGTAAAGGGAATATAGACAACTCAATATCTGTACTAAGAAATACGAGTAGGTACCATAAAACATTAACATTACTCTATGGTTAGGAAAATAAGTGTATATAAACTGTCTGTAGTTCTTCACTTTTGCACAAGTAACAGTATATCTGTTCTATGTGGTATTCTATGTACATACACTATTTGGCATATACTGTAGTTACTGTATACATTAATACAAGTATACTTTCTGTTTTAGCATCATTTGACCACAGGAGGGCCCCAGTACCATTTTACTCACTCTGAACAAGCTGGTTGACATTGGGCTGTCATTTCCCCTCATATGAAGACAGTAACTGTCCTCTACAGCTTAGCACGGTAAAGTAGGAAACAAGACACACACGTGTGGCTTCTTTATGTTCTGTGAATCTTAAACAGAATTTAGTCTTGAACAGTGACTTTCAAACCTGGAATGCATACATTTTATTGTAAATGTGATTTCAAAATATTTTAAATTATTATATAAGTGGCAACCATTTTGAGCAATTTCCCCTCTGTTAGTTCAACAAGAAATCCAATATGTGATGTCTGTTTATTATTTTACTTTGGGGTTTGGGGTGGGGCACTTAATAACATTATACAACAGCTATCTGAATCTAGATACACTGAAATAGACTACAGAGGCAGTTATAATAGCCTTTACAAAACAGCAGTGCAAGTGAAATCCCATAATTTTACAAGACCTGATAATTAAATGACATCCTATTAAATTTGGTCAGGTCATGATTACACAATTGCAGATCCCTCACTAGTAAACTGCATCATCCACTCAAGCCTGAGACAAATAACCACTGTCATTAGGCTACAGTTTAAGTACTATAGAAACCCCCATGGCCTCAATAGAGCTCATGGAAACATGTCTAATTAGTACATTTGGTACATCATATCTAACATATATTTGCCCCTCCTGCTCTCTCTTCCTTCTCTCCTCTCTCCATTACCGATGTCCAGCTTATTGTTGAAATCAACTACTGCCACATGCCTCTTGGACCCCTGGCCAACAAATCTTGTCTGTCTCTGTGCTTCTGACCTTGCTTCTTCCATGCACACTCTCAACCTGTCCCTGGTTTCAGGCCTGGTTCCTGCTGCCCTCAAGTGCCTGAGTAACACCAGTGCTTAAAAAACCCTCCCTTGACCCGGCTGTCTTATCTAACTTCCGTCCCATATGCAATCTTCATTTTCTCTACAAAACTCTTGAAAGGGCTGTAGCCAGCCAGCTGATTAAACATCTCACAGATAACAATCTGCTTGAATCTCTGCAGTCTGGCTTCCGGCTGCATCACAGTACCAAAACTGCTCTGCTCCGGATTGTAAATTAACTTCTGCTTAATGCTGATGCTGCTCCCTCTGTCCTTGTCCTCCCTGACCTAACTGCTGCTGTTGATACCATAGATCATGGCATTCTTCTTGACCGGCTTCAGAAGTATGCTGGGATCTCTGGAACATGTCTCTCCTGGCTGTCCTCTTAGCTATCTGGACGCATGCAGTCTGTTTTCTATGATAGAAGCAGTGCTGATGCAAACCCGGTCACTTGCGGTGTCCCTCAAGGGTCTGTTCTTGGGCCTCTTCTCTTCAACATCTACATGCTTCCCTTGGGTCACCTCATCCGACCACATAGCTTCATGTTTCACTCCTATGCAGATGACACCCAGCTCTTCCTAAAACTAGACCCTGGATGTCCCTCTGCCATGGTCCGGCTCTCAGCTTGAATCCAAGAGATTGAGGCCTGGGTGTCTGCCAATTTTCTTCAGCTCAACACTAACAAATCTGAACTTCTTCTAGTAGGATTGAAAACTCAATTAAAAAATCTCACTATTGCTTCCTTGAACCTTGAAAACTGTCTGCTGCTGCCTTCCCCCACTGTACGAAGCCTTGGTGTATTCTGGATAGTTACCTCTCCTTTGATGCCCAAATCTCCTCTGTAATCAAATCCTCCTTCTACCACCTCCAAAACATCTCAAAGGTCCGTCCCTACCTTTCCCTCCCTTTCCCTCCTGGATGCAGAGATACTCTGTCGTGCATCTCCTCTCGACTCGACTACTGCAACTCTCTCTATGGTGGTCTTCCATCATGCGCCATAAACCGATTGCAGCTGGTTCAAAATACAGCTGCTAGGAACCAGATGTAAAAAAACAGGATCACATTACCCCCTATATTGCCCAGCTGCACTGGCTACCTATAAAGTTCAGGATTACTTTCAAAATTCTCCTGCTTGCCTACAAGGTCCTTCATCACACAGGTCCAGAGTATCTCTCCAACCTGCTGACCTGCTATGTCCCTGCACGCAACCTGAGGTACTCTGACTCTGGCTTGCTTGTTATACCCAAGCACCACACTTGGAGACTGCTCTTTTAGCTTCATGGCCCCGACTCTCTGGAACCCTCTCCCAGTTTTAGTGCGTGTAGCTCCTACAGTCGCTCACTTGAAATCAACTCGCAAGACCCACTTGCTCTCTCTTGCTTTCAATGCTCTTTAAGCCTGATATCTGTTATTAGCTGTTGTCTAAATTGCTATTTCAGGTTTTTCACTCCATTCTCCACAAGAATTTTCTAAGAATACAATTAAAAAGAAGGAAAAAAAACTTCCATGGGTGTCAATTGTTCAGTTCTTCTGGACAGATGCTTCAGAGCTTTATCAGTTAGAAAGTTAAGTGAAAGCGATTTTCTAAAATAATTTAATTAAGTGCAACAGGTGCTTAGGCAGCATTTCATGATTTTAATGCACAAGGATTCGCATGACAGGTTTTTATAAGGAATAAGAAAAAACATAACTGTCAAAAAGCGTTAAATCAGAGTTTCTTCTTGCTAACCAAGTCAAATTCTCCTGTCACATAAAGGAGTGAGAAAAAACTACTTCCATAACACTCTCATACACAGCTACAGGTACATGCATGGGAAAACAGGTACCAACCAAATTGATCATTTACATTGGATGTTATGATATAAAGTATTATAAGCAACAGATACTCCTAAATTAGGAAAATTAGCTTTGACTTTTTAAGTATTGAAGTTTCACCAAACTACAAACACATTTTACTGCCCAATTTGAAATTCTCAGTTTAAATGTTGTGTCACAATTGCAGCCCACTTACTGAGTGCTGATCTCTGGTTTGTTAATAAAATTAAATGTATTTATTTGAAGGCAGTAAATAGGTAAAGTGCATCACAAGATAAAAATCTTCCAAGTGTATAAGCATACAAATCGTAAATGGGTCAAGGTTTTTTCTGTGTATGTTTTAACTGTCAAGATTGGTTTGATCATATGTTGTACCTTTAATTTATATTTAGTTGCATAGGGATTCCAAATACAATGACAGGACCCAGTACAGAATCAATAGTCTATAAATTTGACTTACCGTACACCCATAAAATATGAACCAATGGCCATTTTGTCTTGCCAGCTGTCCTACTGCATGTCTATGATGACACATATGAAACCTTGTCACGCAACAGCTATAATAGTGGATGCATCATGTACATTTAGAAACAATTGATATTCATTGCAAAAAGTGCTGCATGTGTTTCTTGGTATTCTGGCACCACCAGCATCCTTATTAAAGGTCGTTGAAAGGTTTGTGGTGAACAATTTGCTTTTTGTCTTGTTTATTCACAAAAGTGAAGTGAGCACACACAGGACGGCCAAGTATTTTATGTAAACATGTTGAGGTACTGAAGTTAAGGAGAATCTGATCTGCTGAGTAGTACCAGCACTTTGTACATAGGTCTCAATAATATCCTGCTGTGGTGTGCTCTGCTCTGCAGATGCATTGCTTACTGCAGCAGTCTGTACAGAAGCAGTAGATGCCACATGCAGCAGCTCTACTCTATGATAGTATCCAAAGAGAGTGAGATGGAACCGAGCTGGCTGTTTCAGTAAGCTGTTTAAATTTCCCCAGAGGCACTCCAAGGAGCTGAATATAACAAGGCTGTGCAGGGTAAGCCACACTAATTTAACCAATCAGTAAGAGGTAATATTATCAAGGTATGTGCTTGAAATTGAGTCTAAATAATGAATACACAACATAGATATTATATTAAGGTTACAGTCTCTAATTCCATTGTTTTATATTTTACTTCCTGGACAACTGAATGCTCTAATTTCAGGGTCAAATGCTCAGTAATCACTTAAAATATGTTCTATGGTTTATAGCTCCCCCTTCTGTGCAACCATGCAACAAACTGCAGAACAGATTAAACACAGATGACCTCTATGTGTTGCATTGGTTTTCATGGCAGGTGTTCTTGTTTCTGTAACAATAATGTTCATTTGTGAGACATTGATGTTGTTTGCATGTTGTGAATTGTCAGAATAAAATCTAACACAGATTCACAAAAGCCTGGTCACATGAATCAATTTGCCATGTGTAATGGGAAAGACGTCAAAATCACTGAACTTCATGTGAACCTCAAGCAACGAATGCACTCGTATCCCCCTTAAAGAAAAAGCTCAGCAAGCACTTCTAATATCTACACAAGAAAGGACTTAAATGTCATGAAATATAAGGCTTTTTAAGTCATTTCTGTTTTGTTTTATGGGGGAACAGATTTGAAGCGCTACGACTTTATAAAAATGCTAAAAACAAGAAACTCCAAGCAACTACATTTCTACCTTATTATAATCATACAATCATCTTTACTGGACATCACCAATAATTCATCCCTTTAAAATGATGCTGTATTAGAGTATCTGCTCCATAATACAAATACAAAACTGCACTACACTGAAAACATATATACTGTACAATCTTACTATGATTGCAAACCTGATGATTTCCGAATATAATTAACATTTCAAGTAGGGTCACTAGTTTTTATTCTAAAACAGTATTTATTAAAAGTCCAGCCATAGGGTACTGTGAGCTAAGTGTGTTCCATTATGATTGACTCAGTCACTGTCAAATTCTGATGCATTATCTCTCTGACACATAGAGAGCAAAGGCCTAACGAGTACACCAAGGTCCCAACTCATCTACTGGTGTGATAACAGAATTTATTGATGTCATTTTCCTGAGGGATATGAGCTCTTGCTGCTGCCCTGAAGCTGCCCGGTTTGTCGGTTTAATATCTTGATGTGCACAAGAAAATATGCTACATTGTGTAAGTAATGCCACTGTTTACTAAAATCTTGTAGGTAGAAATGTATTCTCCAGGTTTCCTTTTTGGGTTCATCTAGGTCATTCTCACGCCATTTATTCAAAGGACCTTGGTAATCATTTCCAAAAGTCATAATATAGCAATCATAAAATGTGCTTGGATATTTTGTTGTTTCCCTTGCTTATACCATGATTTTCACAATGCTTTATATTTATCTGTGAATAACCTTTCTTGCCTGAGCTTTACCATAATTTACCACATGTGGCTATGCTTTAACATGGTATGCATTTGTAAGGGTATAAGCAGTAGACAATTTTCCATATTCAGTACTGTAATCTCCTTTCTTCTCATTTGTTTGTTTTAAATACAGATGCACACTATACCCACCATGGCAGGAGCCATGGTGTGTTGCTTGTGATGACATGGATTTATAGAGGGGCAAATGTCCTTTAAGTCTCTAAAATAGATGTAATTTCCCTTCCTTTAGCCTATTGTTATGGGCAGCAGTGTGGAGTAGTGGTTAGGGCTCTGGACTCTTGACCGGAGGGTTGTGGGTTCAATCCCCAGTGGGGGACACTGCTGCTGTACCCTTGAGCAAGGTACTTTACCTAGATTGCTCCAGTAAAAACCCAACTGTATAAATGGGTAATTGTATGAAAAAAATAATGTGATATCTGTATAATGTGAAATAATGTATAATGTGATATCTTGTAACAATTGTAAGTCGCCCTGGATAAGGGCGTCTGCTAAGAAATAAATAATAATAATAATAATAATAATAATAATTGTTTTTACAAACAAACAAACAAAAACAAAACCGGTTTGTTTGGATTTCTCAAGCCCTAATTATACATACAGCGCTACACTTTTATTATATTTTTTGAAGGTTTGAATTGCTTAACTGTATATCTTCTCTAACTCAGAATGACTGCTTCTTCCATGAAATTTCAAAACAAACCAGATAAATACCAAGGAACCAATAAGCAAGATGTGAATTTGGCATACAAAAGCACTAATTAACATTGTATTGATGTATGGCCCCAATGCTATAACAAGGTTAGCAAAAGCCAATTAAAGGCTGCAGAAATGAATACCATGAGGTTGTTTTTAAAACTATAAGCAAGAAAAAGAGTACATTTTAGCTTTCACTTGGCAACACTGACACACAATGCTTGCTGGGAATGAATAGCTCCAAAACAATGAGCATTGTAACTGAGTGTGTACTCTTTCCCCCAATTCAAATATTCCCCAATACGTAATATAAAAAAAAATGGTTAGTGAAGTACTTTATGGTATTCCACAGAGTGTTCTGAAAAAAGGACACCAATTCCAAGATGCTACTGTACAAAAAAAAAAATTGTGAATTTTTATAGGAAGAGAGTCAACTGCAGCAAAAACAAAACAAAACAAAAAAAAACTGTCCTGGTGAGCATCCCACTGAAAAACGCTTGGTCCTTAAAGGGTTAACCACATTATATGTAATTATAAAATATGTATGTAGTCTGCATCTTTCCCCTTTATCTGTTTTCTTTTATTATGTGTATGTTTATAAATTAATATTTCAGCTCCCTTTGATGCAATATCAAGCACTAACTTCAGCTTTTTTATGTGAAACAAATACTAAGTAAGTAACTGTTACACATTATGAAGGCGCATTTGTCTTGTCAAAATTACAAACTTCTTTTTGGCAAGCATTATTTTAAAAAAATCTACATCTAGCATTCAAATAAATGCACATTTTTGTAATCCATGCTCTGACGTCATCATATTTAACCAAAATGCTATAAATCCCATCGACTGTGCTCCACCAATCCTGTTTAATTTACACACCACAGCCCACCAGAAGTACTATGTAACATCCTGTACACTCTCCAGTCCTTTTTTAATATTTCACATTGCTTCCCACCCACCTCGTCTTCGTATTCCAGTGTGTTTTTTATATGTACCTTGAGCGAAGCTGGTGACTCAGTGAGTGCAATAAGCTACGTTAGAAATGAATAGATTAATTTGCTACACAAGGTAACTGTTGTGGGAACCAGCACTGGATCTCAGGATGACCCAAGCCCCAGTGCATTATTTGTCAAACAAAACTCTTAATCCTGCAAAATTGAAATGCCATTTATCTACAAATATTTTAAAAGAAACAGGAACTTTGCCATTAGCAGCTTTCAATGCGTAAAATGACAACGTTCCCTGATGAGCCGGTAGAGAACATTCAAGCCCAGGAATCTCATTAAGTTAGGTACGTTATATAAATACTTTACTTCCTACATGTACTTATACATATACACATACAAATTAGTTTCAAAATGCTGTTTTGAAAAAATGCGTGGCAAGTGGTCTATGGGAAAAATCCAAACACCAAGGTGGTCCCTACATTGAAAAAGGTTGAAAACTACTGGTTTAGAAGAACATAATTTGTATTCAGACAATGTATTGCACAAAAGAACCACATTGCTTTAATGCTGGGTAATCAATGGAAAAGTGCCACTCTATTTATGAGCATCACAAACGTATAAGTCAGCAGTCATTTAGCAGCTGGAACTCATTTCTGAATCTAACAAACTACAACAATAACAAAAGCAGACTCTATACAATCCTCTTTTTAATTTAAAAGCTAAAAGATCCCTGCTGAGATAATAATGCTCTTTTGGCGCATATCACAACAATCTGAAATCATCTTTATCCCCTCTTTTAGGGTCTATTGTCTGCTCAGATCTTCTGTAATTTGTCTATTTGTTCTGAGCCAAATGCTGCAGGATCGTTCTTGCTTCTAGGACCATCTACACATATGCTTTACCCTCACTTCACAATTTCACCCCAAATCCTAACCTTAGAACCACTAACAGTTTGCAAAAAAATAAAAAAATTCAGTCTGTTAATGAATGGGATAACTAAAACATTATTTTCTATACGACAGATGCTTTTGAGAGTGTGGCAGTCCCCGAGCAATTGATACTGGACGAATCAACAGCCTGCCTGTCTTTCCATGAAGTCTGCCTTCAGTCCCAGCAGTACGATCTATAGAAGCTGAAGTTAACATCAGTTTTTCTAGGCAGCATGCAAGTCCTTATTTTCTGAAAAAGTGTGTTTTTTTGTTTTGTAGTGACAGATGTACAAGCCGTGTATAAACAAGGATCCTCAGATTGAGCTCTCACAGCAGTTATTTATTCACTTTTTCAACTGAGGCATAATGACTGGGAGACGTTTACAACAGCACAACAGTATCAGACCAGCCCAATCAGGTTTTATCTCTGTTTCTTCCCAACACTGGGTGCCTGATCTCGGTGCCTCATCTGTCACTTTTCAAACTTGTCCAGATCTGTGTTATTTGCAGCAGTGCAAAGTTGATGTATGTTTTTTTCAAAGAATCAACTTTACTACATAACAGTGGAATTATAAATCTTCTTCAATTCCATGTTTATATGAAGGTAATTAAATATGAATGAATTATGGTAATTGCATGTACAGGACCCTTTTACATTTTTTAATGCACTAATGGCTCTTGCAACATATGTGCCTGGGCTGACCAAATTTGAACTGTCCCAAAAATGCTTAATTGGAAAAAAAGAGGATTTTATTCATGTCATTTTAAATGTGATATTGGAAAAATATTCTCAAAACTTATTTCAGCACTCATACTGTGTAAAAATTGTACTCAAGTACACTAAAATAAACTGTCAGCTGTCTACAGGGTGATGTTAACACACAGCAAATCGGATATGCCTGCCTATTGGTAGGTTTTTTCTGAGCTCTCGATACCAGAGCTGCCGATAGGCCGCTTCCTGGGATGACGCCCTCGGTCCCGCCCACCGAGGGATTAAAACCGTCATACTGAGGAAGCCATTTGTCTTTTTGAATTGAACCCGTGAGGGCGACCGATGCGACCTCGCGGTTGCTGGTTGTCTTCTCTTTCAGGGAACTAGGGTTACGACCACCAACAACATTACGTATGGAAAATGTATACCAGAGCGAGGGAGAAGGAACAGCATCAGAACCGTATAACCGAAGGTGAGCACAGGGAATCTCCTGAAAGGGGTTCTATGAAAGCTGGAGGAGAGGGGATGGGGCCCTCTTTGACAACCATCGACATTCTAAATTGACAGGAATGTACAGTAAAAACAATTGGCAGCTCTTTCATCCCAGACAAGGGATGAGCAGCAAGGAATGTTATCTGGTCATTAAGCCTGACAGGCTTTGAAATTCTAAGCTTATAAACAAAGTGGAAGCTAAAGCATGTACACACTTGCTCAGATATGAACATACTGTAAAGTAACCCACATTATTATTATTATTTACACGATTTAAGCAAGGTTCACATTATAATATACTCAGCTTTTTCAATGACTGTCCAACAAAACTGAGAATGTAAGTAAAGTTAGTATCTGGGGAAGACCTGATTGATTACCAATTGAATACCAGGTTTTAGCTTGAAGAAGCCTTTAGCCGAGCTGCAATTTAAAACTCAGGTCTTTATTAAGACTGAGATCTGCTGAAAGTAGCCTTGGCAAGTTTCTTTTCCCAAGAAAAAATACATAAGCATACAAAGGGACTGAGGTTTAGAGACCTCTTCATTCAGTATGTTTTTTTTATGAGATACCATTTATTAAACATTTCAAATTATTGCCATGTGCAGGTAACTCCAAAAATGATAGCGCTTTATAATTTAGTTGTTTTATAAGCCAGATTATAAAAAATACTGCAGCTACTACTAAGTAAAAAAAAAAAAAGCACCAGGCTAGATAAGCGACCGTGTATAGAGTTAAAGGGGAATCTGTTAAACCTAATTCACAGGCCAAGATTTGTTTCACAAGACAAGCAATAATATGTTTTGTAAAAATAAAAAAAAATTAAAAAAAAATGATTCCACAAATTTCTTCAAAGAGACTAATGTGAGGCTTAATATCAGCTTTCTGCAAGACTTACAGTACAGAGTTCCAAAAAGTCACAAAAATGCCCAGTACATTGGAGCCCCAATAACAAAAAATATAACAAGAGCCTTGCGCTGGCCCTGCAGAATTCAGATATTTATTATTACGTTAATAATAATAATAATAATAATAATAATAATAATAATAATAATAATAATAATGTAGTGGTAAATGTGGGCGAGTAGGGCAGCCTATTGTAGAGTTACTACCAGTATTCTGAAAATGTACTCTACTAAAGATTTTGACTGCATATTTTGTATATAATTAATCTAAATGGCTGGATTTTAGCTCCTTTTGTAGAATACCATTAAGACCAGAATTGCAGAAGCTACCCTTCTGTAGAGAGCCTTGTATATATTATATATGTATAATATGTATATTACACAAATATGGATTGAAGTTGAGGCATATATTTTAGTGGCCAACTACTGTCCCCAGAGGGGGTATGACGGGATTATATGCCCCAATCCTAAAGTTTAAGGCAATATTGTCCCCCGGACAACACTATATCAACACAAGGGGGCAATAGTTTTTCACAAAATATCCAGTCCATTTTATTAAACCTTGAAAGACAGCTTCATCTGCTTCAGGTCTCGAGTCTTGTATTTCTCCAAGACTTCTCTAAATCTGTGTTTTTGGAGGGGAGATATTGCTAAAAGATGGCAGTAGATGTTTTTGTTACAACTTTTGTGTTTTTAGCATCTTTTTACGTTTAGAATTTGTTGAAGCCCATCTTCAGAAAGCTGAGCCATTTTTTCCCCCTTGTGCTATAAAAGGTGAGCACGTTAGTCTAGGTCAGAGTCGTTGCTATGAGTATCGTTGCTATGGAATAATTAAAGTACAAGTACCGTTGCTCTCAATAAAGATCGTTGTTAAAGACTGTAGTGCAAACTATAATCTGTCACATGATGGAGTTTTAATGGATTTTAAAGGTTTAACAGATTTTAAAGGTTTAAAGATTTAATAAAATACATATGGAGCAAAAAACTGTTTAGCAAATAATGCATGGATTGTGCAAAGTACAATATACAGAGCACTTCGTCAGCGTTTTATCCACCTTAAGTATATTTGTGTAACGCTCTGTCTGGGTTTTTGTTTTGAAATGCACACAGCAAGCTATAAAACCCATATTAATCTATAAAGGTTTTTTTTCATCAACACAATATAAAAACTTCTTGTAAACACAGTTTAAGAAAGCTGAACGATACAGAAATATTTAATATACCCTTGCATATTTTAATATTAATTAGGTCATCTGAATTTTGAAGGACAATTTCTCAGCCTTAAAGAAAACTGCATACATTATGAACCCAAATTGCCCAAAAGGTACTACCAAAATAGCATGGTTGACATTTTCTGCAAATCTGCACGGTGGAGTTCAGGTTGGTGCTCCCTTGAGAGTCAACTGATTGGGCTTTTTTGTGTTGTTTGTGCATTGGAGAATCCTGTTAAAAAGAATCCTGAATAGATGAGTTACACTAAGTGTGACTTGTGTTATCTATGCATGCTGATAAGTCTATGAAATTGCTGAAAGAGTTTAGGATATTATTTACAACACGGTTAGGAGCATCAGCTCCTATTTGGGAAGTACTCACATATGTAGAATAAGGCTCCCTTGCTGATGCAGGATAAAAAAAAGGGTCGTGTAGATTGCTTGAGGTGAATTTTTGGCAGCAGAAAACCATATCTTTATACCAAGGGTACTAAACTAAAATGAGTAATCTGATTCATCTTTGTTTATTCTGACTAAGAGTAAATGACTGAGAAAATGCATCAAGATTCAGTCCAGCTCTTAAAATCCCTTTTTACACAGAGCCATAAATGTCTTAAAATGATATGCACAGATGTTGTTATTCATAATTGGCATGCTGGTAATGTTTTAGTCATATCCATCAAAGTGAGATGATTTTTAAAGCATATACATCAATATAGAATCGTCTGAAAGCAGCTGTGTGTCATTGAATTCTTAATAAATCAAAACACAATGTATGAGTAATTGTGTGAAAGATTGCAAACAATAATGCTAATGTAAATGGCTTAAGGGGTGGTTTAATCAAAACGCCATTTTATATCCAGCTGTATGGACACCCATACCATTTATACTGCAGGAGGATCCCACTTCAAATAAATGTCAGCAGTGTGAAAGATTTGAATACAAGTCACTGTAATTATCTTCATGTTAAAATCCATACAAATGCTTATAAAACAGACTCAGAAAGCTGGCCTTTTGGCTGACCCCTACACACTTAATTGATTTTAATAATACTTTCAGAAATTGACATTAAGATATCAAATATATTTTTGGAGCGCTGTGTATTTCCTATTCTGAGATTTAGTGTATTTGCAAGCTGCTGAAAAAACATACAAAATCCTCATGAACTTCTAATATAGCTAGACACCTCACACACTGATCTTTGCTCAAGTAAACTGGGCACCCAAAGCAACTAATTATACCAGCGCCACCTCTGGTGAAAAAGTATATGCCTGTCATTCTTAGCCCGCTGCGTACAAATGAATGAATGGTAACATATGAATGAATGCATTTACTTTCAATCAAGCATCAATTCATAGCAATTCCTTTTCGGGCCAATCTCCATAGCTTCATGCCAGTTCCACTTTTATGAATGAACCTTAATTACAGGACAGCTGTTGATAATGAACAACAGAAACAATAATTCTGGGGATATGAGGCAAGTAAAAACTCTCCTCATTGAATCAAGTCAAATTTTGAGAGTTGAGAGTATATTATTATCATCTGTGAGAAACATAGTCCCCACACTATAACAACTAGGCTTTCTAGACAACAGGGACTGGATTTTAAAGCAGGGGTTTTTTTATAAACAAAAGAGAAAATAGAGGCTGCGTTTTAAACCCATTTCCGCAGCCATGAAGTTAACTTCATATACAGCAATACATAACCCAATAATACAGAAGAAATGTTCCGGCCTATGTCTGACTTAATACAATCTATTTTTTTTAATAACTCCACTTATGAAAGACAGGTGGCCTTTACAGTAAGGCTGTTGATCATTGCATTTCACACCTGCACTATAAATATAACAGCTGTGGAACACAAAATTGGTTCATAAAAAAAGATTCTACTCCCAGTGATGGATTATCATTTTCAAAAGCACTTTCAAAATGGGTAATCGTCTGACGAGTGTACATTTTCTAGCAGTGCCTTTTGGAATCAATGCATGCCTTACCAATAATGGCACTTTTATCTTATTATAGTGATTGAAACTTCTTGTATTCGGAATGAAGATGCACTGAAACAGAGCACAGAACTTTAATCTCATATTTAATTTGTTTTAATGTTCCAAACACATTAAAATAAAACAAAAAAAATATCTGTAAAACCCATGCAGGTAATACATTATCAAAGATAACTGATGTGCTATAAGGAGCAAGAGATTATGCTTTTATTAATTATATATAGTAAGAATACAGCTAGATGGCAAGGATTGTGCATGTAGTTGTGTCTGTGTCTGTCTAAATCCATGAATTTAACAGAAAACATGCCTCATAAACTGCAATTAGTATTGCTTACTACTGAGTGCTTCATAGTAATGAATCAATATTATTTATGTCCATATCATACATTTAGTTAGTGGTATACCATTGAACCATTACACAATATGAATACATGTAAAACATTCACATATGCAAAACATTGCATCTCAACCAGTCTAAATTAATGCAGCCCCAGCTGGGGCTACAGTGTCTACCTGTAATTGATATAGAGCTATAGGATTCCTGAGCTGTGTAATGAGTGTCAATTCAATATGACAACGTATGGTAAGACTGAAGCCTAGCATAAAAAATGGTTCTAAAAAAAAAATTATTTTACATTCAAAACATCTACATGCAGCACCGTTCAACACTGATTCTGTGATTGTGGTATCAAATTAAATATATGCTTTTCTACTTCTTAAAGGAATTCTTCTGACTCTGCAGGATACACAATTACCCGCCATTGTCATTTCTGACAGTAAGTGATTAAGTATTCTTGTCCAGTCACTATCAGAGTGCCTAATGTATTTGGCACCGAGGCACTGCAGTGGGAGAAAGGAGGGAGTCAGTTACGTGATTTAAGACATTGTGTAGGAGTAGAATGGAGAACTGTGATCACTGCGGCAGCTATTCCTGTGATCTTTAATCTGAACATTGCTTTTACGTTGATACAATAAAAGACCTCTGAATCAACATGAACTAGAAGGATTTCCCTTTTTAACAATGCTTTTCTTTTTTTCTATCCTTTCCTTTTTTATTTTTTTGTAAGAATGAAGAACTGAGGTTAAAGCTGGACCCCATCGCTGTCTCAACACTATGTAATCAACCTTTTCTTCTCTAGGGTGGCCAGACAGCTCAAAACAATTGCAATTTTGCTCAAATATCCTGAGCTGCATATTTAATTTAAATTGCTGTCTTTTTAAAATGAAGACATTGTCTCTAAAAAGTGAGCTGTTGTGAGGAGGAGGGCATGGGTGCTTTTATAATCAGTAAAACTGTGCCAGATGGAGTGTTTTCATGCTGCATCAGTTGCTTTATTGCGTAGAAGTTGCGAAAATCCGCCACCTTATTTGCACTGTGTGTTGTCCATGAAGACTTAATTAATATATTTTAGTTTTCAATCAAAGTTTTTGTGTTTTCTTGGTTTGTAATTCGTTTCAGGAACTGCAAACAGTCAAATTGAAGGGCTTAATCTAATTCCTTTAAGAGGCTGGGGAGGGCTGTATGTAGCATGCTTATCTCTCATTTGGAAAGTCATCAGTTTGAGTCCTCCTTGGATATACCTCCTCTTCTAATACCCTTTCCTACAGTAGCAGTACTCTTTGCTGATGAATTATTTAACACCACTGTTACAGGCTCATTTTTCACAGACTTTATCTGAGAGATCGCACCATTTCTAACCAGAATACAGATATCAGGGAAGACCATGAGGCAAATCATGACTTAATCACAAAGGAACCTTTTTTCGTTTGTTTTGTTTTTTCAGTGTTGATTCTGGCAGGGTGGGTGAAGAAGATACAGAAAAGAAGATTAGGGAAGAGTAATAACTAGATCATTCAACACAGCAACTCAAACAAGTTTATTTTAAAAGGCATATTGCTCAAAGATTTAAAAATGCTCAATCTATGATTATGTGCAAACAGTTCCATATGAAGAAGAGATGATCTGACTCCATTATAAGGTCACTGAGATTTAAAACATGCTTTATATGTCATTAAATGCAAGGAAATATAAAAAAAATACATGGAATGCCTTGGTAGAGATTAAAGAATAATATTGGAATATGAAATAATAAAAGGAACAGCAACAAAAAGTCACATGTAACCTGTGTACTTACAGCTGCATGATGAGGTACAGATGATTTGGGCTCTCGTAAATATCTTCTAAAGCAACAATATTTTCATGCTTGATTCTGAAATAGAAAAAAAAGACAAGAATTCAAGAACTTATTTTAAATTCTGCATAAAACAATATGAAAACTGTATATACAAATATCCTTAACCTTTTATTTATATGGCAACCATATGGTACAACCCTCCCAAAATCTATCTATAAACAGTAGGATATAAAGCTATCTATATAGCATGGCTGATGCTTATCAGGAAGCAGCACTGACAGGTAATGTCCTGTAGCTACATTAGTTGACTGTCCCAAGAAAATGTTGTGTCTCAAGGCACAGTGAAATACTTTTCTTACTGCATGATTAAATTTTCGCATTTCATCAAAAATGCAGAATAATTCTCCATTGTCATAGAGCATATTTTACAAAGCCTGTTTAGTACTGATCTTGGATGTTCCCTTAGATAAAGTGATCCAAGATCACTTCTAATCTGGGTCTGTGAAATCATCCATTAGTCTGTTTCCCCCAAAACTGTACAATCATTAAGATTACAAAAAGCAAACTTATTTGGATGTTAGTTATCATTATGCACATCCAATTTAAGGCATCCTGAAGATATCTACTTGGAAAAGTATTTGTGCACATATGTGAGTAAAGAATAGAATCACAAACAGTGAATGACAGTAGTAGCATATCCATCATGTTCAGTAGCTGTAGTCCAGGTTGCAGACTTGTCTACAGTTTATGTAGCTACTTGTCTAATAGGGGCAGCAGTGTGGAGTAGTGGTTAGGGCTCTGGCCTCTTAACCGGAGGGTCGTGGGTTCAATCCTAGGTGGGGGACACTGCTGCTGTACCCTTGAGCAAGGTACTTTACCTAGATTACTCCAGTAAAAACCCAACTGTATAAATGGGTAATTGTATATAAAAATAATGTGGTATCTTGTAACAATTGTAAGTCACCCTGGATAAGGGCATCTGCTAAGAAATAAATAATACTGATCTAGCTTTTACTGTAGATTCAGAAAATGGTTTTGTATTTTGACTTTGTTGCTGTAAATTGTAACTGAAGCTGAATTAAAGTGAGCTGAAATACAGTCTGTTAACAAGTCACTTCTGGAAAGGTTTTGCATGTGTTGATATTCTATTTAAGTTAAAAGTCAAATGCAGTACCCTGATTATAATGATGCAGTCTGGAGTCAAGGAGACCATGCATTTGAGTTCTGCCTTATGCAGAGAATGCAGGAAGTAGTGGAATGGAGTTCTGGGCACAATGGGAGCCATGTCCACGCTGTCTTTTAACCTATTTGTTACTTTAAAGGGCTGTACTGTAAAATGCATGAGCTTTGCATTGGCTTTGATAGGATTAGAATAAGATTTCATTATTTCAGTTTATCTCTGTGATCAAGGTCCTCTCAGACAGGGAAAAGCTGTCAGCTGTGAAAAATATATCCCTGACATTCTCTACACTGTTACAATGATGCCACCTTATAAATATACTGTATTCTGCAGCTAATTCATTTTGTTCTGTTTTTGACCAAGTGAAAATGTCAGGCCTCCACTCAGAATATATGTTTTGCCTTTTGTTGTATTACAATGTTTGGAGAGCATATTAGTAACTTTCACCAATAACTATCATTTTTTTAATCTACTGGCTTCAATTTTAATGAGGAAACTAAAGGGGAAAGCATACATTATGCATCACTACCTGGTCTTTAAGAACTGTTAAAGCCAATATGTGGTGTGTGTGTGTGTGTGTGTGTGTGTGTGTGTGTGTGTGTGTGTGTGTGTGTGTGTGTGTGTATATATATATATATATATATATATATATATATATATATATATATATATATATATATTATTATTATTTAAAGAAATACATTGAAAATATATCCAGCATGGATCCAGCATGCAGTGTAGGTACGGTGGAGAGTGAGAGGGTCTGTGAAACCAGCAGAACAGTGGATCTATAGAATTTAGCAACTGCAAATATCCAACCTTAAACGTTGACAGTTCTTAAAGAGCCATAAAAAGCTAAACAAAAAGTGCAGTATTTTTGTGCTCATCAGGTAACACTTCAAACTTACAGTACACATTTGTTTTTTTGAAATTTAAATTCCATAATCGTTCCAACTTTCCTTTACCCAATAACACAGACAAACTCTTATTGGGACTAAACATTTGCATTCAATTTTTTTTTTTTAACTAATCAGAGTTAACAGCAGGATTATTTCGAGACCTGTTCACTTGGTTTTACTGTTTACTGCTTGCTTAAAAAAATGACTATTGCATGTTTTTTTATGATCTTTTGTTTTTATTGACAGAGGAGCAGCTGAAACAGAGCCCAATTCGATTAGTTTTATTGCTGAAGGGCTACATTGAGGAAAATTCGGTTATGTGATTATCAGAGTTAATATGGAGCAATATTTATTTGAATTAAATTAGCACAATATTGATGATAATTTCTCCTAATGTTGCTTCTAACAAAAAAGGTAATTGGTTTTGGCCCACAGTCTTACGTGACTGTATATGCTGCTGTGTGTCAGCTGAGTTACAGACCACCAAAGAGGAGGTCGGAGGACATAGAAAATACCAATTTTAAGAGAGCTACAGTATAAGAATATAATCTTTAAGAAAACTGAACCTAAGTGGGAAATACCAGGCATAGCAGCAGCATCTTCTACAAAGCTTATTCATGCCCACTGAGTACAGCTTGAAGATAAGCCTGCCATAAAGAACACATTAAAACCAGCTCATGCATTTAGGGTGCTGTACTAAAATAAAAAAGGCCAGTTCCGTTTGCCAAAATTACAATGTCTGCTAAAAAAAGGCAAAATGTAAAGAAATAAAATACACCCCACAAAAAGTACACTTTTGGATAATTTAAATAAGTCAATAATTATATACAAATGTGTAAGTGGCTGGAAGGATCCTATTATAAGGATATACAGTAAAAATGTCACTATGTCACTAAAGAGATTCTGTGAGATTCAATATATTAGTCTGTATATTTACCAACGAGATTAATAAACCTTAACCAAGCAGGATGTGTTTTTGTTGTACAGAGGTAATTGGATATGAAACAACCTGTGGGGTCTGGCATGGGTCAGATCCCAGGCTTTCTATTCATCATACATGCTCTGAACTACATTGCTGAATCAGAACCCTATTACCTGGAACATGATAGATAAAAAAAAAAAAAAAAAAAACAATTCAGTATTTCATTTAATCAGTAACGTTTGACAAAGGGTAGCCTCTCAAAAAGGTTATACCTAGTAACTTGATTTTCTTACCTCCCATCTTTATCAATATTATGGGCATTTAAAGGTTAAGTTATTGGATAAAGGTCATGCTAGAATAATGAGAAGCCCTTTATTTTAAGCTATTTTTCCACAGATGTGTGGATGTGGTTAGACTAAAACTCTCCTATACTGGGGTGCTGATTTAGAAAACAATGAACTTGCAAACAGAAAACGGACGCAGCTATATTTCTGGAGTACTTTGTGAGTAAAATTGTAGCTAAGTTATTGTCTTACTGTTACCCCGTTTACACTAGCCACTGGGCAGCTTAGCCTAAACCCAGCTGTCCTAGTTTGAGCCGTCATAAAAAGAAGTGACCTATTCCACAGAGTTGGCGTCAAGCTGTCTTGGCTCTCATTCATGCTCTACTATGAATGCATTTGTACCTTGCAACCTCAGCTTGTGTTTAATCAGAAAGAGAAAAACGTGTGTAATAGAGATACACTTGAGTTTAGGTGCTATGTGCACATACAGATCCAAAGTCGACTTACAGTCCAGTACAAGTGGCTCAAATGAGAAGAATCTGTTGTTCCAACCGGGTCTAAGGCAGCTCAGGTCAGAGATGTAAGTGTAAACACAATTGTGAAATAAAGCTGGTTTTTTTTTACCCAGTTGTTCAAAGAGTATCTTTATTGCAGCCAGAGCCGGCGTCAGGGGGGGTTCAAGGGACACAACTGCAGCCTTTGGGGGGGCCCAGCCCTGAGTCAATTTCTTTTTTTTCTGAGCCCACTTGAATGAGTAAACATAAAACATATATAGGCGCCCCATTCTGGCAATCGGTTAGTATTACGGTCATGTGATTGCTCTGCTGGCAGATGTAACCAACAGATGGTAAAAATTCAGTATTTAAAAAAAAAAGTACATGCTTTTGGGATATTAATTTGTTAATATATATATATATATATATATATATATATATATATATATATATATATATATATATATAGTGGTATTGAATGCATTTGTAGTGTTGTATTGAATGCATTTGTACTGTGGGCTAAATTTTGTTGCAGATGTTTTTTTTATATATATATATAGAAATGTTTTCATACTATCTTTTGTACTTAATTAATATTATTATTCATTTCTTAGCAGACACCCTTATCCAGGGCGACTTACAATTATTACAAGATATCACATTATTAATGTACAGCAGCAGTGTCCCCCACCTGGGACTGAACCCACAACCCTCCGGTCAAGAGTCCAGAGCCCTAAACACTACTCCACACTGCTGCCCTGATTAAATAACATTAATTTAGGAATCCAATTGATGCCTATGATTAATATGTTTTTGTGACATTTGAAGCTATTAATATGTGTTTATATATATATATATATATATATATATATATATATATATATATATATATATATATATATATATATATTGTTCACAAGCATCTTAAAATAACATTATTATTATTATTTGTTTATTTAGCAGATGCCTTTATCCAAGGCGACTTACAGAGACTAGGGTGTGTGAACTATGCATCAGCTGCAGAGTCACTTACAACTACGTCTCACCCGAAAGACAGAGCACAAGGAGGTTAAGTGACTTGCTCAGGGTCACACAATGAGTCAGTGGCTGAGCTGGGATTTGAATCGGGGACCTCCTGGTTACAAGCTCTTTTCTTTAACCACTGGACCACACAGCATCCTTAACCATAATGTTACAATATAGTTTGTTGGAAAATAAGAATAAAAGTTTTTGCTGCTGATGTATTTATTTATTTATTTTCAAAAGGTTTTCTTTAGGTTGTGCTGGAGCTGTGCTGCATATTTCTTTCTTTTTCTTTATTGTGGGGGGGGGGGGGGGGCTACTTCACAGTCTTGCACCAGGGCTAGTAAATCCCAGCCCTGGCACTGATTGTAGCTACTTAGTTTTGCAACCCAAGTTTACCACAAACCATCCATGTATCATTAATAAATAATAACAATAATGTTCACAATGTTTAGCAGTGGGCAATGTGCCAGCTGTTACATTAGCACTGCAAGACAATGAATAAGGTTCAGCACATATTAAAACAAAACATGACAACAATGTTACAGAGAAATAGCACAGAAACAAAGTAATAAACGCAAATGCCGTTATTAAGAAATGCTTTAAGGGCAAGCAGTAAATCTCTAAAATGAAATGTCTATAATGCATTTGTTAAGGCCTAACTGCAATCTCAGTGAATAAATACTGCATTTAGAATGTGCTGAATGAATAGTAATAACTTGTATTAATGTGTGACAAGGCAATTACTTTGTTTCTATGGCGACGGTTAAATAAGTGCATCACAATTACAAACAGGGATAGTTGTACAATATTTTTTATGATGCAGTACATACAATTCAATTGAACTTTTGTCTATGGTATAAATCTAACTTTTCATTGTGTGGTATTTGTGAAAAATAAATTAAAAATGTGATATTTGTGTCTGTTACTATTTCCATTCTGGTGAATGAAATGTAATTAAACTAAATAAATTATCTGAGAACTACAGAAACACAGCTACAAGTGTATCTTTCTTAGTCGGAAACAAGTTGTTATACTTAGGGGCGTGTTTGATACCCAATGTCATCAATATTAATCTACATTGCTGTTGAGCCACTCAACTAAGGTATTTTTTCTAGAGAGGCGGTAATATGATGTGCACTCCGAGCCTGCCTCATTGACTCTGACACTGACAGTCTGAGTGAGACAGTGACAGTCACAGACAAATTGGACAGTCAGAAGGTGCCGCCTTCTTTTTCTGTACCACGCCTAGTGTGATGGTTGATTATGATTATGAGGGCAGGTCCTCCTAACCAACCCCTAAAATAATTATCTTTTTAGAGAAGCTCATAGATATACAAGCAGCCAAAACATACAGTAACTAGAAACCAGTTTCATCCTGATTGAGGCTCACCAGCGCAGTGTAACCTTGTGTCTTGACCATACTCTTGTTGTAATTTTGCCCTACATTTCAACTGACAGCTCCAGTTATTGGTAAGTACAGGGATACCCAAACATGTTATTTGGGTATTTGCATACCCAGTTAACATTTTTGGGGGTATTCCTGTCCTTAACAATGACTGGAGTTGCCAGCTGAAATGAAGGGAAAAATTACTACACTGTTTTGACTGCTTGTTTATCTTATTATTAAGTTATTTAGCAGTTATTTGTTTATCTATGAGGTTCTCTAAAAAGAAAAGTGTTATGAAATTTGTTATTTATTTTGTACTTCATCTTTTATGCCTTTAAGGTCAACTCAACAGTATAACTAACAAAAAACATTATTTCCTTATTAGTATGTATTCAAGACTTATTGTCTGTCATTTATTATATATTAAAGACTTGTCTGTTGTTTCAGCCGATCTGATTGAAATCAGTCGATTAAATGGCACGTTATCAATCAAAATCATCCCATATTAATGGACCAGTAGGTACCTACTAGCTTACTACCCCCTACCCCTAAACCTAATGTCTACAACTAACCTAATCTATACCCCTAAACCTAATCTCAATCCCTAAACTTTACTATTAAAGTCATTTTTACTATTATGTCAACACCGCTACTACATCCCACGTCCATTAAAGCCCTTCATCCCAACCTACTGTACCTCTTAGGAGGCTACTAGGTACCTACTGGCCCATTCCAATGGGATGATTTTCCTTTATAACGTCCCATTCAATCAACGGATTCCAATCAGATAGGGTGGTTATTAATTTGTTGCAAGACTTACTGGAAAGAATTTCTATTTGAAATTAAACAGTTCTTTCAATAATTAAAGGCTCCGTGTCCATCCTGTTACATGAACAATAAAATGGCATCATCACTTTCACTTTTTTAATTTCTTTTTTAATCTCTATAATATCAATGTTGTATTAACTGGAAATCACATATTCATGTGCCTGCAAGTAGTCAAGTAAGTTTCAAGTGTAGGACATAGACTTAATTGAAGGATTAAAGTTTTGATCAACAGTGAACTTATTGCGAATTCATACCAGGCAAGGACTAATTTATGTGGTAAATCAAATAATTAATCATTAGCTTTTATGTGTATTTAATATCCATGTTCTAGCCTCTTGTAACACAACTATCGCTTTTAAACAAAATTAGATGAGAAATAAAAAGTGTAGTACACATTTATATGAATGCATTTGAACATGTCAGTCCTGTTACTGAGTATGAGGTTGTGTTATGAAAGAACCAATATGTAGGAAGGCTGCTTTAAAGTTATCTTTTTAGTTCCACAGTTTGAAACAGTGCATGTCAGAGTAAAAGAAAAACACAGTTTCAAATGATTAACGCTACCTTGGTTTTCTTGCTACAATGTCCCCACAAAGGGAGCAAATACAGAGCCTTTACCAAAGCAAACTGGGCATTTTCTGCTAAATAAATAATGAATGCTTATGTTAGACACAGTCTACTAGATTCATGTACTGCCTTGTCTGATTTAAGCTGTAAATAATGTATTTAAAGAAAACTCCTCAGATCCATTAACAAACCACAACATTACAATGCCTGCAATGGCAAGACTTTGGGTTTAGAATATTGCAAATAGGCCCTGGATACAGTGAAACACTGCTAGTGAAATGGATTACCAGTGTTTATTGCTTCATACAATTTGAGAGGGTGACTGGGCTTCCATGTCATAGATTTTGGGTCTGGGGAGAATAATCACAGTATGGCATCTATAGCATCCAGACTGGGATAAAAAATATATAAACAAACAAATGAATCAACCAATCATTAAACAGAATCTTCAATAACAAGTATTTTTTAAACATCCATCTATAATAATAACAAGCTTGTTAATATTTCATGCTCAACAATCACAAATGAAAGTGCATTCAATGGCAATTACAACTTAAATGACTAATGTCAGAGAAGTAATACACTACCTCCTACAACATACATTTGAATGCAAGTTTTTAATTGAGCAACGGAAGACAATTTGCATTAAAAGCTGTACAGGGTCACACATGAAATGATGACACACAACCTACACAACAACTATGGAATTTCCAGTAGGCATGTTCTATTGTAAAAAAGATCAGCCTACAGCCAACTTACACTAAGCGTGAGGACTTCTAAATCATGCCCAGAACAGGCAAAAAGAACAATTTATACTGTCGGCCACACTGGGTTCAGTACATCATAGTAGGACTGTACTTTCTGCAAAATGATACATTATATGTGCACCCTGAAATAAACACATTTTTGTGTCAATTTACAGGAGGACTCATTACTGCTGTACATACTGTGTTTACTGTATTGCTGCTGTGCAGGAGGGGTGTCATGGAAAAACATGATAACCCCCAATTTAATTTAGCCTATCCTTTCTTCATATTACCAACCAAATACAATTTTTGGAAAACGGAATCGTTTGTGGGAAATCACGTTTTTCCATCACGTTTTAATTGTACTTTAGTATTTAGCAAAATTAGGTCAATCTGAAATCTCTGATATCAAGTTCTTCTTTCCAGAACATCACTCAATGGCCAGTGGTTGATTAATCAAGATCTCATTTTTAAAGAAACCCCTCCTCCAACAAAACAAGTAAAACATGCAGCATGTGGTGTTTGATTATGTACTGACTAGCCAAATGTTTTATTGAATATGGTATACTCTATCCTGTGAATACATGTTACAATGTTATCTGTTACCACAAAGGAAAGATGCTACCAAAGGTCCTTTCATACATAAAAACTAATGCAGAAAACAGGACAATTATGTTGTTGTGGTTTTTTGCTGCTAAGCAACAGATACGTAGGATGTATGCTTTATGCATGTGTGTGGAACCTTTTTGTCAAGTCCACTTGTCAGATTACTTATTATACAGAGCTGACTGGGGATTTTCAACTGACAAATAAGCAGTTTCTTTGTTTCCAGTTTCTACAAGTAAAATAAAAATGTTTGAAACAACGCTCTTTGTGCCTCATACAAATTCAGTACCGAATCGATTAGTTGTGAGTGCCTGTTCTTGGAGTAAATGCAAAAATCCAATAATGCTGTTTTAGAAAGAAGTGATTAGATGCACAAAAACAATGAGAAAGTGTAAATCTCTCCATCTCTCCCTTTCCATTTTGGGAAAAAAGCTTAATGTACAGTGGGCAATGAACAAAATGTCTCAAATTGTTTGAAAGATAAATGTATTCACATCCCCCGCACTGGTTTAATCATAAAATTAAATTGCAGGTTGTGGGGGCATTTTATAATTGCTAACTATATATCAAATATAAAGTGATTGGAATAAAATAGAATTCTCCAGGTGTTCTTTTTAATCCACTACACAGGTCTTTAAGCTGTCGTCATATTTGGCTTATTCAAGGAATTGGTCTTACATTCAGGGCTTATCCTAAAGCATATGGTTAGGTTTATGGAATCTGAGATGACTGCTGTAAATATAGAACCAGACATTGGTGAGTGTCTTTGCACTCTAAGCAGAGGACATACAGCGAATATGTTCTGACAATGCAGTTAGTTTATTGATCAAAACAGCACTATCTGTATGGTTGACCTTTTCTGTGGTGGGTGGTGGGAGTGTGCACACTTCTTCCCAGTGGGGTAAAACCACAACTTCGGATAGCTCTTCTCTGATCTAAAAATTGACATATTACGTGTATAATGTAATGTGTTACAGTTTAAGGGAAGATAAGTTACTATCAATTTGGTGCATGATTCTAAAATCTACGCAACCCCTAACATACAAACCTTTATGGAAATGTACATTAACAAACTTTTTTTTATTGGGGGGGGAGTTAAGATAATAAGGCATGAAATTTACTCCAGTGGTTTTAAATCATACACTACCAATATATTTTCAGGTTTGATATCTAGCTTTTTATGAGTCATGGGGGTCTATTTATAAAGGGTTAGCACCTGTCCAAATGAGGAAACAGGAGTACATGATTCGATTTCGTCCATAGCCGCCTATTTAACGGCAGTTGCTATTCATAAGAGATCATTCAGATGTGTCGTTAAGCCCCAACAATTTTTGTTAATTAAGGCATTTTCTTAACGAATTGAGAGAAAGGTTAACGATTACGTCACTAGCATAAAGTTTTCATCGGTCCTGAGCGTCACCCTGCTATTATCCAAAAGCTTTATATGAAGGACAATGTTTAATATAAATATATACTCACACAAGAACATATTCTCTGCCATAATAAGTTTGAAACAGCGCTGTGAAGCGGAGAGCAAGTCAGAGACTGAGAATAGACAGTTATTTTATTATTATTTATTTGCCGTGATCCGCAGCTGACAGTGGTCCTTCCTTTTTATTTCTTTTATCTGTGTTCACAATAAACAGTTTGGACAAATACTGCCTGTGTGAACCTATTTATTTTCATGGAGAATTACAATATACAGTATACCTGTGCTGCTGATGCAGTCGTGTGAAATTTGGGCTTGCTTGCTTTTTTTTTTTTTTCGTGCACCACAAAACTATCCATTTTGTGTACAGTGTGCAATAAATACTGCGTGAAACTTAAACATAAACTCACCCCTGATTGATTCCCTGCTTTAAGCGGGGTTTATTATTATTATTATTATTATTATTATTATTATTATTATTATTATTATTATTATTATTATTATTTATAATAATAGTTTTCAAATGTCCTCCTACAGTGCTTTTTTTTTTTTTTTTTTGGTCCTGCAGTTAATGAAATTCTTTTGTGTGCGTATGGAAATGTGTTTTTTCCAGCGTTGCCAAAAAAACGAAAATATAAGGTAGCCTATTTATTTAAAAAATACTTTTTTTTCTAAATTTTGCCAAGTCCTGAATTTTTGGGAGACGTGATTGGGGCATCGGAATCAGGTTTTGCAAACTGCCCGTGACTGGCAGCTGCAGACTCGGGTTTCAGTAGTACTGTCGGTAGATTCCGTTTTTCTTTTTGCAACAGCTATCGACGGCAACCAGGGAGCATTAATAATGCTGATGATGTCATCAAAAAGAGGGAGATTTTCATTCTTGAACGACTGTATACCCATTCATAAAGTGCTTTGCGACAGTCGCCTGTATTCTCAGATCATTTTATGAACAGCAATATGGACGACTGTCGTTAGTTTTAAAAATGAAATTCGTACTTTTATGAATAGGGCCCATAGTGTCCACATAAACTAAGAAGAAAACATGATGATATTTTGGTAGATGTGTATGTTCTTCTGTTTTAATTAAAAAGCCCCTAGGAATTAATAATTTAGGGAATAATTAGCAATTTGGTGCTACAATGTAAGACAGTCAGATCAACAATACTGTAGAGTTGGAGAGGGACATAACCATGGAGATGTAATGTACAATACGCAGATTTAAAAAAAAAAAATCAGTGTTCTAACATACATTCAAAACTTCAAAATAGTTTCAAATAATAATAATAATAATTACAACAAAAAAAAAAACTTTGGGGGAAAATAAATGTTGATCAGATAAATGACAAAAGCAGAAAATACCACCTACATGCTGTAAATGAGTGTCAAAAGATAAACCATTAGATAATATGAGGTGAACTTAGATTTTCCTGTAAACATCAGAGCTTATTATGACTCCGTAGGATTGTCAGAACTGTTTCTACTCAGTTTTCACTCAGGGCCTGCATGGTTACTGGTACAGTTGGGTTTACATTATTCCTTACATTGTATTACTGTATTTGGGTGAAATAGGTAGCATGTACTTACTTTCTGAGAACAGCAATCTCATTCTCTATGCTGCTTTCCTTGCCCTTTAGTGCTTTCTTTGGGATACACTTGACGGCAAACATTTTCCCAGTGGACTTCTCCTCAGCCAGCACAACTTCTGAAAATGCTCCACTGAAAAAAACCAAAATACAGTACCTATTACTTTCTGTTTCATCACTATTGCAGACCAGCACGGTGCATTTGTTAAAAATAATGTTATAATGTGAGTTAACATTTCAGTTATGTTGCAACAGCTTGGGAAAGTTTTAACAGAAGATGTGGTGCACCAAAACTATTTTGAGCCAAAATCACAATTATTATTACTCTAATCCCACCCCCCACCCCCACCCTCCCAAGAGAAGAGTTCTATGAGACTGGGCTGAAGCATAACCAATCAGTTTAAGGAGGCTCACACTGAGTGCTTTCATGACCACTTAAACTTAATTCTGTTTAATTTTTGTATCTTGTAAGTGGTAATCTGCAGCTGCCATGTGAACAAGATTCTGCTTCTCAGGGGTTCTGTGTCTTGTTAACATTAATTAATAATTAAAGTGTGACAATAAGTTAAATTTGAGCTTTTATTAATTCACATACTTTTATATGGCTTCAGACGTTATTACCATAAAGGACAGTCCATATGAATCAGATAAGTCACTACTGACTGTACTGGAGGGATTCACAGGCTCTGAAAGGCATATGGCCCTGGAGGTTCTAGTAAATAGGTGAGCTGGCACAGCTATATTTCCTAACAGTCTACATTCCGAACCATTTAAGCTTTGATTTTTATTTGTTTTGTTTTGTTTTTTTCACCTGCCAGCCTGACAAGTGTTATTCCTGGGTGTTCCTACCATTCCTGACCTGTGTGTCACAGCTGGAGAGCAGGGGAAATGGGTTAGCATTAACCCATCTTTATTACAGCTCATGTGCGTGGATCAGTCTCTTCAAATGTTAATTACTAGCACTGCTGAAGAACCACTTCAAACTGACAGGCATGAGTTGTTATTCCCAGGTACAGCTTGCATTGAAATTAGAAAACTGTTCACAATATTACATATTCACAAATAAATTGTAAAGCATACTTAGAAAGCTTTGCTATGCGTCGATTATTGCTTATAAAATCCTTTCTTCTAACACTGAACCTAACCCTAGCTCTCAGTGGCTGTTCAGGTGTGTGTTTAAAGGACAATAATTGCAGAATATTTGACCTGTGAATACCTTTCTTTGTAGCCATTATTGATAAGGGCACTTCCTGCACTTACAATAGAAGTCACATGATAAAAGCAGAGACACATTAAACAGTCATAAGAAAAAAAAAATACTGAATGCAAACATTATTCTGCTAAACTTACTGCATGTGTTACATCAGTATTTTGCTTACATTCTTAAAAGGCAACTTGGCAATGAATGGTATGAGATGTCAGGTTTATTTGAACTAATGTCTTATTCTGTAATGTTTTGATTTACTTTGTAACCTTTTTTTTATTTAGTTACTGCATCATAATCTAGTAACTTTTAGGAATTCTGAAGTCTAAAACAATCCTCAATAGAACTGTCAGAATCTTGTTAAGACCTGTGTACAATCATTGGCCTGTCTCTCTGCAACAGTCTGCCCCTAGTGGCTATAGTAAATATCACATTTACTCTAGTACTGGATAACCAGACTCTTAGAGAGCATGTACTTACAACTTGGACATTCCGAGAGCTTGACACCACAGGGGTACTTTGAGTTTAAAAAAGCCACCAGAGTGTAATGACGGAAATGATAAATGCTACAATGTGAATCTAAACAATGACAAGAACACATTAGTTAACATAACTGTGATATTTCCTACGCATACCAGATTACTCTTTAAAGGGTAGGAAGACGTATACATTTCCATTAAAGCTTACAATGATTCGGGTTCTGAATCATTGTAAGCTTGTAATTCTATATATCTACCGTATTTCTTCAATTTGGCGCAGCTGCGTTTATTTTTAATTGATCAAAATGACTGCGGCCCTTAAACGAGGGCGGAGATTATACAAGGGTGGCCTTTATAAATAATACCATGCTTTACAAACGCTGCAATATTTTATTACATGATTTAAGGCATTTTAGAAATGGCGCCATGAGAGGCTCCGATCTGCAGCACTACAGTCTTGTGTGTTTTTGGGGCTTAAATATAGTACATTTACTGACAGTTAACAAGAGCCTATTAGGTGGGAGTTGGGAGGTCAGGGGAGTACTTTACCAGCGAATCAGGAGTGTGTATTGGTTGCTATGGGCGGGACAAGAAGAGGAGAGAGAACGGTAGTTGAGTGTGATGCAGTTGTTTTTCTTAACGAAAAATATTACCTCTGAATATCAGTTTGATTTCTTTTCATACTAAAATATACCCTACTCGGTTATTTTTTTCTCTCACTGTAATTTACCTGCTGTTTGTAATTTCTCTGTAAGAGAAACTGAAACTAAATCTTCTCATAGATAGTAAGCAAGTTTTATTATATATATACTTGTACAGAACTGAGTAAAATTCCTATTGAATAAAAAACAAAACAACTAAACCCCCTACAAGAAGATATTTTCAGCCAGCTTTTGGATAGTTCTTAGAGTGACCGGCAAAGCTCTAAGTTCCTCTGAGTTTAAGTTTTCACCATCCAAGCTGACGACGAGGTAAACAGACAGCCCTTGTTTTATCCCCTGCTGTGTTGGCACTGAACTCTGCTGGAAAAAAAAGGAACGTGAAGGACTGCTGTGCTGTAAGTAGTTCATCTTGGGTTGTCTGTCGGGACTGTACTATGAAATAACATTTGCTTACTAAGGTGGATGTACATTCATTTGTATTACATGCTGGATTGAGGTTCGGAGGTGTCATGTACATAGGCAGAGTTGCGCGTTTCTTTATTTTTTGAGCAGGGGTAGAAAAAATACCTTTACGTTTTTTTATTGAGAGCGGCGTTTATTAAAAAGCTGATATCTGAGGGAGGCGTTAAATCGAGGGTGGCGATAATTCGAATTAATACGGTATATATATATATATATACATACACACATACACACCGATTCCATATAAGTCACATGATGCTGTGACATGTCAACTTTGCTGTTTCCACTGAAACAGATGGGGCCCACCAGAGTTGAAAGATTACAGAAGAAATAAAAAGATATACCGGTACTTCCCTCCAGGTTTGACCTGTGTGTGTTTTTTTTTTTATAAATGTGTTTTACCGGGAAGTTTACACACAAATATTTGCATCTCATTTTCAAAGTTTTCCCTGGAGACTGCAGTTGTAATCACTCTTTAGTTGCAGATTAATCATACAGGGAAAGCATTTACATAAAGCATTTACAAAACATTACCCATGTTCAGTTTACCGTTTATAGGACATATTACATGTATAATGTAATGTGTTATAGTTTAAGGGAAGATAAGTTACTATCAATTTGGTGCATGACTCCAGAATCTATGCAACCCCAACTGAGGAATTAAACTGTAATATATAAAACTTTATGGAAATGAAATCAGAAGCTATAATAGCCAAATTGAAGAATTAAGATGTAACCATTTTGCAGTTTTGTAATGGAAATCAGAAATTATAAGAAATGGTAGGTGAATAAAATGCACACTTAATTCTGATAATATAAAGTACATAGGTCCCTGTGACAAGGTGGCTGAGTGGGAACAGGTGCAGAAGTCATGCAGTGCGGTAATTAAACAGACAGAACCTTGTAATCCAGTTTGGAACAGTGAACTTTGTTTTTATTCCAGGTCTGGTGACCTAAACAATAATCCCCCGGCAATACACAACAATGTGTACTGCACTGGGTAAACAATAACGGGATTGCAGTCCCAACTAATAAACACAATATCTGACCCACAATAATACATACACGGTCACCAGTCCTGGGTGCGTGCAGTAGTGCTCGTGGTGGGTGATACAGGTTAATTAATGACTATTGGTGAAGTGCCGTTCCGGTTTAGTGCTGGCCCTAGGCGACAGCTCCGGAACTGTGTTAGCTGTCTGGTAATGTGCAAGACAAGACAATTACAAGACAAAACAAACAAAACACTCCCGGTACTTTTTATGAATAGGAACGGAGTCTCTCACAGTCCTTCTCAGTTTATTTACACAAACCAAAACGAAGGAACAGATTATGATTCTCCGTCCCCTTTTATGCTGTCACACATGACCCCTTGGTAAATGAGTGCAACCGCCTCTCCAATCTGCGGCTGCCATGTTGTTTCCCTTCTGGGTCAATGCGTTATTGCAACAGAGTCTCATCCAGGGAACTCTGTTCTCACTGCTTAGCACCCTCACAGGTCGGAAGGAATATTTACAACCAAGAATCATTGTATTTCTGTCACAGGCCCTTACTAATTCAGTCACCTTTGTAACACCACATAAACATTTTCCATCAAGGTCTGAGAAAAGTGACATATGTACTCACTAAGCACATAGGGTTCCACAAACCAAATCACAATGTGCCTGCTTTCAATCTAAATAATCTTTGTTGGAATAGAGTATAATGTCACCATGACAACAGTGCCACTGAATCTTATCTCTGTGGTTCAGTGTACTGCTGTGCTGTCTAAAATAATACTCAGGCCAGTTTACTGTTCACTGTTCAGAAATCAAAAGAGAAAAAAGGGCACAAGACCAACTACTGGTTATACACTGTATATTATTTTACAATTTCTTCAATCAGATCATTTCAGTTTTTCACACTGTACCTTGAAGCAGTTCCAGTTCTGGTGAAATGAAACTAGCTGTCAGATTGCTGTAGGCGGCTACACAAAGAGATCTATCCGTTAGAACTGAAAGTGCTGCATTTGATTTTTTTCCCTGAGGATCATTAAATTACAATGTTGGCTGTTAGGACTCAAGGATGATGCTGCTGATATGCAGGGGGAGGGAAGACTGGACCACTCCCACAAAGGTGTGGGATTTTTTTAGGTTTTAGGTTCAAATGCCCACATACACTCTCAAATCAAATTCTACTGCCATTATAAGTCACTAGACATAACACAATCTGAGGTGTACAACCACATCCACATACTTAATAATGTCTACAGGTACCTAGATATATCTCCAAACAGAAAATAAAGATGTTCACATTTTTCATGCTTTTAGTTCATTACTTTATACCCACCTTATTCTTGTTTTTGGACATTCTGCTACCCTGGACACCACCAGTAATGGAACTTGTTTGTGTACCAACTATAAAGACCCTATATGTCAAAGCATCTGGTCTGTATCATTGATATGGCCAAACACACTGGTATAAAAATCACCTGTGTATCAAATATTAAAACAGTAAGACGTCTGCATACAATGTTCATATAACACTGCAGATAGGAAGTCACAACCTCAAATGGTTTCCAAGATTCAAGTCTTTGACACTGGGGGGCGGGGGGCAGCTTTGCAAAATGAAAAAGTTGATTTTGTTGATTTTTCTTGTATGAAACCCACAACCGAACTTGCCACAGTGTAAGGCAAACATTTGCTGTATTTATTTTTAAGTGTTAAAATACGTATATTGACACTATTCTTTTAGAAATGGGAATGGGAATATTATACGGCAAGGGGTAAATTTCATGGAATTCATTAAATCTGTGATAACTGTGAAAAAAATAAAGCCTTAGTAATTATGGACTAATATTGCTTGGCAATACTGAATTTTATCATGAGGAAGGATAAAATAAATCACTTCAACATGATGTCAGTGTCTGATCGAGTTTCAAATGAGTGTTCTGTCTGCGCCAGTTTTGTTAAATATACTCATAACAAGGGCCATTGTGTGGGCACCAGGTCCTCTACATCTCTGATATTGTTTCTTACTAATTATATACCAGACATTTAAAACAACCATTTGCTGATATTTGTAAAGCAGACCATCTGCACAATCTGTCACAAACATTAAAGCCTTTAAATATAAAAAAAAATTGTTAACAAAGTATTTGTTTCAGGGATATATGCCTGTTGCTATGGTATCATCATCTTGCACTAATGAATGAATTTCAATGAACTGCAGTGCTGAGATATAGTTTCTGTATTGATTACTTGAATAATTCTTCAGGTGTTGCTAAGTACAGTATATTAGTGAAACCCACAGTAATGAGTCAATGATTCAATAGGTATACATTTTGTTTTTATATGGAAACACTGTCAAAGAAGATAGCTCATATATTTTAAGTAATGTTTTCATATTATATGGATTCCATGAGATATTAGAACGATACTAATTCCATTCAAATTTTTTATATATGGTGCATATGGGTCATTCATTTCAAATACGGAGCTTTACTGTATGGTGGACCTACATTTCAGACTAGAAGGATTTTGTCTACAGTAACATGGCCAATCATACCAATGTGTGCTTGCAAATTATTAAGCTCGTTGATCTATTGATGTGCAGCTTTGGTTTTGGGGAACCATTTGCTATAGCAATCTGCAACTACACGTCATGGAGCTCAGTACAAAGACATTCAGAAGTTAAAGGGTTACAGGCTTTCATAAAAAAGCACATAATAAGGAAACACATACAAATAAACAAGTACAACACTGTAAAATATAGTATTAATATTTTAAACAATATTGAAAATGTATTTTCTTTCCATATGGATCAACCGTTTTGTATTTAAGCCATACAGCCATATAGGGATATCCAGGATAAAATGGGTAAAACAGTTAAAAGCAGTACAAACACCAACAGCTACCCAAGTACAGAATAACAATAAACAAACAGGCAACTTAACTGAATCATTTCGTTTGGACCATGTAAGCACACTGTAATCCTAAATAAATAATACCATTAGGTATCATCTAGAATATGACCTTATAAAAAAAAGAATTACAAAGATTCTCATTCTTTCAATGAAGAAAACAGCAAGTACAATAGATAATCACCATCTTGATCATGTGTTCAAACTGAACGACTGCATTATTGCTGTGCTGACAGATGGTACTAATCTTGCAACCCATATTTAGATATTTATGAATGCATGGCAAAGGGGTCAGTTACATCAACAATAGAATGAATAATAATTTTCCTTTTGGACGGAGAAGAAAAAATAAAATACTGATTCATAAAATGTGGTACTAGTCACCCATTCATTGTGTGCCCTGTAGCTACAGACAGGATTTACTTGAAAAACAAATACTGGTCTCAGCAGCCCTTCTTTAATTTGCCAACGCTTGCCTCAGGATCTCACTTGTCACTGTGAAAAATATCCAGGTTAAACTTACTTAAACAAAATAAACAAATAAATGGCTTTGTGTTGAATACTCTGCTGCAAATGGGTTTCTCAATGGCATGTTCTTTTATGTTTTTTTGTAAATAATCAGTTTAGCTGTCAAAGGAAGACATCTCATTGAGACGAGGCATGTGTGTTCATGCAGTCCCAGTCAACGAGTCCTACAGCTTACTACTTGGCAGCACGCAATGTTTTTCCTAAGAAGGACAACATAATTAACATGGAAGCCATTTTAATTTTTGTGTTTGTTTGTTTTTTTAATAAAAGCTTCCGCTGCAGTTCTATCTGCACTTTCTTATACTGTATAAAATAACACAAGTCCAACATCACAAACCTATTGGGTCATATAAAAAGTGCAGAATGGTGTTTTTGTTTTTTTTTAGACTACTCTTTTATTGTGAAAAATATTTACATGTGTTCTAATTTGTTTTTAATGTTTTGTGTTAATATAATACACGTTTTATATATAGATGGACATCTGAAATGAGCATAGCTATTCAATTCGTGACAGTAGATGTTGTCCACTCCGGTGAAGCCTCTTTGCAACCTATTGTCATTGACTACGCAGTCATGGTGAAGTATATAACATCCACTGTTGTTCCAGAGGGCTTGTTTCACATTCTGAGCACAATTAAATCCTTGATGCTAAACCCTCAATCGACTGCAATCTGCCAGTTAAGCTTCTGTTTTATTAAATCCCTTGCTAATCTCCTGGGCAACAGAACTACACAACCTTTTTACAAGGGCAGAAATACACTACAGGTACAAAAGTGTTTTTAAAAAATGATGCCATTCTATCCCATTTCTGTTCAATGGACCAGCTTCCCAGCCTTGGAGACCGAACGGTTTGGTCTCACCTCCGCGAGGGCGGCTCTCTGCGAGCCAAGGGGAATCTCCTTACTCTTCTCATTATTTATTTCCAGTCACTCAAGAATAGATTAAAAATGTATTTGCCACATTTATATGGAAAACACACAGCTTGTTTTGTGATTATTGCTGGTTCTGTGTTCTCAGAAAGCCAAGGTTCATAAACTGTTCATGTTATATAAATGTTTTGCCTCAGATCAAAACACACCTATTTATTTATGTGTTTATTATTGGTCTGTAACCAAGACCAAAGTCTGGACAATAAATTATTCTACAAAATTGCTATAGGGAAAACTGTCAGAAAACAAAATTTGTACAAGTTGCACAACCCCTGCAGAAAAGTAATCATGTCACCATCTTGGGAGACAGACTGCTAACAATTTCAGTGGAGGTCATATTAATGTCATTCTTAGTGGTACAAACTATAGATACAGTGTGTTAGACATAAACAGACCTTCAGACTAGGAAAGTGAAAGAAGCACTGTTCATTTACAGCATATTGTTCAGACTGTGACCACAATTCCAGTTTAGAATATTTTTACATGGCCACAGGTACTGCACCCCACCCAGTAGATGCTAACTCACTGGCTGTAGAAAATCTGTTTTAGTGCCCCGTTAACTCTTTCTATATTGGATACCCCTGCAGGTTCAGTTGGAGTTACTACTTCTTACAACTGATAACACTCACTACAACCACTGGGGGAGTTAGGACAGAAAGGGTTATGGGTGATATTCATAAAGCATTGCATAGATGGTATCCATTGCTGGTGTGCTAATGTCTTGTGTAAAAGGTCCATATTTTCTGTTCTACTTTTTCCCATTTCAATATTATTAAAATAATGCTTGCCAAATATCAACCTTGAAAAGCCCTGAAAAGCAGTTTAATTATGCCTTTGTCAAAGTACAAAATGCAAAATCAAGAATGAACCATTACAAATCTTAATTATAAATGCTGCCTCTGGCTTATATTTCAATGTCTCTTCAACATACAAATATCTGATTTGCTGGCTGGGGATATAACTGTAATTATTTTTTTCCATCTATGTATTTTTTTTTTAGATCTCAATAAAAAAATAATTTCTGTTTCAACATTTTGATAAACGAGGCAATTATAAACTGTGATGTCTTGATGACAGAATGTCTGTTTAACAAAGTACATGATTACTACCTTTGAAAATACTGTAATGTACATATACTGTAGTGTATATTTCACCAAGTTAGGAAGTTAAAGGATATATAGGGGTACACCATGTACGTTCATTCTGCAGTAACTAGTACTGCAGATATTCCACAAAAGTTTAGCAATGTGCCGTAATTTGGAACAGTGCAATTCGGCCCACCATTCTGTCATTGGATTTGAATGAATGCAAGACAGATTCCAAAATGAGATTGCAGCAGCACTGAATATGAAAAAAGTTATTTGATGAAAGATCTCTCAACTCTAGTTGTCTATAAATGTTTACAACATATGTGTGTTTCGGTGGATTGTCAATGGTGGTCTTAGTGCTATAGTGTACAAGTACCCTTTCAGGTAGACTGTTTAGAAAGGAAAGTGGTTGAATGGGCATGGAGAATAAACTCACAGAGCATAATGGGCCATCTAGGGTTGCCTTTGGCAAATTTACAGGGCATCGTAGGAAAGCTCAAATGGGAGAAGCAAAAGAAAATGCAAAACAGATCCAGAGAGACTTGCAATATATTCCCTTTCACTGAAAGAACAATGTATGACAAGAGCATAGTTTCCACATGTTCCACAATCGCTGTGCAAATGAAGAATGTTTTACTATATGTAACATTATGTGAGTCTCATTAGACACAAGATTAACGCTATACAGGTGCCAACACTAGGACGCATTTCATCCTGTCACAAGCGTTACATGGCTGAGAAATGATTGGCACTGCTCTCAGAAATAATGTTCAATTTTATCGTTTTTTGGCAGAACAATTATTAAGTGAGGAGAAAGCTAATTCATCATGTCATACATGTAACAGCACTCTACTTTATGATGCATTCCTCACCAGTTGCTGTGGAAATTACTTTCCAGCACAAAAGCTGGGAAGCATCCAGGCTTTGCATCTAAAGGAAGAGGTGGTTTTACATTGACACCCTGATCCAATTACACAGTAGCTGAGTAAGCAGTCGTCCTCCTCAAACGATTTAACAACCTATGACTTAAAAATCAAGATATCTAAAAAAAAAAAAGTATAATGATGGTATTACCGTCTTAATAAAGGAATGTTGTACAATGGCAGTGCAAAATACATTTTTAGTTTAATTTCACTTGTCAATAGCTGCATAATTACTGTAAAGGGGTATTAAAGTCTCTTGTACTAGCCTACAGATGCCTTGACCAGACTGCACCCAGCTACCTCCAGACCCTCATCTCTCCCTACACCCCCACTCGACCTCTCCGCTCCGCCTGCACTAGAAGACTAGCTCTACCTCCGCTACGCTCCCCTGCCTCCAGAGCCCGCTCCTTCTCCACCCTTGCTCCGCAGTGGTGGAATGACCTTCCTACAGATGTCAGGACTGCCCAGTCCCTGACCACATTCTGGCGCCTCCTCAAGACTCACCTCTTTAAAGAGCACCTGTAGAACTCCTCTGTTTGTATCCTGGGACACTATCACCCTCCATGTAAATGTGCTTTATTTTGCTCTTATCTGCCCCCTATTTTACTGCATTTAATCCTGTACTTCAGAATACTGTAATCTGCCAAGTGTTTAACCTGTAGTACTTTGTATTTAATCACATCCTGATGTAACTATCACTATTTAATCATATCCTGATGTAACTATCACTATTATCTGCTGTATTATTGAATTGTGGTTTGTCACACTTGTACTTTGCTTGAACAAAAGTTATTGTATTTCTTGCTCTTATTGTATTACTTGTATTGTAACACTTGAAATGTATTTGCTTACGATTGTAAGTCGCCCTGGATAAGGGCGTCTGCTAAGAAATAAATAATAATAATAATAATAATAATAAAGGGGTGGAGAGAATGTCACCCTGCAGTTGAAATGACAGGGAATGCAAGTAAAACCGAAAGTAAAGCATAAACACTGAGGCCCACATTTTTTATTAAAGCTGCCAGTAATTCTGGGCCTAGCATTTGCTTGATTATTTTAAGAAATCTGAAAAGCAGGCATTAATTTGCCACAGTCAGACAGTAGGCTATATAAAAGGCAAGGTGATGTGAGAGACTTGTCTGCAGCAAGAAGGAGACATCATTTTCAAGAACAAAGAAACATTTAATAACATTTTGCAAAGAGCTAATTTTTTAACCCTTCTGATCAAGTCAGTTTGTAAATTACGGTTTATAATACTGGTACCGTATTGTTTTGCAAACTCCAATTTTCAATACATGTTTCATAGCTTACATGACTAAATAGAAAGTCTGCAAATAGAGGATATAGAATCCATGTAAAAATGTTATTAGAAGCACCTAAAAAGGTCTCCCCACAGTGGCAAAGCAAGGTTCTAACGAGAGCCTTTACTTCTAGAGTGTAGGCATTATTAAAAGAACGGTGGAGGAGATTAAGAAAAGATGGAACAATATTCCGTGGAGCACAAAAGAAAAAGTCTCATATACAATGAGGGCTCATCCTCCAGCGTTATTTTAGTAATTCCTACAGAATGTATTTTTTATAATATGGCATTCTGGTATTTAACAATACTGGTTCAGGCAGTATTGTTAAATTCGAGTTGGAAAGAAAACGGTAAAAAAAAAGGACAGAGGGACAGATCACGCAGTTAGTTTGTAGCTAGAGCATGTACAGTTTTTTGACCACATAAACCATACAGATATGCTTTAAAATCATACATAGAGTAAGAAATACAGACAAACATAAGAAATAGAGTTGTAACTGCTAAGACTTTAAGAAGATATAAGTCGTAGTTAAACTGAAGACTGTTCGTATGCAGCTGTATTGTTGCTGTACAACAATGGAAGGATTATCCACCCATTTAACAGCCATGGATGTAAGTAAATAAAATGTATTGTTTCTGAAGTTTGAAAAGTCTATATGCCTGGAATTATTCTATACGAAATAAGAAGTGGAACTAATATGCAAAGCACAGTAACTGGATGATGCGTCGTGATGTATAAGCAACCTACAAACTCTGAAGTGGGACATTTGTTTATTAAGAAGCCACCGCACATTCCATATTTTATTCATTTGACCTGGTGATGTATTTCAAGCTTGTAACACATCTTCATGTGTTACAAGTACTGCTTGTACCAAAATCTTCACTTCCGAGCATCCTCATCACCATGGTTAGTACCAGGCTGAGGTCTTTGTGTGCCATTCATTTTCTTTTGAAATGTGTAGCCTACACACGCAGGGTTGACCCAAACCCGCTATTTATTGTGAGAGGTGTGTAATTCTCCACCGCTAATTGCGGTGAGGGGTATTTAAATTGGTTGATTGCGGAATCGTCTGCTTTACCTAATTAGTCTTATAAAATCGGTCGTTATTTTGAATACTGAATGCGCACATTACGTGGCTTTTTGGGGTTGTTGTTTCCCAGTTATAAATTTGGGCCTGAGGGCTTTCTTTAAACTAACATGGTAGCAGTTTTAAAAATGAAAATATATGTTTTCAATAATATGCTTTTATCAAAAATGCACATGTGAGACTTATGGAATGATTTATGGGTGAATTATGGAATTGTTTAATTAGCTAAAACCCCTTTAACAGAGCCTGTTCTCAATTGCAATGCTTGCTGCAGTCATGTGGAAGCAGCTATGCACAAAACCATGAGACTCATCAAAACCTTTAAAAGTTCAAGTATCTATGTACAACACCAATTAGTTTGCTTCTGCATATAAAGCATTGCACATTCTTAAAGTATTAAACATGAATCTATGGTCACCATAGAAATGTGCCAGCTTGCCTCTGGAAGAGGCACTGTGGAGGTCAAACAGTATTAGCACTGTACATCAATTTAGAATTAAAAATCCTGAGTGGCTGATATTGATGAAAAAATGTAACCAAGCAGAGGAACCAATGAGACATTCAAAATATGATTCAATTCTTGAAATAGAACAACAAAGTGACCAGGTTTAACTGTGACAATACATCAACAGAGTAGTTCTTCCTGCACATTGTCTTTGTAGATAGGCAATGAGGCTTCCACAGTGACCCAGCATAAACACCCACTTAAAACCATTAGGAACTCGAATATGGTTTAGCAACTTAGCAGGGGAAAGTAACTATAGCAACAACAGCGGTAAAAACAAGGCATGAAAAGCCTTTTTCTTTTGCCGTGCCCTGTGTTGTGCTTCTGGGAAGAATACCCCAAATATATTGGTCTGCACAGAATTTAAAACGATGAAAATGTATAACTGTATAAAGTACTTACAATTTGGTAGCAAGGTTCATTAGTCTTTGTAAACAGAACATCTGAAGCATTATAATGACAACAACAACTTATTCTGTTGTAAACACATTTCTCAACAGGAATTACTTGCATTTTTTGGGGGGCTAAATTACAATTTAAAGACGCCATCAGCTTAGACAAGTTTCTTTTTCTCTTATTTGCCACACTAAACACCTGTCAGCATGTCTGCTTTAGAGCCTGGAGTAGCTAGCATAATAAACAGCACTACTACATGTCTCTTTCACACATCTAGATCTGTGGGATATATTTGTATATAGTCTCATCGAGCAGTTTATTTCAAGAACGAGGAAGAGTGCAATAAAACATACATGTCATTATTCCCCTAAATATTGGCCTGATCCTTTCAGGAAACATCACTGTCAGGCAGCTACTATAAGACATGAGAAAGTGAAGTCTTTGAAATGTGTTCAGATGACAAAATGAATACCTTTGCATAAACACAAAATAAAACAACATAAAAAATACATTTTAGTAATTTATTACAATATACAGTATATACAGTATACTACTGTAGGGTGAAAGCCTACAGTTAAATGATCATAAATACTAATTTTGCTAGAAAGAAATGCAAGAATGGGAATTACTTTTGACAATGTAATTATATGCATATATATTTAATTACAAAGCAATATTTGCTGCTTGTTTTTCATTGCATAACTCTAAAAGATATATTTATTTCTCAGTTTTTGTCGTAATAGTTACACAATTGTTTATTGTTATAAGACTCTACAACAATGGTTCTCATTAGTTCAGGTTTTTATACAAACAATTGTCTTTTTTCTTGTTGGACTTGTGACTTGTTCTGTATGGCATGGGTGCATAAATCCGGTCCTAAAGTTTGGAAGTCCTGCTGGTTTGATCAAATAATCAGGAAGGAGGTTCCATTGGTTGAATTAAGTAATTTAGGGTATAGACAGAACACTCTGTGCACCCTTGGGCCATGTCACCTACCTGAACAGCATAAGAATACAAAAGGGAATGTTCTTCAGCATACTTATTGCTTAGCAGTCAGTAACATACACTTCAGAAAATAACATTCATCACATTTTTGGAGAATTTCTATGCGTTATATACAGGTTGATCATTTTATGACAAGGTGCACAGTTAACATATGTTGGTGTTTTTGCTAGGATAGTAAATCCTATTGGAACATTTATTTGCAAAATATCTTGCTATCCCTGAATAGATAACCATCTTCTCTTCTAGCAGATTTGTGTTTTACCACAAAAAATGCTTTTGGCAATGTGGTACCAGTCTTGGAATTCACCAATGTAGAAACCTATGTTAGGTGTAAAACTGAAGAATAAAAAATATCCAGTTGTTCTGCACTGGTAAATTAATAATACATATTTTACATGTACAGTTTTAATATTGGACTATTATCTTCTCATTAACACAATGTTAGTAAGTTAGTTATTATTATTATTTGTTTACTGAGGAGATGCTTTTATCCAAGGCGACTTACAGAGACTAGGGTGTGTGAACTATGCATCAGCTGCAGAGTCACTTACAGTTACATCTCACCCGAAAGACGGAGCACAAGGAGGTTAAGTGACTTGCTCAGGGTCACACAATGAGTCAGTGGCTAAGGTGGGATTTGAACCGGGGACCTCCTGATTACAAGCCCTTTCCTTTAACCACTGGACCACACAGCCTCCTTAGTAAGCAAAAGGTGTCAGTAAGTGAAAGTGGCAACACATAAACCATCCCCAGTTCTGAATGTTTTGATCTGTCCCAATACTACACTGGAGTATATGGATGAGTATGATGTAAAAAGCCTCTGCTCAATTATAGACAACAACATTGCAATGGTCCATATAGTGCAGTCTACAGTATAACTGATTTCTTTCAGTGGGTAATCATCATGGGAAAAGACAGAACATTAGACTTTACAATCACACTACCTTCATGATATTATTTATGAAATATATTCTGCTCTGCTTGCAAGGTGCCAACCATTTAATCTCAATAAAGTTAAGTGCTTGACTTTAGCAAATTGAAATCATTTAGTTAAGTGAAAAGCAAAGTCTGATTATAGTTTTCCACAAGGGTCTGTATCAATTAAAGGTTGGTTCTTAGACAATAAATGACTTATTCTAATCAATATATGTCTCAGAAACCAAAATGTGCTTTATCTGCCTATGCAGTTTGAGCACTTGCTACCTTATTTCAGAAGCACGTAAAATATGCATGCAGTTCTAAATGGATAACTATTTTGCAATTATTACTGCAATGCAATGTTCCAAAAGGTCTTAGTGGGTCTAGGTGTAATTAGTTCTAGAATAGCAAAGACTTGTGGTAAAATAATTTCTTTTTTGGGTATTGTATATTTATGTAAGCCAACCAAATAGACTCAGAGTAAGATTAAAAAGGAATCTGTCATTTACCTAGCGTGTTTGCACCCTGTAGGCTACAATATGACCTACATTACTATATTATTTTTATTTCTTAGCAGATGCCCTTATCCAGGGCGACTTAAAATTGTTACAAGATATCACATTATTTTTATATACAATTCCATTTTTACATACAATTACCCATGTTTTTTTACTGGAGCAATACAGTTAAAGTACCTTGCTCAAGGGTACAACAGCAGTGTCCCCCACCTGGGATTGAACCCACATACTATCTTTTGTACTTAATTAATATTATTATTCATTTCTTAGCAGACACCCTTATCCAGGGCGACTTACAATTATTACAAGATATCACATAATTAATGTACAGCAGCAGTGTCCCCCACCTGGGACTGAACCCACGACCCTCCGGTTAAGAGTCCAGAGCCCTAACCACTACTCCATACTGCTGCCCTATACTATATAAGTATATACTATATAACAGCTATTACACCAACAACTAACCAAGCAATCCTAGGATTACTGTCCCCAAACTTATTTAAGTTACATACAAATGTAAGACTTGAACACCACTATTTGACATCATTGAAGCACTTACATAAGGGTGAAAACTGCTCTTAGAACTAGGAACATTGAGAATATTAAAATGAATTCATAGGAAAGAGGTCAAATACTCATGAGATGGATATATTTGTTCATAAATCAAATCAGCACAAGGTATCCAATTGATGAGGACTTATATTTCTCAGGAGGACTGGAGGTACTTATGTGTAGATTCACAAATTAAATTACTAGGAGCAGGAGGAGAAAAGGTTATTTTTAGGAATCCACTTGAATTTAGTAGAGCCCAAAAAGTAAAATATACTTCACCTAATCTGATTTTTAAAAAAATGTATATAAGAAAAAAACATGTTTAAGAGACAGATATGTATTTATCTTAGCTTTGAAAGGTTTTATCTGTTAAGAGAATAGGTAATGATCTGACTCAACCTAAACTATGACATGATCTTCTATTACCATTTCTGTGAATAACATCTATTAAATTCACCCGTGAGAACAAAGTCTAATTTTAGTGTCTAAATGATAAAATCTAACGGAGTGCAAACAAAGCCTGGTTTTACACTAATTAATCATACCAAGTGTGATGTTTTATGGGCATAGTTTTATTTCTCTCGCTTACAGTACAGGATTTAATTTCAAAACATGGTACATAACATGAGTAATTTAGAGTTATTTATACTGTATGTATAGATCTGTCTTATTTTTATATTCAGTCTCAAATGTATATTCTATTTTGCTCAGTTAATTTATGTTCAATAAGTAAAAATGTAATCTGCTTTCTTAGTCCAGAGATCTACTCATGTTAAATAACCAAGTTTTGAAAATAACCTTCTTTGTACCAAGATCTCAGTATTATTTATCAATTTGTGTTAGCATTTGTGCAAGATTCAGGGGGTGGGAGTTGGGGCTGCCTAATTAATGTCTATCATTACTAATTTTCTATTTAAGCCACAATCCTACGCAGTTCCCGTCTAGTGTTTTCACTCTGTCTTCCTCCTCCCCTCCTCCTCCTTCTTCTATGTGCCTTTGCATCGGTCTCCTCTGGGGGGAAAGTGAGTCTCACTTCCCCAACCTCAGGTCAGCTTCAGCGACCTCGTCCTCGCTCTGGGGGGGTTCTCACCGCTGTGAGTCAGAGGGGACCCCCGGCTACAATATCCTGTCGCAGCTCATGCGCTAATCTTACCTCGTCACCCGAGGCTCTGTTCTATTGCCCTCGGGACGTGGCCCGCTTTACGCTCTCAGTGCCCGAGTGCCAGACTAAACCATCTCTCTCTACTGCAAGTTCCCTGAGGGATGCCTCTCTGCTCCCGGCTTCGGAGGCCAGCGCCTCACCTCGTCCGAGGGCAGCACCTGATCAGTCAGGGAACCCTTTTTCTATTTCTCTTTTCAGGTCCTGATTCATCAGAATTTTATGTGTTTTCAGATCCTCAAGGCTTCAGCCTTTGATCAAGCCCGGTCCTTCGTAAAGGCGGCTCATTGGTGGGAGATCTCTTCCTATCCTAACTTCATGTCCGGGTCCCTCCAAGCCCGCCTATGTCTGGGCCATCGGCTCGTCTTCGATCTTAAGTCCGGGCTCTCTTTGTCCGCCTCTGTCCCACTAACAAGCTAATTTCTGCTTCCTCTGCTCTATCCTTAAAGCCTCAACAAACACCCCATGCAATAAAAATATTGATATATTTCATTCCATTTGTGGAAGCATAAAAAAGGAGATCTAAAATAGGCTTACATTTTCTGAATCAACCATCCTTATCATGGGTTGTATAATACACTAGGGATACCACACTTAGATTACTGTGTCCAATTCCGTACCAAAGGGACATTGTGCCCTGGAGAGAGTCCAACAAAGAACAACTATAATAATCCCAGGGCTTAAAGGAATGAGCTATGAAGATAGGAAAATAGGCTCAAAAGAACGGAATCTATTTAGCCTAGAACAAAGAAGAATTAGGGGGGTCATGATTGAAGTCTTTAAAATCTGAAAAGGAGTTGACAAAGTTAACCCTAACCAATCCTTTAAGAACAATGCAGAAACCAGGACCAGAGGACACAGTTAGAAATTAAGTGGCGATAGACTTAGGACACAGGGAAGGAAACACTTCTTCACACAGAGAGTGGTGAGGCTATGGAATGGGTTATCTAATCATGCCGTTGATAGAATCACTTGAATCCTTTAAGACTCAACTTGACAAAGTCTGGATATCAATCAGCTAATAGGAACCAGGCAAGCTTAGACAGGCCACCTCTCGCTCATAAATATATTCTTATGTCTTTATGTTCTTGAATGCTTTGACAATTGTAAAACCAGACCCCACAAATCAGCCCACACCAGTCTTAATGTGAACCCATATGCAGTCAGCCATACTGTGGCTTGGTAACCTCACAACCTTCAGTGCACTAGAGAAATAGCTGGAGCTTCACCAGCAGTCCTGGTTTAATAATCACTCCCAAATGATGCTATTTTAGCATTTTGACCGTGCAGAACTGGAAATGTTTCTCTGGCTGAGCAAACACCTTATTTAGTATTCCTGCTTAAACTGCAATTTATGAATGGCTTTCTAAGGCACAGAGTTGTCTAGGTGACATGTCTAGAGTCTGTGCTGTGTTAATAGAATTGCATTGAAGCAGTGTGCAATGTGTGATTATACGCTGTTGTTGCTGGAATATTGAATTTCAGTTTCACATGCAGCACATCTTTCCTAAATTAAATTCTTCTATCAGAATATGTGATAACAGACTGCATTTAAATTGAAAGTGTATTAACCCAGTTTTGTCATACTATGGTATACTACAGTATTACAGTGGTCAGTATTGTATGAACATATGCTAGCTTATTTCCCTCACTCATAGACTACCAGCAACAAATAACAACAACAACACATTAAGTTTGTTTCAGTTCTGACTGGTTAATTTGGCTTTATAATTAATACAATCCCTACACTATATAGTAACGCAAGACAGGGAATATATCTTTGGCCACATGTATCCGTGTGGAGCCATTAGAAATAAATTATACTGTGTGAAAAACTGGGTACCTTGACAAGGACATTTGAATGAATTAACTACTTTATTTACTGCTAAAACTGAATTGAAAAGCAATGTCAATAAATAACAACCTGGAAAAGAACAGACTGACAGCATGATGCATTATTTACGCTTAATGTTCAGTTTTCACATTTTATTTTATTACAATTTCCACATAAAAAATAACAAAAAAAAAACAAAACATCCACAATTATTTGTAATTTATTACAAAAATATTCACCTATTCATTATATTATTTCAATGTTATTTTGTATTTCGATGCCTTGCTAGGGAGGGCCTGGGACAGAAATATTTTCTCTGTCAAGAGTGCTATTAATCTTAAAATGGTGCTCTCAGCTCAAATGTACTGTTTACACAACATTAGCTAGGTCAAACTATTTTTCAACTATCAAAAGTTTGCCACAGCAACTACAACTAGAGTTTCAAACAAGTTTTAATTCAGTACATCTAAAGATTAACCATCCATTGGACAGCGTGGGAGTGACATCGTGTGAGAAGTGCTTTGTGGAAAAGTGCTAATTACTTTAATCAGAAAATACATTAATTGGGAAATTACTGCAGCTTAAAATGCAGAGTAGTTAGAAGCAGTTTGAAAGCCAGAGAAACTAAAGCAGCTGCAGAAACTAAACTTAAACTTACAAAAAAAATGAGACAGTAACAGGAGCTTGAGGAGCTGGCACAACCACAATTCTTGGAAGTCAGCACCCCTAACAGACTGAAAGCCATCAGGGAAATAGAAGAGGGTCAAAACAGCTGGGTTCAGGTAGGCAGAGACAGGAAAAAAGAAACTTAGTCAAACACAACCACCAGAAATCAAAACATCAAACAAATTTGAGCCACTTCAAAATTTAGATGATCAAAACCAACATAAAGAGAACGAAAGGAACAACATCTGAAAGGAACAACAAAAAACAGAAAGGAGATGTAACGGGGCGAGGAGCCCTGTACATGTATTTGTTTATTTTAGAATGGAGTACCCCTCCACCCCTGTGCAATTTATTATTTTGTATTTGCTTTGTTGTAGTATTATTATTGTTGTTGTTGTTGTTATTGTTATGATTTATTTATTTATAAATGTGAAGGCGAAGCTGTATGTTTTGTTTTTTTTCATTTAAATGTGTTCTGGCAGAGGCAAGGTTGTATTTAAAAAACTTGTGGCCGAGGGGTAATGAGATAATTGACAGTTAACCCCTCGGCCATAGTAAATAAAAGCCTGCAGCTCTCTGCACTCAGGGTGGGTGTTCGGAGGAGTGAACGAGAGCAAGAGAGAGAGAAATCAACACAAAAGTTAAAAAAGCCTATAGGAACAGTGAAGGCGATTGCCCAGCCTGACCTGTAGTAAGTTTTGTGTTCGAGATTTGTGTTTTTGTTAAAACCTTTTTATTTATTTTGGTTTGTTGAAAATAAAAGTAGGGAGCACGACAGACGAAGCTGAAATGGTAGAAATGACAAATGACTGCTTCCTAACGCAATTTCTCAAGGCACCTACTAGAGGGGAGGCATGCCTTGATTTAGTCTTTTCAAATAACAAAGACAGAATAACTACAACAGAGGTCAGAGAATCATTGGCAAACTAAGATCACAACATGGTCTCATTTTAAGTGCTTTTATAACCCAAAAAATAATGACTAAAGCTAAGATTTACAATTTAAAAAAGGCAAACTATTAAGGAATGAAACAGAGACTAACCGAAGTAGACTGGAATAAAGTAGAGAAAACATCCACAGAAAAAGGATGGCTGTTTTTCAAAAATGTAGTACTACAGGCACAAAACAATTACATCCCAAAAGTAGACAAATCAAAATCTAAAACAAAATGGCCAAAATGATTTAATAGATCAATTAAAAAAAATATTCAGAGAAAAAAGGCACTTGACAGAGTGTTTACAAGGGACCAAGAACAAAGTACACAGAAAGGGCACTTGGAACTGCAAACTCAAACTCAGGCCAAAAGAGAGATAGAAATGAGCTAAGGGGGCTAAAACCAATTACAAAAAGTGTTTCCAATATTATAACAGCAAGAGAACATTCAAAGAGGAGGTAAAATGTCTAAGAGATACAAATAGCAAAATCATAGATGAAGAGAAAAAAATAGTAAATATACTAAATGATTACTTTTCACAAGTTTTTACAAAGGAGGATACGGACAACATGCCCCACATGTCAACCTGTTCCTATCCAGTCTTATCTAACTTTAGCATAACAGAGACAGAAGTGTTAAAGGGACTAGGAGCTCTTAAAATAAACAAATCCCTTGGGCCAGATGAGATCCTCCCAAGAGTACTCAAAGAAATTAAAGACGTTATTTACAAGCCGCTAACCAAGATCATGCAACAGTCTCTTGACAAAGGGTTTGTACCGACAGACTGGAGAATTGCAAACGTAGGGGCAGCAGTGTGGAGTAGTGGTTAGGGCTCTGGACTCTTGACCGGAGGGTCATGGGTTCAATCCCAGCTGGGGGACACTGCTGCTGTACCTTTGAGCAAGGTGCTTTACCTAGATTGCTCCAGTAAAAACCCAACTGTATAAATGTGTAATTGTATATAAAAATAATGTGATATCTTGTAACAATTGTAAGTCGCCCTGGATAAGGGTGTCGACTAAGAAATAAATAATATCAATCCACAAAAAGGGAGACAAAACCAAACCAGGTAACTACAAACCAGTAAGCCTGACTTCTATTATATGTAAACATATGGAAATTATAATAAGATCCAAAATGGAAAATTACCTATATGGTAACAGTGTCCTGGGAGACAGTCAGCATAGATTTAGGAAAGGGAGATTGTGTCTAACTAAACTGATTTCTATGAGGATGCAACATAGACAATGGATAATTGCAAAGCATATGACAATGCAATGCAAAGCATATGACATGGTTTATTTAGATTTCCAGAAAGCTTTTGACAAAGTCCTACATAAAAGATTAATTCTCAAACTGAATGCAGTAGGGATTCAAGGAGCATCAAAGGGATTTATCATGCACTCAGTAGTAAACAGAATATTTGTTATGGCTGTCTCATCATTCCAAATTCTTGTTGCTATCAAGATCTTTCCTTTTGTGTACCTCTGGAGTCATGCCGGTCATTACTTCACACTGTCTTGTTATGACAGCTCTCTCATGTTGTGAAAGGATCCAGCGAGAAACTGCTGCATGGTTTTGTGTAAATCCAATCAAGCCACCTTTTATTTTTGAATCTTTATTGCAGGTTTGTTCAATTGCCTGGTCACATGCAATTGAAGAGAATCCATGTCCACTTTGACGCTGGACTGTCCACTGTCCCCGAGCACTGAGTTCTGCAAAACATTTTCAGTTGTATCTACTATGACTTTCTTTAAACAATTACAATTCACAGTTAGAAAATGTATGACTTACCTGTAATTTGAAGCATCGATACCTTCATGCTTTTTCACAAACTCCATGAAGATCTTGGTAAGTCTTGTCATCCACAACAAATATTGTAGGCTTTGCTGTATGGCTGCTTAGTACAAGCAGACTTTTCTTTATCTGATGAATTTGTCAAAAATCTGGTGTAGTCCCTGTAACATGTTCTGTGGTACCTGACATCCACTGACACACAATCCTGTCCTTGTATGTGAATGATAATACTATGATCCTCTTTCAGCTCTGCAGCTCTTTTTAACTTTCCTGCATCTATAGTTTCTGCCTGGACTAATTGATCTTTCTGGCATTATATGTCTCTTTTCTTGCATATGATACAGATGGCAGGAAGGACAGCTCCAGGTGTACTGATAGGGAGGCCATATCTTGATCTAAGTTTCTTCTAGGGCTAGGAAAAGGTGTGGTGCTATAAGAGGCACATTGTCTATCATCCTGTTTCTCTTGTAATATTGATGGCTGTGCATTGCGTTTTCTTGCACTCTCTATGCGCTTTTTGTCTATAAAACGCCTATAGCATGTTGGGTGAAACCCTGCATCACTGAGGATGTCATCGAATTCATCTGACAAGTGCTGTTGAAATGACTCAGCAATGTGTCGATCAGAACCATGTAAGTTCAACCATACTTTAGCACTTTCTCGGCATCCCACCTAGTACGTGTAAAGGGTTGAGTGCACTCCTTGATTGAGTCTAGATGCATATAACAATGCAAACTAGTTCTACAGCTGGATTTCTTGTTAATCTTAGATGATTGACAAGGGCTTTCTTGGTCTTCCTCAGCATCCTTGAATGTGGCCATGTTAGTTGTACATGACTACCGCAGTTGTTGACTGGTCAAATTACATTTTTTAATGCTTTAATACTGCCCCCTAATTATGTGCTACAGGTGACTGGCTCAATAGTGGGTTAACTTGCCAAATACACTGGAAGTTAAAACATAAAAATAAAAAGCTAGTCTTACAGAGACTTAACTAATGTCACTTTGTGAAACTATACATAGTTGACATCACAATTGCTGTGTTTGAAATATCCCATGAATATTAAGTTTTGTTGATTGGAAAATTATTGTCCTTGCTAGAGACAAGTTTCACTTAGTGACCAGTTTGAAAAAGAAAACTGAACCTGCTTAGATTGTATTATTATTTATGCTGTATATTCATAATAAGGATTATATTATTTGAAGCACACTTACCTTGAATTAACTGTTAATGTATTTTGATACTTGGATGTTTTATAATTTGCTTTGTTCACTTAATTTACCTTAATTTAAACAGAGGTACATTTGTGGTATCAGGAGACATGAGGCTCTTTGATGACATCACCAATATGCGACAGCTTTCTAAACTGAGCAGATGCTTCTGGGAAATTGGCATTGGCAACATAAATGTGCAATAAAAAGTAGTGCCCCTGATGCTGGGACAAAATTACACAATAATGGGTCTCAAAATACAGCCTACTAGGAGTTTATGTTGACTCAGAAATGTCTTCATCTAGACAATGTGGGGAAGCTATAAAAATGGCCAACAAAATGCTCGGATATATAGTGAACAGTGTTGAATTTAAATCAAGGGATATAATGTTAAAACTTTACAATGCATTAGTAAGACCTCATCTAGAATATTGTGTCCAGTTCTGGTCACCTCGCTACAAAAAGGATATTGCTGCTCTAGAAAGAGTGCAAAGAAGAGCGACCAGAATTATTCTAGGTTTAAAGCATGTCATATGCAGACAGGCTAAAATAATTGAATCTATTCAGTCTTGAACAAAGAAGACTATGCAGCGATAAGATTCAAGCATTCAAAATTCTAAAAGGTATTGACAATGTCGACCCAAGAGACTTTTTCGACCTGAAAAAAAGAAAAAAGGTCCAGGGATCACAAATGGAGATTAGATAAAGGGACAGAAAATAGGAGGCACTTTTTTACACAGAGAATTGTGTGTCTGGAACCAACTCCCCAGTAATATTATTGAAGCTGACACCCCAGGATCCTTCAAGAAGCTGCTTGATGAGATTCTGGCATCAATAAGCTAATAACAACCAAACGAGCAAGAAGGGCCAAATGGCCTCCTCTCGTTTGTAAACTTTCTTATGTTGTGTGTGAAGACCGTCTAGTTAAGCAGTAATGAGAAAAAGCAAGACTGAGATAAAACACCACATGCAAACAAACCTCAGTGATGTTCTTCTTTGATGTTGTATTACATGCAGCCCGCATCCACCCCCCACACAGCAACAAACTGTCACCTTTAATAGCCGTAGCAAACAAGAGGCAGTTGTAGTTTATGTTAAAATGATTCTCAGCTCCCAAAATAAATATTCCCATGCATTATATTCACATGCAGCTAACTCAAAATGATGCCTTTTTGTGAGGCACGCAAGTGAGTAACACAGATTGGTTATATGTGAGAATTATAGAAAGAAGAAGCTAGAGTACATCTGCATGTACATGCTAATCCTTTGTTCAATTCATCTCATATTTGAATGTTACTTTTTATTTCTACAGTTGTATACATTTATGTCCTTCTGTGTGTATATAAGAGTAAACTGTGGTATACAATGCTGTTAAGCACAGTAATCTGTAGCAAAGTAGAGAGTGAAAGTACTGAAGATGGTTTAAATCCAATAAACTGCCCAGAATAATGAGTAGGACTAGAATATAAAATAAATATAGCGCAGGTAAACAATGCAGTTGTTAAATGAATTAATCAATGATTCTTTAAAAACAAAACTGGAGCTGTAGTGGACTGAAGCACTTTTTTTATGAATACGTCACTCTTGACCCAGAAGGGATTATTACAACCTCACTTTCACAGGAAATAAGGTCACGTGCTGACAAACTGCATTTGTTCAGCCAAGAAAACTGAATGCCTGATGCATTATGGCACTGATTTAACAGATTGCTCTTTTTCTTTAGAAAAATGGTGAAGTGTGGCTCCCCAAGACAGCTGATCCTATGAGACAGGAGAGCATGCGGTTACACTGTCTCTCCTCAGTTGGTGTCAGTCAGCTTCATTCTTTAAGTCACTGGGTTTATGAATATGCACCAGATATTGAGGAATCAGTCATTTGCAAAATAAAACGTTAAAAATGTTAATATTCCATTACATTTTACTGTAAATTGCAAAAATGCGTCAAGATAGACCCAGCCCGGGATTAAATGATTAAAAGCCATTTAAGTCCCGTCAATCATTCTTGGTTTACACAATTACTGTTTACCAATCAATAACAATCTAAAATAATTGTTATTTCACTAAGATTAAACTCAATCAAAAAATACATATCCCAATATGCACAGTGGTAGCTCATATGAAAGGAAGGTCACGTGTTTGTGATGAATGAGTTATATTTGGTAGTTTCGCTACATATTTTCATGGTCAGTTTGCAGCCTCAGTATGGCAGTAAAAATGTCAGTGACTTCCAAACAGCTTTTAAATCACCCCATTGAGGAAGTTAATTGGCATTGATTGGTTCTCAATTGTAAAGGTGGGGGACGCCAGATTTTCTTGTTGGGAAGCTAACACATTAATTTGGTTTGGTTTTATTTAATAACCAAAAACATCCAAAAAAAAAGCAGTGTGGAGTAGTGGTTTGGCCTTAGGACTCTTGACCGGAGGGTCGTGGGTTCAATCACAGGTGGGGGACACTGCTGTTGTATCCTTGAGCAAGGTACTTTACCTAGATTGCTCCAGTAAAAACCCAACTGTAAAAATAATGTGATATCTTGTAACAATTGTAAGTTGCCCTGGATAAGGGTGTCTGCTAAGAAATAGATAATAATACTGCAAGGGATGAATTCAGGTCACGGCATGTTATATTATCTAATTCTTAAGCAGAAGGATAACTGAATTTTCCAATTCCCCCTGGTAGTATCCCTCTTATCAACTAATAACTAGCAGTGACATAACAGTATGTTGCAATCACCATGAAAATTAAATATACAGCACAGCCATGCTGCCATGGTAGTAAACAGCACATTAAGTAGAACGACAAGGGGGCTCCTGTAGTGCACTGATTTTCTCAGACTTGCATATGACACATTTTTGATGAAAATTTCTTGCCACAGTATTTTTTTTTTCAGTGTTAGTGTTATTTAATACACCACCATTGAATGTTTTAGTTATGGATGAATTACATTTTATTAGCGCTATCAGTATTATCACCCTTTTCATTCTGTTGAGGATTTTATACTTTGCTTGCCCTCTTTTCATTCTGTTGAAGATTTTGTACTTTGCTTATGAGCAGATAAGACAACACTATATACGAGAAGCTCCTGCTAATTAATAGAACCTAATTACTCCCACTAGTTATAGTTCAAGCTTACTCAAGTGGTCTAGCAGCAATACATACCCTGCAGCAAAAGAACCAAGATGCAGCAGTTTATCTACAGTAATGTATTTGATATATTTGCATATCCTGAAAAACCTAAATATTCTCAGCAAATAAAATGCTACTAGGAGGTAATAAAATGGATTTGAACGCATTAGTTAGCACTCCTTTAAACAGATACTTTATATCCACATTTTTCTAATATTTAGTTTCCAGTTTAATGTATGTGTGGTCACTATTTTTTCAAGCCAGCACTAAAAAACCCAGTCATGCGCTGTGGAATCTGTACCCTGTTATAAAATCACAGTAGTTTGCTTAAACCAGTATCTCAGTCATTCTGATTCTGATTATTATTATCATTCCAAGTTTAAGTTCCATTGTGAAAATTCCACCTTGAAAAATTATAATACAAAAAGTACATTAAAACCTACATTGTCCATCACAGAACCATTGTAAAAGCTAACCAGTAAATTTGCATCACAGATTTTTACAGTGCTTTACCATGCTTTTTGCAGTATATAGTGGAATCCCTTTATTAAAAAAAAAAAAAAAACCTATAGGACTGAGTAAAAGATCCATAATAGAGAACTGGTAGAGTCAGCTAGTTTCTACAGCTGGTCAAATGAGGGAGTTTACTGTACTATGCAATTATAGTGTTTACAGTACATGGTTAATCATGGTTTTAATTACATGGAATTTTTTAACACAAAAAAGACACAGCGAGAATAAAAAATGTTAAAATAAAAATAAAACCATTGTCCTCTTACAGGTCAGACAATAAATAGTTGCTTTGCTTTTTAACTTTTTAACATAGTAAAAGAATGCTGTAGTAGCAGTCATCTGGCAATCAAATGGCTGCTGTGTTTGACTTCCATGGTCTTCACAGGTCATCTGCTCAGCAGCACAGAGTAGACCCTTGAGCAGACACGTCCAAGAGAACCTCAAGCAGTATGCAATACAGTATCTCCAGTGATACAACCTCGAGTGCGAGAGACCAGCTGCAGTCATGGTGGAAGTACCATGTTCAAGGACATCACTTTGAATGCTACCAAGACATTGCTATAGCAGCTGTTTTAAAGGCCCCTAGAATATCTTTGTCCACAGACAATTCAAGTTGTATAATAAAATACAACATTTTCAAGTTCACTGGCTAGTTACAGAATGCAGCTCCTAATAACCTATTTCTTATAAATATACTATATGCCTAGTCAGTTTAAAAGGGAACAAATGCCCTACCCCCACCACAGTTGTTCTGCATTCATAGAAAAGTGATGCATTTGTGAGCTGACTCATTAAATGCAATTGAAAATATTTGAACAGCTGATTATAGTCTATTCAGGGATAATGAGGTAGTTAGTAGACTTATAATATTTTGGTAGGCCAGGTTAATAATCACTGTAACAACAGACTATGTAGGTATGACCCAGACTTAAGGGAAGTCATTTTGTAACTTTTTTTCTATCCACAAACATCAGTATAAACTGAAACATCACTCAATCATGGACTAAGGCACTAGCTGAAATGTTTGTTTAATTTCTTTTTAAGTTTTACCTATTCACAAACAAAAGAACAAAGTATGAACACCGCAAGTGAAAGGTCATCTAATTCATCACTCATCCTAATCCACTGAAAGCACAAAGAAATACAGAAGAGGAGTTTCAAAGACCAGGAGACCATTAGCATTTAGTTAAGATTATTAAATCAGGACTTAGATAATGAGTTCTGTTCTAAAAGTAGCATACATAAACAAGAGCGAGAGAGAGTCAGAGAGAATAAGGTAGGCTTAAAGCACTGAAATTAGCCTCCAAAGCAGCGACTGACTGACAAGCCACAGCGGCTGTCATTAGCATCTACAGCAACTGCCTCTGCCCATTACTATAAGCTGTGTCAGGGACAGCAGGGCTGTGGTGAAGCCACAGAGGTTCTGTAAATAGCATTAAAGAAGAAATAATATTGAGTCAATTGTTTACTGAGGTCTGTATTTTTTAAATCTGGGATTAAAGTGATAACTTGCCTTAGCCACACTTGAAGCGTGAGTCAATGCATTGTCAAGCCCTTAACAGAGACACTGTAGAAGGTGAGCGAGGGCATGACTCCCTGTTAAAATGCTGAAAAGCAGACAAACCCCTCTCCCCTCAGCAGCTGCTTAAATTGTAGTAATTCCTTAACTTTTAAATAAAAACCAGGGATGTTCTTGGAGTGGGGCTCTAAAATACCTCACATAATAGAGCTAAATTGAACCCCTACATTTTGGGGGATCACAATTTGCTACAGAATTATACACAAACTTTTTGATTGTGCAGTGAATGAAAAACAGTTGCAATGGCTATCACAGAGATTATAGGCTGAACCGGAAGCTTTTCAACTTGATGGTCTTAAAATCGAATCAATTACACCAGTGTAAAGATTAATATTTTTTATGGGCTGTAGCAGGGCGGTAGAGAGCCCTGTACGTATTTATTTGTTTATTTTATTTTAGATCGGGGTCTCCCCTCCGCCCGTGCAGTGTGCTTTTGTATTTGTTTTGTTTTATGATTTTACTGATTATTTATATGACGGCGAGCGCCGTATGTTTTGTTATTGTTTTGGGATCGTATTATTTTGTGTTCGTGATTTGTTTTTGTTAAACCTTTTATTTTTGCTCTGCGAGCAAGTTTATTTTTGTTTAAATATTTTATTTATTTTTTAATTAAAACGACGCAAGCCTTTTTAAAATGCAGTACCTGGTGTCAGTATTTTTTCCTGCTTCTGCCGTGACGTCACCGTTCGTCAACCCTAAGTCTCTGACTACAGTGGGCGAATACGTTTTTTTAAAGAAATCCTGGTGACTCCACTGCACAGCACTAAATTGAGAATTATCGTCAAGTGAAGACAGAAAACAAGAACATAACATATTCCTCTGTTCTTTCCTTTCATATAGTCACTGTATTGGTAATGTCATTATCATAAGGTTCCTCTATCCTGTGGAATAACTTTTTTTTTTCCACTTTTCTGAATTAAATAGACATGTTGCCTACTTTCATCATGGCACAATATAAATGTTCCTCATTTGACTGTGTAACATAAGAGGATCAATGGGTAATAATGTCAAAGTGCTTTTTGGTAATTAATGCTACGCAATTTAACGTTGTGGAAGTTTGGGCAATTACTTTGCAATGTACAGGAGCCTAATTTTTCCATTCAGTGAAACTTCATAATGCATCCTAAGCAGTTTCTCAGATGTCGGCTGTTCGCTCTACTTTATTATGACTAGCCAATGGAAGGTAACAAAGCAGTAAGAGGAATCAGAAAGCAAAACCAAACCATAAAAACAACAATGAAAACGGCTGAATTAAAGCAGAATATAAGTTGTTGTTCCCAGTGCAATTGATAAAGAGCGGGGCTATGGGTTGCTGCTGTAGCTGGAATATTTCACATTCATATTCTTCTTTGCTCTGTTATAGCTGTGTAAAACCACAATGTGTCCCTTTCCTGCTCTGAGGATGCTAGTTTTCCCCACAGGATCAGCCTTCTCATTCCCACGCCCCCATCACTTGGTATGAAATGTGATATTCTCACAGTTTATTGTTATTAAACGCATACACAGGACTTTCATTTATTTTATTGAACATAAAACTATGTTTATCATTAATTGTAAATGTAAGAACTACAAATACACTGTGCAAAGCATGTCATTTGAAAACATATGCAGTCACATATGCTCTTCACATGCCATCCTCTCTGGTCAGCAGCTCAGAGCAGGCAGATTCAAGTGCTCTGTATCCATCACTACATGCAAATTTAATAAATCGCTACAGCAACAGTATTGCAACAATAAATCACCACTAGCTATGTTTGTAGTTTCATTTGTTTTCATTGAAAACAAATGGCAAGCCTAGAAAAATAAACTGCATAGGACATTTCTCACTAAAATATACAATCTTATACAGCATGAACATCTGAAAATGTGTTTTGCAAGATTAGGTTCAGCCTCTGTGGTTATGATACCTGAGGATCAGTCTACTAGGGGCAGAAAGTGCAAAGGAAAGTAAACAGTGACCACAGGTTCACAAAATCTATTTAGTGCTGCCTTGAAACTGAGAACTACAGGATCCACCCCTCGATGCTGGATTCCACTGAAGAATAAACCTCATCTCCTCCCCTAATGAACAGAGGGCCGCTGGAGAGATCAGGCAGATTAGTCTGTCCACACAATCCATCTAAAAAACCTGATAACATGAAAAATTGCATTTTAGTGCAACCGATGCCACAAAATGCTTATGGGTCACAGCAACACGTTTGCTTAGTTTGTAGCTAACTTGTGTGTGGTTAGTTTCTGCAGCAACTTAAAGGTCATATTTCATCTGCGAGTAATGACTTTAGTTTAAGTCATGCCAAAGTAAACAGACAGTATTATCATTCAAAAACATTCTGGTGTAACCACAGATGCCTCACATGTAATAGCTTTTGGTGCTCCCAGGCTTGTGTTCTCAGCAGGTTTCAAAACAGCCATCTAGAAAACAGCCATGGTGTCTGTTCTTGGTAGAAACTAATTTTTTTTTTTTTAAAGTGCTTTTATTGGAAAATACAAATCACACACTCCAAGAGGAGAAGATAAATGAACCCAGTTTGTGTTTTTTTTTCTTTTTCTTAGCCTACCCCACTTAATAATTGCTCTATTTTGAAAGTGAAGTAGCATATTTGTCTAAACAGATATTAAATGTCAACTCAAGAGTCCTTCAATTCTTTAGATAAATGCTATTAGAATACATATATATATATATATATATATATATATATATATATATATATATATATATATATATATATATATATACTGTATATATATATATATATATATATATATATATATATATATATATATATATATATTTGTGTAAATCAAATTATTCACCCCTACAAAAAAAAAAAAAAAAAAAAACCTAGTATTTCCCTGACATTTGACAAGTCTCTCATACTCACTGGTGCTCATATAAATATACAAATTCCTCATAGGTCTGTCTGAAACCTTTTGGTTTTTTTCTGTGGCTAAGAAATACTTGTTTTTCTTCAGTATTTGAGAAAACACTATGAAATTATGTTTTTCTATAACTGAGTTCTCTAAGTGTACCAACAAGTCCCTTTGGGATTTGTAAAAATCAGATGGCAAACCAAAAACTCCCAGAACTCTAACTTGTCAACAGAAGAGAATTCAATATTTTCTAATAAAACATTGTGATCGAATTAGTCAAATGTCTCCTGGGATTCCTGTGGTTCAGTTTTCATTACAAAGATGTAGTGAAATACTTTCACTGAGAACACATCTCTTCTTTATTCTATTATTTGCTCTGTTATTTGCTATATATAGGTGGAAACAAAAGAACGGCAACACAATGACTTACCAAAGATAAGTACAGCTTGGGAACTGACTTCCCTGCTTTCCCATCAAGCCCTGACCTAAATAAATGAAGTATGTGTCAGGTTAATATGTAGCTAATATTACTATCCAGAAGTCATTTAGTCACTGGCTGATAAATATGGTTGGAATCAGACCAGAAAACAATGTCTCCTGTCAGAACAGCATAAAACAAGGGACAACTATAGACAAACTCTATAACCAGTCCACAAAAACTGAAAGAGGAAATGGAATTTGCCATGTGTGTTATAACTTGTCAGAGACTTAAATGAAATGCAGACCGTTATTACAGGTCATTTTCACCAGCCATTACAGATAAATGTGGCGGAAAGAGGATCTGAAAAAGCAACAACTTGGACTACAAGCATGACTGACAGAATGAAGCATTATTATTATTATTATTATTTATTTATTTATTTATTTATTTATTTATTTATTTATTTCTAAGCAGAGCCCTTACCCAGGGCGACTTACAGTTGTATTCAAAAAATACATATCAAGAATTACAGTACAATTAAGAGCAAGATACAAAATACAATGACTTCAGTCCTAATAAGAGCAAATGCAAAACACAGTACGATTTGATATATGGGCAGTTCAAGAGCAGATAACAGCGTTGATAGTTACATCAGGGTTAGATACGAGTGCAAGTGAAATACAAGATACTACAGATTGGGTTAAGTGCAAGATTAAATACAGTAAAATAGGGAGTAGATAAGTGCAAGTTAAAGTGCATTAAAGGCAGAGTGCTATATTGACCAGAAGGGAAGAGCTGAGTTTCACAGGTGTTGTCTGAAGAGGTATGTCTTGAGGAGGCGCCGGAAGGTGGTTAAGGACTGGGCAGTCTTGACAGGGTGGAGAAGGAGCGGGCTCTGGAGACAGGGGAGCGTAGCGGAAGTACAGCCAGAGAGGTCGGGTGGGGGTGTAGGGAGAGATGAGGGTCTGGAGGTAGCTGGGTGCAGCCTGGTCAAGGCATCAGTAGGCGAGTACAAGAGTCTTGAACTGGAAGTGAGCGGTGATCAGGAGCCAGTAGAGTGAGCGGAGCAGTGGAGTAGCGTGGGAGAAGCGAGGCAGAGAGAACACCAGGCGAGCAGCAGAGTTCTGGATGAGCTGGAGTGGACGGATGGCGGATGCAGGGAGGCCGGCCAGAAGGGAGTTTCAGTAGTCTAGGTGGGAGAGTACCAGGACCTGGATGAGGAGTTGCTTTGAGTAGTTGGTGAGGAACTGTCTGATTTTTCATATGTTGCTCAGGAAGAATCGTCAGGTGCGTGCTAGAGTGGAGATGTGCTGGAAGTAGGAGAGGCAGGGGTCCAGGGTGCATATGGTTTGTAAACCATATGCACCACTGTAGTGCAATTCTGGGTACCATGAGGAATTAACTTACTATTTGAAGTGCAGTTATTTAACTATGAAATAATAATAAAAAACAACTGAGGACAGAACCCATCTTTAAGTCAGTCCTGGGGGCAGCAGGACCAATTTATTTACATCTTTATCAAGATTCTTTATAAATAGTAAAAAAAAAAAAAAAAAAAAAAAAAAAACTTTCCATATCTTCATTTTAGGGCTGCTACGATTAAATCAAAAATAAATTTTTCAATCGATTCCATTCCTCATTATATACATCGATATAAATACTGGATAATCGATTCAATAATTACATTTTTGTAACGCGCATAGTTAATAACATTATTTAAGTTTATCAAAGACATGCACCGAACGCACTGCCTTGGTATTTACAGTATTTCTGCCAGACAAGCAGTGGGCGTGCTCTTCTTTTCCTGCTCATGTTAACTAGCACCTGATTTGCTGGACCCATCCTACTAGCAAATCAGTTTTGAAAATGTATTGTAAGTACGCCCCCCTCTGTGTATTTGATGTAAACAAAAAAAAGTGCCTCCTTAAATCCAGAGCAGGGATTTCTGCATTGTGTGTTTCACAGATAGTGAAGGTTAGGTGGTATAGTATTAACAAGATGCAATGCGTGATGCTGCAGCTGTCACTGAATAAAAAAAATACATTTTCCATAAACTTGTCTCTAATTTATATAGATTACATTCCAAATTACTGTAATCTGTTTGGAATAAATATTTTAGTAACACCCTGTAGTATTGCAGCGATCTTGGTTAACACAGGCAGGCGCATCACACAGGGCGAGGCAATCCACACATGATTAGCATAGCCCCGATACCTCTGTACAAATGAGCCGGCTCTTTTGTACAGCGGTATCGGCGCTATGCTTTAGTGCAAGAGGTCCCGGGTTCGCGCCCGCCCTCTGCCTGTGTGGATTGCCTCGCCCTGTGTGATGCGCCTGCCTGCGTTAACCAAGATCACCACAGTATGTTAAACTTGCTTTAGGCTTGTTGCGAAGGTGGGTTTGTTTTCTCCTGATGCTACCAAGGCGTAATTACCCCTCACATTCAATTGATGTGCACAAGCTTTTACTTAACTGCAATGGTATTAAAATAATCACGTCCGGGGGCGTGTGTGGTGTGCCCCAGCCCCTGTGTGTATTTTGTGTGTTATCTGTTGTAAGTAGTGTGTTATTGTTGGTGTATGTATAAGTGCAAGTGTAGCATGAGTGTTTTAAATTATATAGTTGTATTTAGGCACAGGGATTGCACAATCACTTCACGTGCAGATAAAATGTGTACTAGTATGTGAGCACGGGGAATTCACAAATTAGTTCACGTGCTGGGATCCAAGTGAATAATTAATTAGTAATTGAATCCTGGCACAACTGTATATATAGGTGCGCGTTTCACTCACTCGGGGTTGGGTGTTCAGTGTGGAAAGAATAGGAGTCAGGAGAGAATTAAAGCTAATAATAACAATTGCTACTCGTGCTGGAAGCACCAGCACGGTACTTGTTGTTTGTCTGTTTTTGTTTGTTTATTTGTTTTGGCTGTCGCACTGTTTTGTTTGCAAAAGTGTTTGTTTTGTTCAACCGTTTTATTTTCTGTTTATTAATAATAAATGACCCCAATCTGCTGTGGATTTCCATTCATTTCAATCGCAGTGCTGTGTTTCTTCCGGGTCTGACGTCCACACTACAGCCAGCCTGTTCACAGGGCGGAACAATCATCGATATTTATTTGAAAGATTATATTTTGCATCGATTGCTATTTTGAGGCTTAAGTGACAGCCCTACCTCATCTGAGCTTTTCTGTAAACCTCTGCCAGAAAATAATTATTTCACTTGAAACCTCAAGCATTTACTGACATTAAATACTGACAACAACAATAGTGCTAATGGCAAGTAAGTTGTTTATTTACCTATGTCATTTGCAATAAAAGAATTGCTCAAGCATGAAATGATGCGGGATGATATAATAGATTATAAATGGAACAGATCAATGTCTTTTAAAAGTACTTAGTATACTAATACAATGACTATTCAAATCGATTTCAACAAGATTTAAAGACATAATGGTTTAAGGTTCTCAGAAAACACAGAATACAATGGTGAAACAGGCTGATCATTTTCTTTTAATAAGGAACACCTTTAAAAGCCCATGTTTATGCAAACCCATATATGACATTTGTAATAGCCTGTGAAAACAGTTTTCTTCACATGGATTGAATAGGATCCAAATGTATTTTTAATACTTCCAGACAGGTGTGGATTAGTATAGAATACATATTTGCTAATATTGATCTAAGAATATTGATCTAATACAGAATGAAAGGTTGACCAGCAACCAATTTCTTTTCAAACACTAAAAAGCAATAAATAGATCATTCACTATACTTTAAAAATTCTGAACAAATATGAAAACCAAATCAGATCAATTTTCTCATTAAACACATTCTTTTATAAATGGGTTCAGTATGCAATCAATGTACATGTTTTTTTTTTTTTTAACTTGAACTTTTATGTGTTTTTCTTGGTTGACTGTGAGGAGAGTAATATCGTTTCACTTTGCTCACCTTTATAATAGTTAATCTATAACAACATACTGTGTTGAGTCTA